>NW_027270953.1:1872500-2369586 GCF_040938485.1 Diadema antillarum
CTATGTTCTACTTACCTTATTTTCTGTTACTAAATGAAGTGAAACATATGTTTTTGTTGAAAAATGAAATAAACTTTGAACTTGAACTTGAACTTGAAATTCAATTCAATTCAAAGTTTATTTCATTTTTCGACAAAAACATGTGTTTCACTTCTTTTGATAACAGAGAATAAGGTAAATAGAACATAGTGAAATGAAAAGACTGTACAACAATTGAGGACCTATAGTAATCATACATTGTATAGTAAAAAAAGATACAGAAGTTATCAAAGTGAAGTACATGTATACCGTTGCTTAAAGTGCGAAAAATGGAGGGACCCACTAAAAAGACAGAGCTTGTAGTATGTGGGCCCCTCTGAAAAAGAACATCGATGGATTATTAATATCATGAAGCGCGCTATAACGACTTCTTGGTCATATAGAGTTATAAGGTATAGATAATGAAAGAGAAGTCCATATGACCCCAATTCATAATGATCATTTCACCCTTTACTTTTAATATCATCCAGCAACAGCCAAACGCTAGGAACGGTGGGGCACATCCTAACAATGGCCCGCAAGGAACTCCCTTAAGGCCAATAAATATCCAGCAACAGCCAAACGCTGGGGACGGTGGGGCACCTCCTGACAATGGCCCGCAAGGAACTCCCTTAATGCCAATAAATATCCAGCAACAGCCAAACGCTAGGATTGGTGGGGCACCTCCCAACAATGGCCCGCAAGGAACTCCCTTAATGCCAATAAATATCCAGCAACAGCCAAACGCTGGGGACGGTGGGGCACCTCCTGACAATGGCCCGCAAGGAGATCCTTTACTGCCAAGAAATGGAGACGCAGCGGCAAGACCGGAGGCGAATGATTGACTTTCAGTCTGAATGACGGATGCAGACTGTGAAACCAACCTGTTGTTGTTGTTTTGTTTTGTGTGTGTGTGTGTGTTTTCTTTTCTTTTCTTTATATCCTTTCTTCTTCTTCTTCTTCTTCTTCTTCTTCTTCTTTGACCGGGCCCGTAATATGAAACCTAAAAGTGGATGTAATTAATTGTGCACAGTGGTGATTTACAAAGAAGGCTCAAGTGAGCAATTCCTAAGTCAGGCGTCCGACTTACGTCGTGCGTCGTACTAAAACTTCTTACATTTCCATCTCCTTCTTCAATATCCTATAACGGATCTTCACAAAACTTGAAAGGTATAGCATCCCTAAGGGGATAGGATCTCAGTTTGTTTCGATGAGGCGCCCAAATCCCCCCCCCCCCGTCCCCGCACGTAAGGAATCTTTTAAAAAAAAGTTCTTCTGTAAGAACCAGAGGTGATAATGCTAAATTAATACTATGCTATACTAAAGTACATTGATGACTGCAGTTTCATGCTTGTTCCTGACGAATCCAGAGTTACCACCCCTCCCCCTTGGATTGGAGCCCTGTGGGGTCCATTGGGGCCTAAATTTACATTTTCTTCCTCTTTTTTTTTTTAATGCAAGATAAAATTTTACCAAACTTGGCATGTATTATCATGAGGGTGTAGCGCGTCGGCCTTACGATCCTAAGGGCCAGGGTTCAAACCCGAGTCTGGACTGATGAATGTTGTGTGTAAGCATACCGTCCCCTCTAGCAAGAGGCAAAACACTCTGTCCCTCGGATAGGACATAAAATGGAGGTCCCGTGTATGAGAGAGTAACAACTCATGCACGTAAAAAATCCCACTTCATTCATTCATCGCAAAGAGCAGGGTGTTTAACCCGGTGAAGTGGTCCCACCTCACATCCAACTGGACCCCATGGAAGATCAGCTTAACGTAGCTAAATATGGGCTATTCCGCCATCTTCTCAGATGGAAATGAACAAACAACAAATACACAGTATATTATTTGCAAAAGTGAGCACCATCCATCACTTGAGGGTCCCTTGGAGCACAATACCCCGCGAGAGGGGCAGATAAACAGACAAAATCCTAAATCAAGGAACCTTTACAAATCCTCTTCTCTCAAATCTTAAAGGAAACCAAAACCGAAAGAAAAATGTGGATTGAGTGAAAGCAGCAACATTAGTACAGAACACATTAGTGAAAATTTAAGGAAAATCGGGCAATCTATTCAAAAGTAATATTTTCTTTTTCAAGTTTTGGTGTTGAAACCGCTGGATGAGGAGACCACTAGAGGTTATGGCGTCAGGTGCGGACAGCTATGTAACGAAAATATAATGGGAATTCAACAAAAATTTATTTTTCATACAAATGACACATTCCATCAACTTGATACTGACATAATATGATAAGAGTATAAATATCAGGGTTCCCACAGTCATGGAAAATCCTGGAAAATCCTGGAAAAATTTGTGGTCATGGAAAGTCAGGGAAAAGTCAGGGAATTTGGAAAATTTGTGAAAAGTCATGGAAAAGTCATGGACTTGCATTTACCTCTTGGCTATGGCAGCTTTCCAGTTTGTCTGTCTCACAACTCTCATACTCTGTGATCATACTCTGCTATTATAATTGGTGTTCATGATTTCTATTTTTCCCAGTTTTGTGACATCTGAAATTCTACATAACTCCAGGGACATATACTAATGATGTACATGTCATGAGTAAGATAGTGGGTGGAACGGATGGCTGTGAGGGGAGGTGGAGGCCAACATAACGTGTCTGATTTTGGAAACCGTGCCAGAAAGGAAGTCATGAAAAGCAGCAATTTAGTCATGGAAAAGTCGTGGAAAAGTCATGGAATTCTGTTTTCAAATTTCTGTGGGAACCCTGAGATATATTCCTCCTGTTTTCTGAAAGCGGTTAATCAAGTGCTCTGTTATTATGCTAGAAAGTGAATTATTGTGGAATAAAAAATATCATGTAGTAGATAATTATATGGATATATGCATGCATTTGTGAGATGTCTAAATGGAAGATATAATTTTACTCAAAATTGTTATTTGCATTTGTAGAATGGCTCGTTTCTTTAAGTTTACACAAATTCTAAGACTTATGTTGCAAGCGTTCAAAAAACAGTTGTATCATATTGCATTCCATTGAAAATATAAAGTATCTATTCTTCCTATACCAACCTGCAGAGAACTTTGTATTGGAGAGATTTTCAAGGTAGATTTTGTTGTCATGTTTATACCGCTGTATATAAAGAAAAAAATCATCAGATTATATGTACACGTAAGATAAAAAGTTTTACATTTAGTCACAACTTGTAGGCCATCCTCGGAAATATAACCATAATGGCATACTTGCCGTCTTTCGTTTGATTTTTTTATGAGTTTCCAGATCAATAATTTACAAAACGTAATTGCATTGATAACAATGATGTTGAGGAAACTGTGATTGAAGCCATGAATGGTACAACATTCCAGTGGCGTATCTAGGGGGGGGGGGGGGGGGCAAGGGGGGCACGTGCCCCGGGCGCCACTCTTTGGGGGCGCCGAAAACGAAAAAAAGAAAAAAAAAACGAAGAAGAAAAAGAAGAAAAGAAGGGGGAAAAAAGAAAGAAAAAGAGGAAGAAGAAAAAAAAATCGCCCGGACCGGGAAGGAGGGAGAATGGGGGTGGGGGGTGGGGGGGGGGAGAGAAAACCAAATCAAACAAGATGAAAACAAAGAATGACAATGTTTATTGGGTTCACACATAAATTCCATGTTTTGTAAGCTGAAATTTCGGCTCGCTCGTTGCGCTCGCTCGCCAAAATTCATATAAAGAGAAAAAAGAAAATAAGAACAAAACGTGATGATGACGCGGACAAAATGACGTTCACATATGCCATCGTTAGAAGGCAAAATGTTACACGGAGCAGCGGCTGCAATTTTATTTCTTTCGTTCTGAAGCGATCGTCCATTGGATCAAACGAAGGCGCCAAAGGTGTCGAACATACGGGGGGCGCAAAAAACCAAATCAAACAAGATAAGAACAAAACGTATAATGATGCAGCGGAAATATACAAATTTCGGCTCACTCGCGTGTACTAATTTAGAGTATTTTTTTTTTCAAGTCCTCAGTTTGTTGGTATAAGGCCGTCACCATTAATTTTCTTGATTAGAATTGTAAGATTTAATAAGCAAAAAATGACAAGAATTCCATGTTTTGTAAGCTGAAATACAAAAATTTTCGCCTCGCTCGCTGCGCTCGCTCGCTAAAATCGATCTAAATTTATTACATTCAAATCACCCTCATCTATAAGGCCGTCACTATATCTTTATTAGAATTGTAAGATTTAATAAGCAAAATAATGACAATTCCATGTTTTGTAAGCTGAAATACAGAAATTTTCGGCTCGCTCGCTAAAAAAAAAAAAAAAAAGAGATAAGACCAAAACGTGATGATGGTGCGGAAATATACAAGTTTCGGCTCACTCGTGCGTATACTAATTTGGAGTATTTTTTCAAGTCCTCAGTTTGTTGGTATAAATCGTTATCTATAAGGCCGTCACTATTTGATTAGAATTGTAAGATTTAATAAGCAAAAAATGACAAGAATTCCATGTTTTGTAAGCTGAAATACAGAAATTTTCGGCTCGCTCGCTGCGCTCGCTCGCTAAAATTATCAAAAAAAAAAAAAGAAAAGGAAAGATAAGAACAAAACGTGATGATGGCGCGGAAATATACAAATTTCGGCTCACTCGTGCGTATTAATTTGGAGTACCGGTATTTTGTCAAGTCCTCAGTTTGTTGGTATAAATCGTTATCTATAAGGCCGTCACCATTAATTTTCTTGATTAGAATTGTAAGATTTAAAAGCACAAAATGACAAGAATTCCATGTTTTGTAAGCTAAAATACAAAAATTTTCGGCTCGCTCGCTGCGCTCGCTTGCCAAAATTTATCACACACAAAAAAGATAAGAACAAAACGTGATGATGACGCGGAAATATACAAAAAATTTCGGCTCGCTCGCTGCGCTCGCTCGCCAAAATCGATCTAAATTTATTACATTTAAATCACCCTCAAAAGACCCCTTTTAAGTGCTTGAAAAAGCATATTATCATGTAGACTTTTTTTAAAAGTCCCTACCGGGATGGGGTTGGGATTGAACACTTTTTCAGAAATAAGGGGCGCAATTTTCGCGCTTGCCCTGGGCGCCGTTTTTCCTAGATACGCCACTGACAACATATCACGCATTGTGATTATAAAAGTGATAATTTTTTGCAGGTTAATAAGAATGGGATGATGTCAAGACTGCTCTTACCGGAGATGTTCTAAAATTGAAGTTACAGGCGACGAAAACGAAAACTGTCACACATTGTCAGATATTGTTAAATGTGTGTGAACGAACTCTTGCAATTATCTTTCATAGACTGATGAGGTGGACACAGATAACTTAGATTGCCTAGGGAATTTGGAGACGCTTTGTATTCGAATGCTCATGTCTTTCAGGTTTTCCGTTATCATGTCATATCATACACGTTATATGTAAGTGGTAATTATATAGGTTTGTCTTACTTATGTATGGCATTCAAACATAATGAACTTCACTTAGTATCAGGATCTCAAAGGCGCACGGGACTTTGAAGAGGCACACTGATTTTGATAATGTATTCATATGCAGACGCGGTTTTGTGTATGATTTCTTGCAATTCATTTGTCGTAGGCTGAGGCGGACAAAGATAGTTTTGACTGCTGTTAATGGACTCGCACCCACAGCACGCGACCGGCGCGGAGAGCTGGGAGAGTAGCGAGCTCCCAGTCGATCGCTGTGTGCGTGCGAGTCCACCGTCCGCCGTATATGCGAGACCATTGCGAGCCGCCTTTGCGCAAGGCTATAGTGCAGGGATGAACTGTTGTAGGTGGCGGGGTTATACTCGTCTAGTTTCGTTTCTTCACATTTGAAAGATTAATAAAACGTATGAAAGCGCAGCCTTCTTTGACCCTGAGATGAAAAGGTTATGCGTGTAACTTGAGTCAACCTGCCTAAATACTTCCTGTTTCTCGTAAAGTACTCGCATTTTGCAAATAAAATTGCTTGAGTGATGATTACCCAATATGTACTACAACTGCACATGTATTTTCTTGATTTCAGAGGCTTATTATTTCCTGTGCATATAGTTTTTATATTCCTCATGTTTTCTCATATTTCTCTTGTTTTAATCCAGACTGGACTTAGGTAGAGAAGCGGGGTCAAAGGTCAAGAAAAATGCTAACAATTTCACTATGTTTTTCCATATTTTGACTTTGGCCCAAAGTACATGTTTTGTCATGCAAATTGGTGTATTAATACCAGATAATGCCTATTCGCCAACAATGTGAAACGTTGTAGGCCTTACTGCAGACCTATCGGAAGAATAATGCGTTATGGCGGAGGTGAAATAAAACGAAATTTGATTGGGAAAATGTGTGTGTGTGTGTGCGCGCGCGCGCACGCGCGCTGAGACGAGGGGTATAATCTTAAAGGGGCATAGTCCCGGTAGTGTAGATGGCGCTGTTGATGATACTGCCGAAGATTACCGAAGTAGAGCTGTCATCAAGAGTAAAGTGCGTAGGTGTTGCTAAGTAACGTTGCCTTTGTTGTCTTCTCTGCGCATCGCGCAGTCTGTAGTAATGCCAGGGTGCGTGCATATGTGCTTGTTATTATGACATCACAAAAGAAGTTTGCTAACGCTGTCATCCCCCTCAGCCGAATCATGAGCCGAACTGTGATCGGACCACTGACTACAGTGAATCGGACCTCTTCGGACTCGGGAAAGTGGGCCAAAGCGTAAGCGCCAAAAGAAGTCGATAGCGTAGGTCTCTATAGGAAACTTGCGCCGTGCGCCCGCGTACGCATTTGACTAAAACACGGGGACCATGCACCACACGGGGACCATGCACCTTTAGGTGCATGGTCCCCGTGTTTTAGTCAAATGCGTACGCGGGCGCACGGTGCAAGTTTCCTATAGAGACCTACGCTATCGACTCTTCTAGCGCTTACGCTCTGGCCCACTTCCCCGAGTCCGAAGAAGTGATCCGATCACAGTTCGGCTCATGATTCGGCTGAGGGGGATGACAGCTTCAGCAAACTTCTTTTGTGATGTCATAATAAGAAACACATATGCACGCACCCTGGCATTACTACAGACTGCGCGATGCGCACAGAAGACAACGAAGGCAACGTTACTTAGCAACACATACGCACTTTACTCTTGATGACAGCTCAACTTCGGTAATCTTCGTATCAATGCTAACGGTGATCGGCAGTATCATCAACAGCGCCCTCTACACTACCGGGACTATGCACCTTTAAAGAAATTATTATTCTATGTTTGTACAGTAATACCAAAGTGAATTGACATCTTTTATATTTTTTGAATGGAAGTGAATAAATATTATTTGAAAAAAAAAGTGATTGACAAAAAAACCCTGAAATTATTATTTTGATGCCGATCTTTATATCTGCCCCCATCCTCCTTATCTGCACCCTTTCAGCCTCATGATGTATATATGTGAACGTAAAAGTATCATAACATATTTCAAGCATTGCATAAAATATAGCATAATACAAAATGAATTATCAGCCCTTCACAAATGAGGTTCTTCTATATCAAATCTTCTAATCATCATTCACTGCAAATAATCAGGTGATCCATCTAGCAATTACTTCTACTTTTATACTCGTCACAGCAAGAATTATAGAATGATGAAATCAATTATTGATATGGGGTCAAACGGAGAGAATATATATGCGTTATCAATGCATGTAATCAATGCCCGTAACTTATTACAGAACATTACCCCTCAGTCGCTTACCTTGCCAGCATTTCCCACTCTACAGCACTCCACATCACAGCACACCGTATACAGCCATATTTCGCTCAAACACATACACACAGAATACCTGCCCCAAAACCCCATACAGCAACAAAACAACCATGCAGTATCAATGGTTGCTACAAATCTCGAGTAAAGGATCATCGTGTTATTATCCATATTGAAAATTGGTTGTATTTCCTGCTGTGCTATGCCAGCGTACCTAGTTTCGTTGCTAATTTCTTTCCTTTTCTCGGCTATCTAACATCTTTTCCTTTATTGCCATTTCCAATCTTCCAATGAGGGCCTGCTCTCTCCCCCCCCCCCCCCCCCCCCCCACGACTACTACTTGGGTACGATCGATTATCACGTGACGTTCTGGTAATACCCAGAACTAAACAGAGAGGGCGTTTGGACATTCATTCAGGAATAAAAGTTGGTTGTTCCGATCTTAACGATTTTACACTTCCAAACAACTCGATATCCTGGCAAGCCGCATGAACCAGATGAGTTTCCTAGTAGAACCTTTCGACATTTGCAAGCAAATTCTTAATAGTTGGAGATGAATTTTGAGCCCTTCACAGAACTACGTTTTACCTTTTAAACTGCATGGCTATATAAATATGCCATTACTGCATATTGATTCTGTGGGAGGGATTTGGGTCATGTTGGCAAAGGTCAAGTGAAAAAAAAATCACCTTTGCCCACATTTCAAAAACGGCTCGAAGTATTGTCATAAAAATTCGTGTGTAGGTAATTATGTATTACCATACCAAATAGTGATTATTTGCCAATCATGGAAAACTGTCGACTGACACTGGCAACTATTGTCAAGAACTATTAAGAGAATAATGCAATATAGCGGAGTCATACAGTCGCCATAACAACATTAGTAGGTTTATTTATCTTATTTTGTATGTCCCCCCCCCCCCCCGAACACGCATGGGCTGAGCTGAACAAAAATGTTCGCAAAAAATGCGAAGTGCGTGATGTGCATTGTCTTCATTATGCGTGACATGTTACAGGGTTCCGTGGCAGTATATCGTTTTCGTACAATGGTTACCCAGGCAACTGACCCCCGTGAGGTCGCTCTGCACTTTACTATATACGCACCCATGTCAAAAGAAGTCGATAAGGACATGTTTGAAAGCATAAATGGCGTCGCCGACGTTTTCCCGAAAGAAGAATTTTGTTTTTTACTTTGCATGCTTTCTATCGCCGGTTAGGGGTTCTATATCACAAAAATAGGATCAGACATGAAGGGAAGTAAAGTCAACAGAATAACTTAAAGACAACCAATTACTATATGCGCTTATTGTGATGTGGAGAAGATACAAATATAATCTGACATCTGTTTATAGCTGAATCCTTTATTGTATTTCAAGAAGGTACATTCATTTTGTTTTGTTATTTCCTAACTATAAATAGGACAATTAAATGGCATTTAAGGGTATTGTACGTTGCATTCTCAGCTGCCCATCAACAAGGCTAGGCAGTCACTGATGTCAAATTCGCTGATCAGTTGTACATTCCTAAACCTATATAGCGTATTTTGTGTATATATTTTGTATGTTGGCTTAACGTATTCTGCATTCTTTCCCACCACTAGCTTGCTATACAATGAGAAAGCTTTAGCTCGCTGGAGTACCATCGTTCAAGGTCCATGTTGCTCAAAGTGTTACTCCGTCTGAATAAGTAAGGACTCTTTTTGTGCAAGAATGAGTACGCTGATTGTCAATATCAGTGTACATGTCACATTCACAATGCGAGCATTAAGTTTGTGAAGATCAATCACTGCATTTCAAACATCGCAGGGAGCCTGATGTGACGAACTTTGATTTCAACTTTGTGAAATCACTGCATCGCACTGCGCCTGATGTGAGTAATGACTTCTGTAATATTTGCCTTTATCTACATTGATTACTAAAGTAAATTAAAGTAAAGTAAAGTAATTAGTTTCACGAGCTGTTATAGACGATAAAAGCATTCTTAGAACAAAATCCTACTCAATGTCCTAATTCCGATCGTTGTTCTATCCATAACGAGAGAATAAATCATGTGGTGCTATTATACCAGTAATCACAACCCGTCGTAAGTAAGCTTTAACGAAGTGAAGGCCAATTCCGTATATATTTTGTATACAATGTTAGTTTTTCCTTAAGCATGGATGATAAAGGACTACGTCTATTCAGGTTGTTGACTTACATAAGTCCTGTACAAGATATAGGCTGATAACATGCGCTCGGCATTTATGGTCGTATTTTGGGTACACTGAGAAAAGCAAATACTCTATCAGAGCAATGGTGTTGCCCATGTATCTGTGTTGTACATTTCCTGCACAGGCCTTGAACTGATATGATAACAATAAAACTGTGCGAAAGACTATTTGAAATAATTCTCGTGCGAGCACTCATACCTCGACACAAGTCTGGCTACTTTAACTGCGTGTATAGACCTGTGTGTGTGTTTTGATCGTGTCCTACCTTATATTATGAGTAGCCAAGGCTCTTGTGAATTTCTTTAACGTTTTTGTGATCGATTTCTGTATAGTGCTTTCTGCTTCCAATGACTCCCAAAATCATCACTGTTGGTATTTACGTTTTCATTTAGCAACATTTACGCATCCTACATTATTTGCAGTTCGTTTGCTGGATCCAAGTTAGATAACTTCATATTGACATTAAAACGCAATACATTGGTTCATGACCGATTTTGATGCCGTGTAAATAACTGATAATGCTTCAGTTCGTAAAGACTGGAAGAATATTGTGGACACGTGATGTTGATGATTGTAGTTTTGTGACAGAAATAACAATTTTTGAAACCTTTCTCAGTAGTCCATAATGTGACCAATATTGTCATCAGCATGTCCTTTTTTATTGTCTTGTCATGGTGGTTTTGATATTCTTTGATATATTATTATGGTCATTTTGATATTTTTTGATATATTATGGTTATTATGATACATATACACAATGTATATATATTTCTCTAACATCTCAGAGACAGGAAACATGGCGACATTAAAAGAGAATACTGTATATATTCTTCTGTCGATTGCACTCATCTGGAACTATAGATGCATGGCTTCGAATGCGGTAAGTACACTACAAAATTAATGTTAAATGATCGTTGTTGATTGATAAGTAATTAATATGTGATATGGCATATATTCATATACATATTACATAAGCTACACTGGTTCTCCACATGGTCGAGACCCATTGTGTGTGTGTGTGTGTGTGTGTGTGTGTGTGTGTGTGTGTGTGTGTGTGTGTAAAGAAATATCTCTCTCTCCTCTCTGTGTATGTGTGTGTGTATTATGATATTACATAATATATAGACAAATCCAGTACAATGATAAGTTTCGAAAGTAAGCTACAACCCACGGATACGAATGCAATACTAATACTTGAAGCTTAACGATGGACTTATAAAGCTTACGTAAAATAAGATGGTGTAATATTCTCAAACCTTCTTAGCGGTATTCTTTGATATGTTTTTCTGAATTCATTTCACAGGAATCGACGAACAACAAGAGTTTTGATTGCCCGGACGGTGCCACTCATCTCATACTCTGCAAGTTGAGCCAGAGTATTATCGATTCATGTCTCAGTGCCGATGAAGACACTAATACGTGAGAAAACCTAAACTACCACTTGACTCTACAATATTCCTAGTCCAACCGCCAATATTCGCATAAGCAAGCGGGTACTTGCCGGTCCGGAGACTGGGCTCTTTCCTAAACTTTCTTAGGCTGACGCACGAGATAACCAACTAAGAACAACAAAAAGGAAACTCCACAAGCAGAATAAAGCTTTTCTTTTACTTTTTAAACCAATTGGAGGGGCGTCATCAGCTTTTTTTCCAAGAGGGGGGGGGGGGGGTGCGTTTTGACACTAAATGTAACCTGCGAGATTTTTTTACATACACGAATCTGAAAATGGGGGTACATTACTATATGGGGGGGGGGGGGGTCATTACTGTGTACGCTGTTATTTCTGCGTACATTAAACCTTTGCGAAAATAACAGCTTATGCAGTATGTGACGGTGTGTGATCCTCGGCGAGGGAGCGAAGTAACCGTGCGGGGGAGGGTGCGGGGGAGGGTGTGGGAGGGGGATATCCCCTCCCACGGTAAGGAGTTTTTGTTTGGTTTGGTTTGGTTTTATTTCCCGTCATAAAAAGCATACAATGAAATAACTTTACAAATATACAGAGTTTACAGAAATGCAATGTTATACAAACTATACAAACAAAAGAAAATTAACATCATTAAACAGTACGAGTGAGAGTTTACAAACACAGAACCTAAGCAATAATAACAAAGACAAAGTGATAGATGAGATAGTGGAAAACGGCTGGAAAACCCATATTCAGCGACACTGTTGTAGAGTCACTGGTCTTCCATGGGGACCAGAAGAAGAAGAAAAAGAAGAAGAAGAAGAAGAAGAAGAAGAAGAAAAAAAAAAATATAGAAAAAAAAGTGGGAGGAAACGGGGTAATATCGTCTTGTAATAACAATAATGATATTCAATATTATCTTCTTATTCAAATTAAAAATCGATAATTATACAGATTGATACATAAACATCATACATGAAAAATCTTTGAATTGTTCATAAAATAGACACCATTGAGTCTTATTCAGTCTAATTTTTTAACAATAATCGCTTAAATGTTACAATTGTTGGGCAGTTACGAATACAAATGGGAAGACTATTATGCAACTTTATACCTCTATAAAAAAATGTGCGTTTACAACTATTTGTTCGAGGTTTTGGTAAAGGAAGATTGTTGTATCGAAAATTATAGGGTTTATCAACATATGATATATTTTCTTGCAAATAACTGGGTGTTAAATTGTTCAAAACTTTAAACATCATAATTTGAACGTGACGAATTTGACGAGATTTCAGAATTTCCCACTGTAATATTTCATGCATGGATGATACGGAAAAATGAGATTGTGGCTTAATCTTTAAAATAATTCTTCCTGCTCTATTTTGAAGTTTTTGTATTTGATTAAGAAGTTGCCCACGTGATGATTGAAATATAATATCTGCATAATCTAGATGAGGTAAAATAACCGTTCGATATATCAAATTTAAATATTTTCTACTGATAAATTGTCGTAAACGACGAAGAAATGAAATCATGCGACCCACCTTTTGACACAAATGATCAATATGAACATCCCATTTGAGTTCAGCATCGATATAAAGGCCCAAATATTTCACACTCTGTACTTGATTTATCACATGGCCTTTTATGCTAAGATCCAATCTATTATACCTTTTAATCATATGACGGTTCCCAATAAGCATACTCACAGTTTTTTCATAATTGATTTTAAGTTTATTTTTGGAAATCCACTTGTCAAGTTTCAGAAGCTCATATCGCAAAATTGATTGTACTGTACGCGGGTCTTTATGAGAAACATATAAAACTGTGTCGTCCGCATACAAATGTACGCTACATAAGTCAAACACAGAAGGTAAATCATTGATAAATATAATGAATAGCAAGGGACCTAAGATAGATCCTTGAGGCACCCCCAGCCCAATGGGTAATTCTTCAGAAAAACAATTCCCTATACTAGTAACAATCCTCCGATCCGAGAGATAGCTTTCAAACCATTTAAGCGAGGTGCTACTGATCCCTATTCTATGCATTGTATTGAGAAGGCATTTCACATTGACCAGGTCGAAAGCCTTTTGAAGATCGACAAATACGGCACCTGTATACATTCCTTCATCCATGGCTTTTAACCACGTATCCGTGACCTTAATCAGTGCTGTGGAAGTAGAATGATTCGGACGAAAACCCGATTGTTCTATTGTGAGTATATTATTCTGACTCAAATGCTGAATCAACTGTTTTTGTATGACTCTCTCAAGGATTTTGGATAAACATGACAATATAGAAATTGGTCGGTAATTATTTGGAATCGATCTGTCACCCTTTTTATGTAAAGGAATAATTTTACCAACCTTCCATTTCTTGGGAACGATACCAAGGGTTATGGATTTATTAATCAAAAATGTTATAGGTTTAACAATTTCATTCTGAGAAATTTTCAAAATATGTACAGATATACCATCTAAGCCTTCAGATTTCTTATCTTTTAATAATTGTATTTCTTTTAAAATATCATCTTCGCTAACAGTACACAGTTTGAAAAGATTTTTGACACAGGTATCAGTAATTGAATTACAATTTTCAGGCTCATTCTCAGATGAATCAGAGATCAGTCCAGTCGCAACATTAGCAAAATGGTGGTTAAACTGATTTGCCATGCTCTGGCACTGACTGGGTGGAGGCTGGGAATTGGAACCTTCCTTTGGTAATAATGAAGCCAGTATTTTCCAAGACTTGCTGGCGTTTTGTTCCTTGGTTAAGTGTTCAGTATAATAGCTTCTTTTCGATTTTTTAATCAAGGAGGTTACTTTGTTTTTCAGAACACGGTACATTTTCCAGTCATTTTCGTTTTTGGACTTAAAAGCTTTTCGTTTGGCTAAGTCTCTTTTTTTCATGAGAACAAAAATCGAATCATTAAGCCATGGGGATTTATTTGCACGCACTCTCTTAGTTTTAAGAGGCATATGCTTGTTAACAACGTGAAACAAAAGCTTTTCGAAATTTGCAGTAGCTTGATCGATGTCATTCTCCCCCTCAACCTCAATCCAATTCATTTGAGATAGATCAGACATGAACATTTCAATGTCAGTTTGATGGGCTTTCCATACAAGGTAGCTCATTGAGTGGTCGCTTACACCATTGTGTATAACACCAGAAGACTTTATCATTTCAATACTGTTCGTTAACATATGATCGATAAGCGATGCAGATTCATTAGTGATCCTGGACATTCAGTAGTGTTAACAAAATTCAGAGAGTATATATCATTTATCCGTATATATCGTTTAGTAGTACAATCACTAGCCTTCTTTTGAATGTCAAGATTTATATCGCCCATGATAATGAGGTGACACTCAAGACTTTCTGTGAATTCCAAAAAACGTTCATATTGGTCAAGAAGATCACTTTTAGAGTTTGGAGGCCGATACCAGTTGACAATCACAATAGGTTTTGACTTTTTAGAACGAATAATCAAAACAATTGCTTCCAGTCCTGACATAGGAGAGTCTTCTATGATTTCGAATTCTAAACTCTCATGGATGTAAAATGATACCCCACCTCCAGATCTGTTACGATCTTTTCTAACTATATTGTAATGAGGAATTTCTATTTCACGATCATATATTGACTCATCAAGTCTTGTTTCATTTAAAGCAAAAACGTGTATATCATTACAGCACAAAATTGAACGTATTTCATCAATATGTTTGACAAGACTTACAACGTTCAATTGAACAAACTTCAAACCTTTGCCTGTAAAATTTGAATATACCAGATTTGGTTTAGGGGGGGTTTGAACATCGGTGTCTAACAATTTGGGGCTACATAATTGATCAATTTGGCTGTCATTACAAATGTCTGTATCAGAAA
This sequence comes from Diadema antillarum, assembly GCF_040938485.1. Classification (NCBI taxonomy): domain Eukaryota; kingdom Metazoa; phylum Echinodermata; class Echinoidea; order Diadematoida; family Diadematidae; genus Diadema; species Diadema antillarum. Next base: position 1,887,713 of record NW_027270953.1, read on the forward strand.
ATGGTAGATGTTGCATAATACACCGAGGACATTCCCAGCCAATAAACTGATGAGATATATCATTGTACAAATTTATTGGTACATTACTACAAGAAATATGAACCCATTGATCACATGATGTGCATAGAAGACCTTTTTGATTTGCTTTTACAGCAAGATTACATAAGACACAAGGATATTGTGTAACCATAATAATTTGCCAGTTCAAATTCAAGACGAATGTAGATAAAAAAAGGCAAAAAAAAAGTAGGAAAAAGAAAAAGAAAAGAAATATCAAAGAAACTACTTAATTGACATAAAAATTGCACAAATTAAAGTTTTAAATAATGCGCGTGATACAAACTTGAAAATCACATGTTCCGTGAAGTGTCGATATATTATATGAATGAAGTTATCTGACTCATATAAGCAATACATCAAAATAATATAGCCGCATAACTGGTGAATGCATGCGTCTTGAACTGCGGCCATTATCTAAAACAACTTATCTATCACAGGAAATTTGACGCAGCATTTAACATGAAAACTTGAGAAAGACTACGAAGTAGCACTGAACGAATGGCCGTGACACTGGTAAAAACAGGAGAAAGCAGGAAAATGGCTCTGCACAGGTCAAGACATAATAGAACATTGGAACTACAGACAGGTCAAGACCTACCAAAAGATGCCAAGAAGAGATAAAGCAGCCACGATTGCATAAAACTGGTCAAGGCATACTACAACACGCAGGTCATTAGGACCCCACTGTAAGCAGGCCAAAACATTGTAACAACTGGATTATAGACTTTAGTAGAGAGGTAAAGACAAGTGTGTAAAGTCGCGTTTATATAGCATTTTAAATCAAATTTCTAGGGAATTAAACATAGCAAAAAAAAATCACTGCGAAGGACTATGATCATAACTTCGACTATGATCATAACTTACGAAAACTATTTATTTTCACATAGTGGAAAATCATTGTGATGAACTGTGATTATAACATACGAGGGTACATTATGTGACGGTGTGAGATTCCTCGGCGAGGGACTTTCTGTAAAAACAAGTGTGTAAAGTCGCGTTTATAGAGTATTTTAAATTAAATTTCTAAGGAATTAAACATAGTGAAAAAAAAAAAACTGCGAAGGACTGTGATCATAACTTGGACTATGATCATAACTTATGAAAACTATTCATTTTACATAGTGGGAAAATCACTGTGGAGGACTATGATTATAACATATACGGGGTTATACATTATGTGACAGTGTGAGAACCTCGGCGAGGGAGCGAAGCGACCGAGCGGGGGACGGTGTGGGAGGGGGATACCCCCTCCCACGGTAGGGCCTTTTTGTAAAAACAAGAGTGTAAAAGTCGCGTGTATAGAGCATTTTGTATCAAATGTCTAGGGAATAAAACATTGTAAAAAATCACTGCGGAGGATTATGATCATAATTCTTGAAAACTGATCTTGATCTTGATGTAGCATTTGGATAGTTTCCAAACGTTTGTTATGAATGTTGATTAAATCCCCAACTGGTAGCAATCTTTCTATCAAGACTCAAGGCATATTTTTCAACTGTAACTTTTTTTTTGTAACTGTGCGTTATTGTCATATCAAAAGCTTTTGCAGCACAGATTATATATATGCATGGGTTTTTGCGTATTATGAATTGTTATGTCAGTCGAATTCTTTCCTTTATTTTAAGTGCATAGAGGGATAGACATGTCTTTTTTTTCTCCCCTGTATAGATGTAACGCTTGTGGGGATAAGTTTTTCCTCAAAGAGCATTTCAATCGGTGCACGATTTGCCACAAATGTTCGGACTGTGGAACGAACAAACGACTCATTGATCATTGCACCGATACGTCAGACACAGTCTGTAAAAGTATCAACACCGAACCAGCGACGACTTCACAAGAATCAACAACAGAACTCTATACGGGATCAACGGCTGAACTCTGTCATGTCTGTGCTGGATCAACCACAGAACTCTATGCGGGATCAACCACTGCAGCCGACAAAAACCCAGAGCCTGTACAGAATTGTACGTGCTCCTGAACCTGGTATTGCGTTTATCGTTTACACTCAATTTAAGTTATCTGGGAGGGAAAAGGAACTAAATTAATGACCATTGGTGAATACCAGGAATAGTTTTTTTTATATATATATATATATATACATATCTATACAATAGGCCTAATACAATGCTCGACATTTTTAGCGGTGGCCCGGCGGCCCAGGACCACCAAAAATAGATGTCAGAACACCATTATTTTATGAATTGTTATGTTTAGGTGGCCACCACAAATTCATAAGTGTGTATATTCCTTGCCTTTCTATCTGTTCCTCGTCTGAGAAAGTTGTAATGTTTAGTCGTCAAGCCGCACAATATACAACTATAATTTTATGCAAGAAACTGCGAGGGATGCATAGTCACTATCATGACATTGTAAGCGCAAGTTTAACAAACAAATGTTAACACACCACATAATCTTAAGTATTCGAAGAAATGCAAATGCTGTGTAGAATAAAGTAAACAATTCAAATACCTTGCTACTGCAATTAACTTCAAGAGATAAGAAACTTAAAAAGACGAATATATAGAATTGAGGTTTTTCAAATAATTATTGACCGACAAGATATCAAATGCTGCGTCAAACTTTGGAGTCAGGTGGTTATACGTGACAGAATCTCTTATAGGATTGCAGGAATATACCAAGTGCAAGCTTAAGTGACTCAAAAATCAGGGATCAAGAATGGGGGGGGGGGGGATAAAGTTGCTGAAAATAAAGAAAACATTGATTTAGATACTATGTAAAGTTTAATGCAGACACTGCCAACATGGTCAACGTGAAATCACTGTTAAACTGATTCGAATGGATCTGTGTGATTCAGACTGTTGTGAGTGTACAAGGATTCATGGTTTGCATGTTAGACAAACATACGCCCTTAACACAAATTTCCAGTCACTCAATTCAGCTACAACTACAACCAATCTACGCTATAAGCATTAAAGGCATAATTTACCATTTGCAGATGAGACAGAAACCAGCATTAGTGCTTAGAAATAATTCTAAAATGTGAGTTAGGGATAGAAACAACCACTGTGAAAATTTGAATTAGTAACATTGATGCTAATATTGTTACATATACAAAATGTGAACAATAGTTATGATAAAAATGTTTCCAGGCTAAACCGTATACCGCTACGGTTTATTGAGAAAAATACTGACATCTCCTTATATTTTAGGCTTTATTGCAAAACTTGTATTATGGGAGGGTGTTTTGTGGTACAACAGACATACACATATGCATTAAAGGCGATATCTTGAACATTTTTCAAATGACTGCTCCCAAAGGTAAACCGGACCTTTGATGGCTATAGTTAATGCTTTTAGGACTATACGTAATTATTGGTACCCAAACTCTTTTTGGCATTGACAGGTTCGTCGCTCGATCGTCTGCACGTGGCACTGATAGCAGTGATCTGTGTTCTCTCCATGATCCTGGCACTGGCGGTGTGTCTTCTATGGAAATTGAATTGTTTCAGCTGGTTACGTCATCTGATACAGAGAAACAATGGAGTAAGAAATCTACGAAAGTGAATTAAGTACAAGCATATTTCAATACGTATCCAACGTACCTTACGCACGAAGTTTCATGCCATCTGCTTATTTAATCTGCAGTTTGTCGCGTGTCAGTGGTTTGCTGAAGCACACTGCCACTGGCAGGAAATGCAATTTTGATGGAATTGTTATATCAGGGGCGTCACCAGCTTTTTTTCAAGGGGGGTGCGTTTTGACAGTAAATGTAAACTGTGAGATTTTTTTTTTGATTTGATTTATTGGCTCCTGTGTCATCATGTACATTTACACATACTCCATATTATATTGTACAAATTATACATGTGATTATATACATACACGAATCTTTCGCTATGAAGGACTATACGGGGGTACATTATGTGACGGTGTGAGATCCTCGGCGATGATCCATTCCGCTCCTTCAGTGCGGAGGGTGTAGGATAGTCCACTGCCTGGACTGTTTTGTGTGGTGTGATCATTTACCGCGCGCATTGCCTCGCATATACCGGGCAGGGACAACCTCATTGCTTACTTCCTGTCCCGAGGCCGGGTCTTCCCCTCCGAGTGGAGACTCAACCCGCGAATCATGAGCCGACTGGTGAACCAGATGCCACCGCTGGAGGTGGATCTCTTCGCCTCGGAGCTGAATGCTCAGCTACCCAGGTACTGCACGAGAGTGCAGGACCCCGCAGCCTGGCGGCTGGACGCCTTCTCCTTCCAGTGGAAGGGATTCAGAGGCTATGCGTTCCCACCCTTTCCCCTCATTCCCCGCGTCCTGCGGAAGATCAGACGGGACCAGGCGACCATCCTCCTCATAGCCCTCTGGTGGCCAAGGAGGTCATGGTTTCTAGAGCTCACGAACCTGCTGGTGGGGAGCCCGAGGCTCCTTCCCGCTCGCCCAGATCTAATAGCGCAGCCGGTGTCGGGAGCTCTGCATCCCCGACCGAGCTCACTCCACCTGATTGCCTGGCCCTTATCAGGGAATCCGGTACTCAAGCGGGCTTGTCAGAACGAGCTGCTTCACTCGTTGCCCGCAGCCGGAGGGAATCCACCCGGGAGGCTTACAATTCCCGTTTGGCTGGATACTATTCCTGGTGCCAATCTCACGGGGTGGATCCCCGTTCAGCCCCTTTGAGAGATGTGGCGGACTTTTTGGTTTCCCTCTTTGACAAAGGTTTAACCATCTCTACCATTCGGGGGTATCGCTCTGCCATCGCGGCAGTGCATACTGGTTTCGAGGATGGGTCCACTATATCTACTGCCCCCTCCCTCTCTGGCTTACTCCGCACCTTCTTCTTGGAACGCCCCCCGTCGAGGAGATTGCTCCCATCCTGGAGCCTTCCTCGTGTGCTAGAGGCGCTTGCCAGGTCGCCCTTCGAGCCCTTAGCCGAAGCCTCCCTTAGGGATTTAACCATCAAGACGGTTTTTCTCTTGGCTATCGCTTCTGGGCAGCGCCGTAGTGCGCTTCACGCCTTGTCTACCCTGCAGGGCCACATACGCTGGGAACGGGCTGGCGTGCGGCTAATCCTTAACCCTTCGTATGTGGCCAAAAATCAGACAGCAGCCTCCAGTCCGGTTGAGATCTTCATCCAACCCCTGGCCGCTCATTCCTCTATTGCAGAGGACAAAGTCTGGTGTCCGGTGCGGGCCCTGAAATATTACTGGGCCCGTACCAAGGACCGACGCTCCGGGGATCAACTCTTTGTAGTTACTAAGGAGCCCTTCTCTGCTGCCTCTAAAGACACCATATCGAAGTGGATTGTGGCCGCTATCAAAGCGGCTGGCCCAGAGGCTCTCTCCCCGGGTGTAGCGCCCCGCGCTCATGACACGCGAGGGATCAGCGCTTCCTGGGCCCTATTCGCAGGAGTGTCGGTCGAGGAGATCCAAAAAGCAGCCTATTGGCGTTCTCCCAATTCGTTCATTTCTTTTTATCTTCGGGACGTTCCCGCTGCTGTGCCCTCCTTCTCTAGGGCAGCCCTTTTGTCAGCGGCGAAGTCCCGTTGATTACACCGCCTTACAGCCAAGCCTCCCTTGTTAGTCCGTGTCGGTCTAGCATACTATAACAGATAGGTGGTCGGATGTACTGATGTAGATCATGAGGATCAGGCGTGATCCTCTTATCTACGAGGTACATCGACCACCTATCTGTGTCCCCCCTCCTTCCCCTCGCCTCGCGGCGCGACTTGACTGTGTGTCCTGATTGCGGGTGACCTGGTTATGTGGAACTGGAGGAGGAGTCATGGCGGGTGACCGGTTACGTGCGTGCGTGCGGACGTGCGTACGGCCTGGGGGACACGGGCGGTGTAAGGTAGGCTTACTGTGTAAAAGTTTTTTGTTCGATGTTAGGGCAATTATAGGGATAATAGTGTTTATTAGATAATAATGTTTATTCTCTTGTGGTTGAGAATGAGGCGAAAGCTCCCCGAGCGCTTGGGGACCAGAAAGGTATAGGGGAAAGGGAGAGCCGCGGGTGGTCGCGGACCCGTTCCACTACCCCCTTCGCTAACAGGGCGGCGATCTCGGCCGCCATGCCTCGGCGTCTGAGGGGAGGCAAGCGAGGGGGGGGGGAGAGACGGATGACGCCTCCGGGTAAGGGAGTGGCGAGCTCGATGGAGAAGCCACCGCCTACAACGGAGAGCACGAAGGCGTCGTCCGTAATGGCCGCCCAGGCCGGCTGGAAGGCCTGCAGGCGGCCGCCTACCCCAGCTGGGGGACCTGAAGCGCTCGGGGCAAGGAGTCAAAAGCCGCCGCGGCCCTTGGCGGCCGGGCGGGTTGATCCTCGCTGTCTGTCTCTACCCCTGTGACTGCGGCGACCGCGGCCGGAGCGGCAGGACGGCTTAGGGGGAGGCAAGGTGACCGTTACGCGGGGGGGGTGCCGCCGTCGGGCGAGCAGCTCCGCGGGGTCGGGGGGCTCGTGGTTGGACGGATCTGAGCTGCGTGGCCAATTCACGGGCCTGTTGGCACCTTGCTAACTCATCCCTGATCCGAGGGGCAAACTGACCTGAGAACAGAAAGGGGCCCTCGCAGGGCATGTCAGCGGTCAGCTGAACCTGCTGTCTAGCTGAAAAACCCAGTGCTTCTAGAGCCAGGTTCCTGCGACGACGAGTCGTGTACAAGGCTGCACGGGTAGACTGTTTCCACAGTTGTTCCGAGAGGGACATAAGCAGTGCGTCAAGCAACTGCCTGTCTTCTGGAGAGACCCGCAGGTCGTCTGCTTGTACGGCCAAATTGGTCAGAGCACCCGCATACGCTGCCAGACGCATAGTGGACCTAGCCAAGATGGACATATGCGTCCACCTCTTATCTTCTTCAAGGAAGGAGCGCCTGCGTAGGGGGTTGACCTTCCCGACGTAATCACCTAGAGCAAGCAGCTCGGGGGATAGCGTCTCCGGGGACAGAAAACGGGCCATGTCGCCCGGTTGAAAAGTGAACGCTCTTCTCAAACCAGGAGGGCCACCCCTGGGGGACGGTTCACGAGCGATGCGCCCGTACTCATCCTTGAAGTCAGCTGTGAGGGGAATGCCGGGTGAGTACCCGATCCCCCCGGAAGAGCCGGGACGCCTGGGGCTATTGCTCCGCAGGGTCCGGGCGGACCGTATAAAACTCCTCCAAGTAGCGGAGGAGCAAGGCTTCCGCCTCCTCACTGAGGTGTTTCAAACCAGGCGGGGCCTCAGTCCCGATCAGGGAGGGCGCCGCCGAGGAGGTGGACATAGACTCCCACTCTGAAGAGGGGTCAGACTCTGAGGCAGGGACCCCGAGCTGATCAGAGAGGGGTGGGAAAGGGGGAGGCGCCAGTGCTGGGGAGAGAGTCTCCGCTGGCAGTGCGCTATCACCCAACAAGGTACGGGCCGCCAGGCCCGAGGCAGGGCGGGGGGGGGGGGCCGAGGGGGCGGCAAGAGTAGACCACCGGTAGGGGTAGTAGCCACCGGAGCCTGACTGGCAGCGGCCGGGACCGGGCGGTGCAGTCGAAGGCTCTCCGCCTGGGTCGGGAAGGTTTCCTCCCCAGGTGGAGCCCCTAACGCCGCGGGAGCACGGCTCGTACCGGCTATGAGCTCCCTGCGTGGCGGCGGCGGGGCCATGGGCACTGAAGAAGCAGCGGTCGATTCGGCCGGAAGCGGAACACGTTCCCCCCGAAGGAGAGACCCAGCAGGTCCCTGGATGTTGGCATCGAGCGGTTACAGGGGTAGCGCGATAAGCTGTGGAGCGGCGCGTGGATGCGTAATGATAGAAAACGTCCAGAATCTGGACTAGGTGTAGGAGGGGGATACCCCCTCCCACCGTAGGAACTTTTTGTAAATACAAGAGTGTTAAATAGAGCATAGTGAAAATAAACATAACATGGAGGACTATTACGGGGGTACATTGTGTGACGGAGTGAGATCCTCGGCGAGGGAGCGAAGCAACCGAGCGGGAGAGGGTGTAGGAGGGGAATGCCCTTCCCACGGAGGGACTTTTTGTAAAAAGAAAAAAAGGAGAATTGCATAACAATTGAATGCGAGCGAGCGTAGCGGGCGAGCTTGAAAGTTTTGATATTTTTACAATCCCAAACTGCGGTTTGTAGCTATAATTATTTTTTCGCTTTGGAAATGAAGGGGGGCGCACCGGGCGCAACTGCTGGCAATTACTGGCAGCAACATGAGGATAAAGGCATAACGATTAAATGCGAGCGAGCGGAGCGAGCGATCGAGCTTGAAAATTTTGACATATTACAGTCCCAAAACTGCCGTTTTTAGCTCTGTCTTTTCGCTTGGAGATTAAAGGGGGAGGTGGCGCACCGGGCGCAACTGCTGGCAATTACTGGCAGCAAAGTCAGGAGAATGGCACAACGATTAAATGCGAGCGAGCGAAGCGAGCGAGCTCGAAAATTTTGGCATTTCACAGTTAAAATAATGCCGCTTTTAGCTACATCTTTTCGCTTTGAAAATGAAGGGGGGAGCGCACCGGGCGCAACTGCTGGCAATTACTGGCAACAACATCAGGAGGATGGGATAACGATTAAATGCGAGCGAGCGGAGCGAGCGACCTTGAAAATTTTGACAATTTACAGTAAAAGAAAAACAGGGCGCAACTGCTGGCAATTACTGGGAGTAACATCAGGAGAATGTCATAACAATTAAATGCGAGCGAGCGGAACAAGTGAGCTTGAAAATTTTGACACAGTCAAAAAACTGCCGTTTGTAGCTATATATTTTTTCGTTTTCGAAATTAAGGGGAGAGGCACCGGGCAGCGCGCCACCGGGCACAACTGCCGGCAATTACTGGCAGCAACATCAGGAGAATGGCATGACGATTATATCGTCGGTATCACTTCAGTCAATCAATTTTCCTCACAACATTTTTGTTACCCCAAGGTTCCACAGTTATGTTGTCTCAATTTACTTTGTTTTGATTATGCAACCTTATTCTATGTTACCAAAGAAAGTGAAATGTTTATGTTCTTTTCGAAAAATGAAATAAAGTTTGAATTAAATTGAATTGATTAAAATGCGAGCGAGCGGAGCGAGCGAGCTTGAAAATTTTGGCATTTTAGCGTCTAAAAACTGCCGTTTGTAGCTATTCCTTTTCGCTTTGGAAATTAAGGAGGGGTGGCGTACCGGGCGCAACTGCTGGCAATTACTGGCAGCAACGTCAGGAGAATGGCACAAAGATAAAATGCGAGCTCGAAAATTTTGGCACTTTAGAGTTTAAAAAATGTCGTTTTTAGCTACATCTTTTCGCTTTGAAAATTAAGGGGGCGCACCTGCTGGCAATTTACTGGCAGTAACATCAGGAGAATGGCAAAGCGATTAAATGCGAGCAAGCTTGAAAATTTTGACATTACAGTAAAAAAATTACCGTTTGTAGCTATATTTTTTCGCTTTGGAAATTAAGCAGGGTGCACCGGGCGCAACTGCTGGCAATTACTAGCACCAACATCAGGAGGATGGGATAAAGATTAGATGTGAGAGAGCGGAGCGAGTGACCTTGAAAAATTTGACATTTTACAATCTACAAAACTTCCGTTTGTAGCTATATTTCTTCGTTTTGGAAATTAAGGGGGGCTCACAGGGCGCAACTGCTGGCAATTACTGGCAGTAACACCAGGAGAATGTCATAACAATTAAATGCGAGCGAGCGGAACAAGTGAGCTTGAAAATTTTGACACAGTCAAAAAACTGCCGTTTGTAGCTATATATTTTTTCGTTTTCGAAATTAAGGGCGGAGGCACCGGGCACAACTGCTGGCAATTACTGGCAGCAACATCAGGAGAATGACATAACGATTATATCGTCTGTATCACTTCAGTCAATCAATTTTCCTTACAACGTTTTAGTAACCTCAATGTTCCACAATTATGTTTTCTCAGTTTACCTTGTTATGAATTATGCAGCCTTATTCTATGTTACCAAAGAAAGTGAAATGTTTATGTTCTTTTTGAAAAATGAAATAAAGTTTGAATTGATTTGAAATGAATTGATTAAAATGCGAGCGAGCAGAGCGAGCGAGCTTGAAACTTATGACATTTTACAGTCTAAAAACTGCCGTTTGTATATCTATTCCTTTTCGCTTTGAAAATTAAGGAGAGGGGGGTGCACCGGGTCCAACTGCTGGCAATCTAATACTGGCAGCAACATCAGGAGAATGGCATAGCGATTAAATACGAGCGAGCGGAGCGAGCGAGCGTGAAAATTTTGACTTTTTACAGTCCAAAAACTGCCGTTTGTAGCTTTTTTTTTTTCGCTTTGGAAATTAAGGGGTGGTGGGGGCGGTGCACCACTGATATAGTCAAGGATGTCGGTTTATGTTCATGATCGGGGGAGGTATGACCAGCGAGGGGGCGTCGAAGTGACCATGCCGGGGAAGGATGTCCAAAATCTGCACTTTAGAGCATCCCCTAATTGTTTGTGTGTGTGTGTGTGTGTGTGTGTGTGTTTTATACATGGAAAAGCTGGGAAATTGCCCAGGTCAAGTCTTATTATTGCCAATGCAAGGCATTTTATATAGACTATAGTATGTAAAGCAACACTCAGTGATCTAGCTTTGATATAACGAAGTGTAAGGTACAGAGGTGTACATTCTGCATTGCAGCGAGTCTTTGCCGTTCGGATGTTCTGAGTACACTGCTCCATCCTGCTTATCATTCAGAATGCCAACCAGGAATCACGCTGAATCACAATATTTTGTCGGCTCCGGGCTTTTTGAACAATGTTTCACACGACATGATTGATGCCTCTTCAATTAAAAGACATCTTAGAGAAAAAAATAATAATTTCTTGCTCACCCTTTCATGTGAATTTCAAAAGCAGTTAACTAACCCTTGAATTACCATTTTGATATTTTTTTTTACCAGCGGATGGGGGGGGTGCACGTGCCCCCCCCCCCCCCAGTTTAATACGCCACTGATTGGAGACAGTGGGCGGGGTATCTCCCTCCCATGCGACGGAGCTTTTGCATTTTCTGAATTGATAATCCGTTGCACAATGAATGAAATATACCTTACGTATGTACTACGGTCTAGTAAACACTATGGGCCCGAATTCACGAAGGTGGTACAAATGAAACCATGGTTTAAACCATGGACAAAAACCATGGAGCGCCAAGTGTCGCACGGAATATTTCGTTGCGAAATTGGTCATTCCGTCGACAAAATGACTATTTCGTTAATGAAATTATCATTTCGTGGACGAAATGTTAATTTAGTTACAAAATGTTGTCATTTCGATACAAAATAACCATTTCCTCGACGAAATGACTGATTTTGTAACGAAATATTCAATGCGACACTTGGCGCTTCATGGTTTTTGTCCATGGTTTAAACCATGGTTTAATTTGTACCACCTTCGTGAATTCGGGCCTGTATGTATAGCATCAGTGCTGCCAGAGCCGGGGTGCGATTGTTTTTGTTTTTGTTTTTGTTTTTGTTTTTTGTTGTTTTTGTTTTGTTTTTTGTTTTGTTTTGTTTTCCTCCTGGTGCAAAATATTTTAAAAAAATAAGAAAAAAAAAACAATTATTTAGCGCCCGGCGTTGAGGTCGCTCGCAGACTGAAGAGTTATTTTTTTTTTTAGGTTCTGAAGGGGGGCGCACCCCTCCCCCCCTCTCCTGGTGACGCCCATGTATATCCGTAGTTTGCATTCATGGTCTGGGTTTCTGGGATTCTTAAATGTAAAAGTACCGGAATTTTTCATTCTAAGTTATTTTTCTTTAACATTGGGCAATTAGCGGCTCCGTTTTTGTCTGTACTGTATCACGGACCTACTAACGAATGGACTTTCGACGAAACCTACCACTTTAAAGTACGAGATCCGCCGCCATATGACTATGCGCATCTCCATGAGTACATACAGGTGTCTCAAAAATGGTGATTACATAATCGTGCATCGTCATTGACAAGAGAATTGTTTCCTGATTCTGGTATTATCTGGCTGATGCGCCTTTTCAGACTGAAACGTCTTTGAATAAACGCCAGTGATGAGAAGCAGCAAACCTCAGAACATGACTGATCTCGTTTCACTGGATTGGAAATTACCAATTCGCTTGTTAGCGCTTACACATTATGACTTTGCCTGATAGAAGACAGACATATCCTCTTCCCTTGCTATCTGTTTTTACACTGGAAAAATGTGCGGAAAAGGTGGAAAATGAGACAACAAATCATGATCAAATAGCTAGAACCTTGACTATCTCTTCAAAAGTACCTGCATTTCGCTAACAAAGATGTCTGAGCGGTTATGTACTGTACCTATACATACCACAACCGCACATGCATTTTCCTTGATTTAATCAGTTGTTATCTTCTGCGCATTTAGACACCGTTTACAGTGCGGGGCTGGACCGAGCCGCGGCCGAGCCCCGCAATTTTGTCCGTTTACACTGCCGGGCTGCGAAATTATTTTTCCCACATAAGTTCCGGACCCCAAGTCTACATGATATGAATATTCATGACTTACGTCTTCGGAATAAGAGTACGCATGCGCGTGGACCCCGTTTTTTTATTGCGGCGAGGAAAAGAGAAAATGAATAAGAGTATATGCATGAGTACAAGCAAAGATGCATACCATCAATCAGAGCTCATCTTGTCGCTCGCTATCAAACTAATTTTAGTAAAGGGTAATTAAAATTGTATTCAGACACTATTGACATAAAAATAATCATTTTTAATTTAAAGATTTATTTAATTCAGGAGTGATTTTTACTAAGTTTTTAAAGCTTGTTAGGTTTAATCAGTATGCCACTGGCATTTTTGATATTGACAATTCGTAAGACATTGACGTTTTGGTGATGGTGGTGGTCGCAGTGATGATGTGCATGACATTGATATTAAAGGCATTGATTAATATTGTGCTCATTTTAACCCATCCACGTATGGGCCTCCATGTAATCTGTAATTTCGTGCCTGTCTAGTAAGTTGGCAGTGAACTTGGGCGCTATCTTCCCTACGGCGCGATCTACACGCGAAGAGCATTCATACATTATTGAAAAACTGACTGTGTGCCATTCCAACCAGGCAGGAGGGTTGACGCGTGTACACTCATGCAAATGTGCACTTAGTTACCTCAATACTGCACTAGTTTATGTGAATTTTATGAAAGGAAATAATAAACTGTGAATAAATTATGAAAAAACATTATGCTTTTGGGTATTTTATTCATAAATCCTTTTCATTTCAACCCATTTGTAATCACATCTTACCCACTTGCAAATCGACGTGTCCATAACGTCCTCGAGCCCCCGAGACAGCTCTGGGACATTCCATTCAATGACGGGGTTTTTATTTTGCAACGTTATCAAATAACTCTCACGTAAGCAAGTTCTTGATATGGCTAATCTATTTTATAATATATCATGATATATTTATGCTTAGATAACCTAATTCAAATTTGCAGAGACATAGAAAAGGATTTGTTTTACAATCGTGATACGTTCAACTACTCATTTACCCTGTGCTGAAATCCGCATGTCTGCTCCACACGTGTTGTCGCTATCGCTCAGTCTCTGCCGGAAATTTCTTACGAGCTACCCGGGTTTATTCATGCATGCCTACCTACGTAATTTGTGATGTGATAATTATTTAATTAATCAATCAATCAATTAATCTATTACTTAAGATACAACTCGAGGAAACAGATCTAAGAATTCAATTACCAACTATAAACCTCAGCTTTCTGAAACCACAAATAACTAGAAATATTATTATGAAATCAAACAAAAGGGAGGAAAGTCTAAGATGGAACAAAGATTGAAATAGATTAGATTATTCCAAAATATCTTGTATGCTTCTTTATTCTACAGCATTTTTCTATTCCTATTTAATATTTTCATTTTCCCCATTTCTTATCATTCATTCGGAATGTAATTATGTACTTCTTCATTCAGTAGACCTTTAATAAATGATAAGATAACCAAACCATATATTACCAAGTCTACATATCGACACTAACTTTTAGCTTCCATCTCTTTTGCCCCAAAGTGGATGTCCCTGTCTTCCCTGTCCCTCATGTTGGTTGCCGAAATGCTGAGATGCTGAGATGTTGCCTCTTGCCTCTATCCCTCCCCTTGCGTTCTTCCTCCATCCACATTGGATTCTCTTCCCCATCTAGTGCCTGGTGTCCTTCAGTGCTTCTGTCATTTTTTTTATCTTTACCATTTTTAGTCAGTAAATTGCTCGACGGCGACCGCTCGATCTATTTCCTTGGTTTTCTTCTGTGCTGTTGTCATTTTTGTCTCTATTATTTTTGTTCCCAAAATCGCGCGGCAGCGACCGCTCGATTATGTCAGTGCCTTGGCGGTTGCCGCTCGGACATCGAGCGTATTTTGGGCAGTGAGTGAAAACTGGTCGGTCGCCGCTGAAATTTTAACTCCGCGTTAAAAATTTCAGCGGCGACCGACCGATGCCTTAAAAATCAGTGGTGCCTGGTCGGTCACCGGTCGGTCACCGGTCGTTGTCCAACCGAAATCGGCTACACTCGCCGACCTGTCGCCGAGCAGGCTGATTTGGGGGTTGTGACCGTAGCCTTAGGATGGCAACTCTTGCTGGAATGGCAACTTCCAATAGCAACAGCCAATCCGGAAGCTGGATTCTTGTCGTTACTATGACAAGTGCCATTCGAGCAAGAGTTGCTATCATATCAACTTTTTATGAAATGGGGCCCACCGGTCTGTTGTCAGTAAACTCAGGATTGTTTGACAGCAATGCAGGATTGGATGAGTGGCAATTCCCTGAAACGTAAAAATGACAAAACTGATGTGATCCTGATTGGTTCCCGACACCAACACTCTGTGTTTGAGATGGAGCACATTTCCCTGAATGGCCAGAATCTGGCGCTCTTGGAATCAGTTCGTGACCTTGGAGTGATCCTAGACAACAGGTTGAAGATGAATGACCACATCACGAGTGCTTGTGAGAGTGCCGACTACCATCTGAGGAACATTGCAAGAATTCGCAGATTCTTGTCTGAATCTGATGCTGTCAAGGTTATTCACGCCCTAGTATCATCGCGTATTGACTATTGTAATGCAGTATTAGCTGGTCTGCCGAACTCTTCTATCTCTCGCCTCCAAAGGGTACAGAAAAGTGCCGCCCGTGTTCTAGCTCGTGTGAGGAAAAACTCGACCCCATCACCCCAATAGTAAGACAATACCACTGGCTTCCGGTCAAGAAGAGGATTGAGTAAAAGATTCTTACCCTTGTTTTCAAGGCATTACATAACATGGCTCCGAAGTATCTTCAGGACTTGGTCATAGTGAAACAGTCGGCTTACAGTCTACGTTCTTCGTCTTCGACGGTGTTACATGTTCCTAAAACTCGGACAACCTGCGGGGATCGCGCCTTCCTCCTTATGGCTCCTTCACTTTGGAATAAATTTCAGGATATTGTTCGCAACATACACAACTTACATACTTTTCAACGACATGTAAAGGCATATCCTTTTGCTCAATCATTTAATTAGTTGGTTTTTGTTTATTTCTTCTTTTAGGCATTGTCATTGTATTGTATTGCCTTGTATGGTATTGCAATGTATTGTAATGTACTATTTTTTTGTACCTTTTCTATTTTGTATTTCCTTAAGAGAGAGCAGCAGGCGCTTTGAGTAGTTTGTAAGCAGATATAGCGCTTTATAAGAAATTACTTATATAAAGCACCATATGAATGTAAATTTTTATTATCATTATTATAAAGCTCGCTACGACGACTCCTTGGTCACATAGCGTTATAAAGTAGATAATGAAAGAGAAATCTGTATGACCCTTCATATTATTTCACCCTTTAATTTCAATAACATCCAGCAACAGCCAAACGCTGGGGACGGTGGGGCACCTCCGAACAACGGCCAGCAACAAGAGCAAGGAGTTCTCTTAGTGCCAAGAAATCCAGACGCAGGACCAGTCGCGATTGATTGACTTTCAGTCTGAATGACGGATGCAAACTGTGACACCAACCCCGATCTATTAGACTGTGAAACGGAGCACGACAAGCTTACGGTCGATCATAAGAGTTTGAGTTTAACGATTGTACTAGAATCATGTCAGCCACAGGTCGTTCACCTGATAGATTTCCATTTGATATACAGACATCTTTATGGCAATGGAATAATTGTGAGAATAACACTTACCCTGTATATACATAAGCAACCATCGTGAACGAGCCCCCATAAATCAAATACTGTTGAATACGATGTACTAGCTGATACAGTATTTGCAGTGAAACAAAATGATTGTTATGTAAATGCTGGTGAAAAAGATGCCATACACCATTCAAGGTTTTTTGGTGTGACTATGACAACAAAGAACACATTATAACATGTATTGTATATACATTCTCGATTTCAGTCTTCCATTTTTATACACTTGAATCACATTTGCAATCTTTATGGAGTCAAGATTCCAAAAAAAGTACACCATTTTGGGGGATACCATGAGTTCTTTTCTTGGAAATTATTTGTGTGTGCAGTTTCCGTCTACTTATACATTTGTTGTTGTTCTGAAATCTTAAAGGAAAACAAAACCCAAAGAGAAATGTGGATTGAGTGAAAGCAGCAACATTAGTAGAACACATTAGTGAAAGTTTGAGGAAAATCGGGCAATCGATGCAAAGTAATGATCTTTCTTTTTTTTACGTTTTGGTGTTGGAACCGCTGGTTGAGGAGAGTTATGGCGTCATGTGCAAACAACGATATAAAGAAAATATAAAGGGAATTAAAAAAAATATAAAAATTACACATTCCGTCAACTTGATACTGACATAATATTATGAAGGGTAGCAATATTCCCCCTGCTTTTTGAAGCGGTTAATCAAGTGCTCTTTCATTATGCTAGAAAAGTGAATTTTTGTCGAGTAAATATACATGTATTATGTAGTAGATATATGGATATATGTGTGTACTTGTGTCATGTCCAAATGGAAAATAGAACTTTACTCAAAAATGTTATCTGCGTTTGTAAAATGACTCATTTCATTTTACACAAACTGTGAGCCTGATGTTGCAAGCGTTCAAAAACAATTGTATTTTATGACATTCTATTACATATATAAGTATCAACAATTATGCTTCCTACCCCAACCTGCAAAGAACTTTGTATTGGTGAGATTTTCATGTTAGATTTTGTTGTCGCGTTTATACTGCTGTATATAAAGAAGAAAATCATCAGATTGTATGTACATGTAAGATAAAGAGTTTTACATATAGACACCGCTTGGAGGCCATCCTCAGAAATATAACCATAATGGCATACTTGCCGTCTTTCGTTTGATTTTTTTATGAGCTTCCAGATCAATGATTTACAAAACATAATTGCAAAGATGAGAATAATGTTGAGGAAACTGTGATCGAAGCCGCGAATTGTACAACATATCTCGCATTGTGATTATAAAAGTGATAATTTTTTGCAGGTTAATAAGAATGGGATGATGGCAAGACTGCTCTTACCGGAGATGTTCTAAAATTGAAGTTACAGGCGACGAAAGCGAAAACTGTCACACATTGTCAGATATCGTCAAATGTGTGTGAACGAACTCTTGCAGTTATCTTTTATAGACTAATGTGATAGACACAGATAACTTAGATTGGCTAGGGAATATGGCGAAGCTTTGCATTTGAATACTCATGTCTTTCATGTATTCCGTTATCATGACATATCATACATACGTTATATTATGTAAATAATAAATTATATTTACACGTTTGTCTTTCTTATATGTATGATATTCAAACATAATAAACTTCACTAAGCATCAAGTTCTGAATTTCAAATGTGAACTTTGAAGAGGCAAACTGATTTTAATAATGTATTCATATGTCGTAGGCTGAGGTGGACAAAGATAGTTTTGACTGCTGTTAATGGACTCGCACCCACAGCGCGCGACCGGCGAGCAGCCAGAGTAGCGATCTTCCATCCGATCGCTGTGTGCGCGCGAGACCACCGTCCGCCGTATGCGAATCCATTGTGAGCCGCCTTTGCGCAAGGCTATAGTGCAGGGATGAACAACTGTTGTAGGTGGTGGGGATTATGCTTTGTCTAGTTTCGTTTCTTCAGAGTTGAAAGATTTATAAAACGTATGAAAACACAGCCATCTTCGACCCTGAGATGAAAAGGTTATGCGTGTAACTTGAGTCAACCTGCCTAAATACTTGCTCTTTCTCGTAAAGTACTCGCATTTCGCAAATAAAATTGCTTGAGTGATGATTACCCAATATACAATACAAATGCGCATGTATTTTCTTGATTTAAGAGACTTATTATCTTCTGTGGATGTAGTTTTTAGATTTCTGAAAATGCGTTTTCTCTTGCTTTAATCCAGGCTGGACATCAGTGGACCAGCGGGTCAAAGGTGATGTAAGAATGCTAACAATTTCACTGTTTTTTTTCTCCATATTTTCCAAAGTATTGTCATTAAAATTGGTATATTACCATGGTTTTGATTATTTGCCAATCATGTGAAACTTTGTATTGGAGACCTGTCGGGAGAATAATGCGTTATGGCGGAGATGAAATAAAATAAAGTTCGTAGGGAAAATGTGTGTGTGTGTGTGTGTGTGTGTGTGTGTGTGTGTGTATGCCCGCAAAACGAGGGGTTTAATCTTAAAGAAATGATTCTTTCATGTTTGTACAGTAATACCGAATTGAACCGATGTTTCTTGTTCATTTGAATGGAAGTGAATAAATATTGTTCGAAAAAAAGGGATTTTCAAAAAAACCTGAAATTGTTATTTTGATGCCCATCTCTATATCTGCCCCCATCTCCCATTATCGGCGCCCTTTCAGCCTCATGTTCCACCTGAACATAAAAGTATCATAACTTATTTCAAGCATTGCATAAAATATAGCACAATACAAAATGAATTATCGGCCCTTCACAAATGAGGTTCTTCTATATCAAATCTTCTAATCATCATTCATTTAATCATATGATCCATCTAGCAATTACTTCTACATACTCGTAACAGCATACTCGTCACAGCAAGAATTATAGAATGATGATGGGGTCAAACGGAGAGCATACATAATGCATAATCAATGCATGTAATCTATGCCCGTAATACTTACATAGGACATTACCCCTCAGTCGCTTACCTTGCCAGCATTTCCCACTCTACAGCACTCCTCATCACAGCACACCGTATAATAGCCATATTTCGCTCAAACACATACACACAGAATACCTGCCCAATAACCCCATATAGCAACAAAACAACCATGCAGTATCAATGGTAGCTACAAATCTCGAGTAAAAGAACATCGTGTTATTATCCATTTTGAAAATTGGTTCTATTTCCTGCTGTGCTATGCCAGCGTACCTAGGTTCATTACTAATTTCTTTCCTTTTCTCGGCTATCTAACATTCTTTCCTCTATTGCCATTTCCAATCTTCCAATGAGGGCCTGCTCTTCCCCCCCCCCCCCCCCCCCCCCCCCCCCCGACTACCACTTCGGTACGATCGATTATCACGTGACGTTCTACTTATACCCAGAATTAAACAGAGAGGGCGTTTGGACATTCATTCAGGAATAAAAGTTGGGTATTACGATCTTAACGATTTTACACTTCCAAACAACTCGATATCCTGGCAAGCCACCTGAACCAGATGAGTTTCCTGGTAGAACCTTTCGATATTTGCAAGCAAATTCTTAATAGTTGGAGATGAATTTTAAGCCCTTCACAGAACTACGTTTTACCTTTTAAACTGCATGGCTATAAAGATGCCATTGCTGCATATTGATTCTGTGGGAGAGATTTGGGTCATGTTGGCAAAGGTCAAGTGAAAAAAAAAATCACCTTTGCCCACATTTCAAAAACGGCTCGAAGTATTGTCATAAAAATTCGTGTGTAGGTATATGTATTACCAAATAGTGATTATTTGCCAATCATGGGAAACTGTCGTCTGGCACTGGCAACATGTATTGTCAAGAACTATTAAGAGAATAATGCAATATAGCGGAGTCATACAGTCGCCATAACAACATTTGTAGGTTTATTTATCTTACTTTGTGTGCCCCCCGAACATGCATGAGCTGAGCTGAACAAAAATGTTCGCAAATCCGAAGTGCGTGATGTGCATTGTCTTCATTATGCGTGACATGTTATGGCGTTCCGTGGCAGTACATCGTTTTCGTACAATGGTAACCCAAGCAAGTGACCTGGGGAGGTCTCTCTGCATTTTGCTACGCACCCATGTCAAAAGAAGTCGAAAAGGACATGTTTGTAGCATAAATGGCGTGATCGACGTTTTCCAGAAAGGATTAAGGATTTTGTTTTTTACTCTGCTTTCTACCACTAGTTAGGGGTTCTATTTCAAAAAAAAAAAAATAGGTTTCGGCATATCAAATTGAACTAAGGTTAATAGAATGACTTAAAGACAACCACCTATTGTGATGTGGATAAGATACAAATATAATCTGACATCTGTTGATAACTGAATCCTTTATTGTATTTCAAAGAAGAGAATGATAAGGGCGTTAAGTTGTCACTAAACCCATAGTGTTCAACACAAACCCTTCTCATTCTCAATATACGTTTTATTTCCTGACTAGAACAACATACAGTTATTTAAAATGCCATTTTAGGGTATTGTACGTTGCATTCTCAGCTGCCCATTTTAAGGCCGGGCAGTCACTGAGATGTCAAATTCGTAGTACCTTCCTTATGGGGGTATCTCACCGGGGCTTGAAACTAGTTCGCGACGAGTTCGCGACTCCAGATTTTGCTAGTTGCAGAGACGTCTACTCGACATCTCCTGAAAATTACAGAGTCTCCGATTAGTCGCAAGAAATTTAAACATGTTCGATTTTTCGCGAAGTCTCAGCGAAGTCTCCGCGACGTCTCCGAGACGTCTCCATTAGTTGCGGAGACGTCGCGGAGACTGATAATATCCGCGACTGCTGAGACGTCTGCGCGATATCTCCGCGATGTCTCCGAGACGTCTCATAGACGTCTCCGCGACTCTATTTGACGCTGTTTTACCTACTTTCGAAACCACGTGACACATCTGCGTGCTGACATCCTGCCTAGATCAAGTCAGGTGATCCTGCAACGGCTCCCTCATATTTGAAATTTTTTGACACCTGCCATAACTCGTCTCAGAGACGTCTACTTGGTGAGACCGCAAGACATTTTTATGTTGGAGACGTCTCCGCGACTGCTGCGACTGATAAGTTCGAGACGTCGCAGAGACGTCTCCGTTGGTGAGATACTAGCTTTACACCTAGCGTATTTTTGTATATCTTTTGTATGTTAGTATAACATATTCTGCATTCTTTCCCACCATCAGCTTCCATAACAATGAGAAAACTTTAGCGCGCTGGGGTACCATCGAGGTACCGATCGATCAAGGTCCATGTTGCTCAAAGTCTTACCCCGTCTGAATAAGTGAGGAATCTTTTTGTGCAAGAATGAGTACGCTGATTGTCAATATCAGTCTACGTGTCACATTCACAATGTGAGCATTAAGTTTATTCAGATCAATCACTGCATTTCAAACAACAGGAAGCCTGATTGACGAACTGTGATTTCATCTTTGTGAAATCACTGCATTGCACTGGGCCTGATGTAAGTAATAACTTCTGTATAACATTTGCCTTTGTCTTTATTGATTATCAAAGTAAATTAAAGTAGAGTAAAGTAAGTTTCACGAGCTGTCATAGACGATGAAAGCATTCTTAGAACAAAATCCTACTCAATGTCCTAATGCCGATCGTTGATCTAAAACTAGAAAATAATCATGCGCTGCTACATACCAGTAATCACAACTCGTTTTTTGTAAGCTTTAATGATGTGAAGGCCATTTCCTCATATATTTTGTATACAATGTTAGTTTTCCTTTAACATTAATGATAAGGACTACGTCTGTTCAGGCTGTTGACTTATTATGTGATAACTCCTGTACAAGATGTAAGGCTGATAACGTGCGGCTCGGTATGTCGCATTTTGGGTACAATGAGAAAAGCAAATACTCTATCAGAGCAATGGTGTCGTCCATGTATTTGTTTTGTACATTTCCGGCACAAGCCGTCAACTTATATGATAACAATACCACTCTGAGAAAGACTTTTTGAAGTATTCTCGGGCGAACACTCATAGCTCGACACGAGTCTGGCTACTTTAATTGTGTGTAGGCCAGTGTGTTTTTTGATCGTGTCCTACCTTATATGAGTATCCAAGGCTCTTGTGAATTTTTTTAACGTTTTGTGATCGCTTTCTGTATAGTGCTTTCTGCTTCCAAGGACCCCCCCCCCAAAAAAAAAAAAAAAAAAAAAAAATCATGACCGTTGGTAGTTACGTTTTCATTATACCACATTTACATATCTTACATTATTTGCAGTTCGTTTGCTGGATTCACGTTCATATCATTCATATTGACATTAAACCGCAATACGTTATTTCATGTCCGATTTTGATGCCGTGTAAATAACTGATAAGACTTCAGTTCGCAAAGACTGGAAGAATATTGTGGACACGTGGTGATGACTGTAGTTTTGTGACGGAAATAAAAAATTATGAAACTTTTCTCAAGCTTCCATAATGCGACCAATATTGTCATCATCATGTCCTTTTTTCTTGTCTTGTATTACCACGGTCGTTTTGGTATTTTTGATATATATATATATATGGTTATTATGATTACATTTCTGTAAAATCCCCAGAGACAGAAATTATGGCGACACAGAAAAAGAACACTGTTTATATTCTTCTCTCGATTGCACTCATCTGGAACTATGGAGGCGTGTCCTCGAATGTGGTAAGTGCACTATACATATTATCAAATTGATCGATGTTGATTGATAAGTAATAGATATATAATACATGTATTATAATTGTATATATAATTTATACATATATGGGGGGGGGGTTCCGACCGTTTCATTATTTGTTCAGTGCGAGAAGATATTTTATATAGTGTTATATATATATATACATATATAGGCTACACTGGTTCTCCACACGGTCTCTCTCTCTCCCTCTCTCCCCGTCTCTCTCTCTCTCTCTCTCTCTCTCTCTCTATCTATCTATATATATATATATATATATATATATATATATATATATATAATAGATGAGAGAAAGGATGAGACGATAGACGTAGCTTGCATCCTCACAGTTTGATTTTTATTCTCAAGCTTTCGGGCCCTGCCCTTTATCAAGACTGAGGATCAAAGAAATCAGACAAAGTAATGATGATGGATACAGAACAGAATATATATGTATATATATATATATATATTCCGTGAATGTTTGGACGGACGAATACATGAATTAATGGTTCCCTTTAAAATCACCAGTAGCTATATGAGAATGCCATCCTTCTCATGAAAGGAGAAAAGATTTAATTAATGTACTATATTGCTCTTCTCTACAAATCCACCACAATGATTAGTCTTGAAAGTAGCCTATCGCAACGAATACAATGCTTGAAGCTTATAGATGAACTATTTCACGTAATGAAAGATGGCGCCAAGGCACATTCGCCATCCTTCTTAGTAGGATGGATGACTTGTATGTTCTTATTTCAAACCATTTCACAGGAATCAGATTGCGAGTTTGACTCTCCAATGACGTACGACGAGAGGCCTGAGCTATGTCCGAACGGTGCCACAGGTCTCAAACTCTGCGAGCCGGACCAGGTGAAGATTAAACCATGTATCAGTGCCGATGAAGACACGACAGATATGTGAGAAAACCCAAACTTCCACTTTATTCTATATACCCAGTCAATCCGCCAATATTTGCTTAAACGAGCACTCCCGGGCAGATCCTAGGTACTTTCTTGGGATTTTCTAAGGTTGACGCACAGGACAACGAAAGATAGGACATAAAATGGAGGTCCCGTGTATGAGAAAGTAACAACTCATGCACGTAAAAGATCCCGCTTCATTCATTCATCGTAAAGAGCAGGGTGTTTAACCCGGTGAAGTGGTCCCACCTCAAATCCAACTGGACCCCATGCAAGACCAGCTTAACGTAGCTGAATATGGGCTATCCAGCCATCTTCTCAGATGGAAAATGAACAAACAAACAAGCAAACAAACAAACAAAACGGAAATCCCACCATCAGAATAAGGTCCTATACTTTTCGAATCAGATTCTTAGATGTAATCGCGTTCTCATGTTCACTGATACAGTGATTGAACTGTTGTCATGGTATCCAAAATTATGTTGGGAAGATGAAATTATCCGGTATCGTTCAGTAACATGATTTTCGTAAGTGGCTGCGAGTTTTTATTGTTTCTTTTATTTGTTTTCGTTAAAATCTGACACAAAGTGAAAAGAAATCTTGATGTGGAAAGTTTCCAAATTTTTGCTATCAATATAATTGATTGAGTCCCCAATTGTAAGCAGTCTTTATATCAAAACTCAAGACACATTTTTCATTTAACTGTGCATTATTTTCAAGCATGTCAAAAGCTTTTGCAGCGCAGAAGATTATGATATAATCTACGCTGCAAAAACTTTTGATATTATGCAAATTCAAATTCTATCCCTTGTTTTCAGTGTGGAGGGAAAAACGTGTACTTTCATTTTTTTGTCACCTGTAGATGTAGAGCTTGTACTGGTAAATTCTTCCAAGCGAATTTCAATCGGTGCACAGTTTGCCACAGCTGCTCGCACTGTGGAACGAATGAACGTGCCCAGAGTCACTGCACCACTACGTCAGACACAGTTTGTATTAGTATCTTCACCGAACCATCGACGACTTCACAAGAATCAACCACTGAACTCCATGTGGGATCAACCACTGCAAAAGTGATTACCGAAAAGACTGGACAGAAATGTGTTCCTGACCAAGGTATTGCGTTTATCGGAGGGAAAATGTACTAAATCAATGACCATTGATGAATACCAGGAATAGATTCTATATCTATCATGTAATAAGCCTAATACAAGACTCGGCATTTTTAGCGGTGGGCCGGCGGCCCAGGGCCACCAGAAATAGATGTCGGAACGCCATTATTTCATGATGTTTTGGTGGCCACCACAAATTTATAAGCGATTGCTTGCTTTTCTATCTGTTCCTCATTTGAGAAAGTGTAATGTTGAGTCGTCAAGCCGCATCATTAATAACTACATGTATACGCAAGATACTGTGAGGGACGCATAGTCAATATATCTTTGCGTTGTAAGCTCAAGTTTAACAAACGAAAGCTTAACATACCACATATTCGTAAGTATTCGAAGAAATGCAAATGTTCTGCAGAATAAAGTAAACAATGCTGCTACTCTAATTAACTTAGAGAGATAAGAAACTGGAAAAAAAAAAGGAATGAACAGATAGAATTTATAGAGTTTTCAAAGATTTATTACCCGACATACCAGAAGCCAAATACTGAGTCAAACGTTGGGAGTCGAGTGGTTATTCCTGTATCTTTTAGGATTGCAGAAAATACCAAGTGTAATCTTTAATGATTTTTCGAATCAAGAATTGGAAGAAAAGATGCTGAAAGTGAAGAAAACATTTTTTATGTATGTAAAGTTTAAGCGAGGCCCTACCAATATGGTCAATGTGAAGTCACTGTTAAACCCATTTCAAATGGACACATGTGATTCACACGTACTGTTCCAAGTGTACATGAATACGTGGTTTGCATGTTAGACAAACCTACACTTTCCATTGGAGTTTCCAATCACCCAATTCAACTACAACTACAACCAATCTACGCTATAAACATTAATGGCTATATACCATGGTGAATGCTTTTATGACTATACGCAATTATTGATACCCAAACTCTTTTGACATTGACAGGTTCATCGCTCGATCGTGTGCATGTGGTACTGATAGTGATCTGTGTTCTCTTATTCCTGGCACTAGTGGTGTGTTTTCTTTGGAAATCAGAAGTTGGCAACCGGTTATGTCATGTGATACAGAGGAAGAATGAAGTAAGAAATTAACGAAAGTGAATTAAGTACAAGTAATATCAGTACGAATCCAATCTACCTTACACATGAAGGTTCATGCACTCTGCTCATTTACTCTGCAGTTTTTCGAGTGTCAGTAAGTTTTGCTAAAGCAGAAATGTGTATGTGTGGTTGCAAGCACTTCATTATGAATATAATTATTATAACCGATCTGACATGGAACACTTCACTACACGTACTGCGAAGATGATATATATATACACATATATCATAATTTTGTATTTGTTTGGTTGTTTGTTTGTTATTTCTCTCTCTCTCTCTCTCTCTCTCTTTGTAGTTTGTCCAGCGTATCCCCAGAAGATAAAGTCTCCAAAAATGCTTTGAATTCAGCGGCGAAACGCCGCCTCACATTTCTTGTCGACATAATAGTAACGGTCCCATTTCTTAACGGATATTGCTTAATGTGTCAGTGACTGGGTTTTATCTAAATTTTGTGTAGTGGTGTACGATGGATGGGAAAAATCATTGATACACATAATGTAGGTTGCACACATTGATGTTAAAAGTGTTAAAATGTCAACATGAATGGATGAAAGTTTGAAATGCAATAACTTTGTTATGGATGGAAAGGATTTATTCATATGTTTAGTTGAATGTTTTGGACATTTCAAGGAGTTATTATAGCTCGCTATAGTAACTCCTTGAGAACTCTAGCTGTATTAAATTTGTCGCTGTCTCAAAGTATAAACGATAGAGTAATCCGTAGGAACCTTCACGTCTTTCTACTGTTTACTTCTGTATTGATATCTTCATTAACGAACCTCTCAGGCTTCACCAAGTGGCGACGGCGGGGACGGTGACGGTGATGCTGATGCTGAGAATCAACAACCGGTAAGTGGGTCTGCAGACCACGCACTGCAAGGCAAGTGGGAATAGGGCGGGGGGGGGGGGGGGGAGTGGTCGACGAGTGGAATACAGTAGGAAATGCATTTGGGATGGAACTGTTTTCAAATTTTGCATCATGTATTTGATTTTCTATCAATTTTACCGTACAGTGTATGGGGAAGAATTTACTGCATTGTTGACTGCAAAGGATTTTATTCGAATTTTGCATTCTTTGCATGGCTATCTTCAAATTTTGCATAGTTGTTGGTGAACGATGGGTAACAGAAAAACATTGATAGGTAATTGCCCTAACTGATTCACCTTATGGCAGGGTAAGATATCAACCTCGTTGAATGAATTTTTGTAATGCAATAACGTCAATAAGTCTTGAATGAGTTTCATTCAAATGTGGTATGTAGATTAGATGACTGGCTGGTTATTCTAGCTTTATAAAGTTTGTCGCCATTTCCGAGTATCTACCAATAGAGACATCTGTACATGTCATTTCACTCTTTACTTTGTCATGATATTCATCGGTAGGACCCCGGGCTTCCTCTAGTGGCGGTGTCAATGACAGACGTAGGGACCCTACTTCTGCAGTTCAGGCAGATGAGATAGAACTGACTTCACTAGTAGGCCTACTCCGGAGGAAATGGAACACTTGATGGCAATTAATGAGGAACCAGCAGCGGATAAGGCCATACTTGAACCTCAGCCGGATGCAGACTGTGAAACTAAGTTCTAGATTGTGAAACGGAGCAAAACAGGTTTTATATATTTTCGCATTCTCAATTTGGATTTAGGGAAAACATAGCACTACAGATGCATCATTGAGTTTATAGAAAAAGTGGCACATGCTATCGACAAATATTCTCATCTGACAGGTTTGTTTCTGGACTTCTCCAAGTCCTTCGACACCATTAATCATGATATTTTACTCTATAAAAAACATCATTACGGAGTGCGTGGGAAAAGCTTTGGAGTGGTTCAGGAGCTACCTCATGAACAGGAAGCAATCTTACTCACAAATGCTAAATATCAAATGTGGGGTTCCACAGGGAAGTTTATTAGGTCCGCTCTTGTTTATTGTCAATAGAAATTATTTTTGTAGATCATCAGGTGTTCTTTCTTTTATTCCCTTTGCAAACGACTCAAATTTATTTCGTTCGCACAACAATCCCGTTACCATGTATAGTAAACTCTGAATTAGAAAATGTCACCCAATGGATAAAAGCAAATAAATTATCTTTCAATTAAAAAAAAAATAGTGCGCTTTTAAGCAACTCTATAGAGGCAGCTGCCTATTGTTTTTAATCGTACTCCACTGGAAAATGTTTTATCATGTTAAATTTCTTGGAAAAATTGTCGATGATAAGCTTTCATGGAAATTTCATATTGATAGTATACTAATGCAAAACTATTTCACAAAAGATTGATGTAATTAAGAAGCTTAAATTTTGTCTTCCTTTATCGTTCCTTCTTACATTGTATTCATCCCTAGTATTGTTTGATCTAAATCATGGTATTCTTGCGTGGGGAAATACATAATTACCAAACATTCTTAGATAAATTACCTTTATTACAAAAGAAGTCACTCCGTATCATGTATCATACTGCATTTTTTGTCCCATAATGACCCTGGGGTTTTTTTAAAACAAAATATTGAAAATTTAAGATTTGTATGTGTTTAATTTAGGACAATTTATGTATAATTATAATAAAAATTCTCTTCCAAATATATTTGAAAAAAATGTTTCGAAGAAATCAATCCATTCACAATTATCCAACATGGCGATCGAACGACTTCCATTTGCCATTTTTGAAAACTTTGCTGACTCAGAGCACCTTCATTTACGATGGGCCAAAGCATTGGGACTCACTTCATAATAACATCATAAAAGTTAAAACTTTTTGTCTTTTAAGAATAAATCAAAAATTACTTTATTCAAATCTTATAATATACAACCGAATTAGGTTCGTTTCATCATCTCAATCAAGTCACCATTTCTTTAAACATCAAACAATTACATATAAATCATCTTTTTAATTTTATTAGAGAAAAATAATCTCTCAAACACAAGTCCTCCTCAGATGTTCTTATTATTGTGTCGTATATACCATTATGTCTATTCTCTCCTTTTACGTCCGATCTTCTGCATTCTTACCGGTATAATTTATGTAGATACACAATCTTTGCTATTTATTCAATCCAGATTGCATTTATGCACTATGCACATTATGTGCATAATCTCATTTTCACTTGACAAAAAATAAAGTGGTATTAAACTCCCTGACCCCCCTTCCCTATAGATCCGCCACTTTAACAATCTCTTGCAGTTATCATGGTTATTTGTTGTAGGCTGAAATAGAAAGAGGTGAGTGTGACTGTGGAGGGAATACGGCGATGCTTGTATCAAAACTTATCTTTCACTTCGTGTGCTGTGGTGTTATTCGATTTCGTTTATGTACATGATAAGCTTATGGGTATTTTGTTTTTCTGATGATGTATTCCGACCTAAATGGTCATGAACTTCACTTTCCAAAGGTATGAGAGTCTTATAGTTGAATTTAAAGGAGGTGAAAGGGGAGAGGTAGCCTAATCATTGTCAGATAATTATATTTTGGACGTAGTAACTATATGTAGATGCAGCAGTGTTATGTTAACATTTTCTTGCAACTATTTGTTAAAGGCTGAAACGGAAAGAGATCATTTTGATTGTGGAGGGAATATGGCGCTGTTTGTATCAACATTCAAACACATCTTTTATGTAAATGATAAACTTAGGTATTTTGTCTTTTAGATACAAGGTATTCCAAACTAGAACTTTTGTTGCATTGGTGTTAGGGTCTTAAAGTTGAACGCACGTCCAGGCGGTGGAAGGGGAGTGGCAGCCTAAATGATCAGATATTATGATGATATGCAACTGTGTGTATGAAGGATCTCTTCCAATTATTTTTGTAGGGTGAGATATAGTTTTGAT
Source organism: Diadema antillarum (assembly GCF_040938485.1). Classification (NCBI taxonomy): domain Eukaryota; kingdom Metazoa; phylum Echinodermata; class Echinoidea; order Diadematoida; family Diadematidae; genus Diadema; species Diadema antillarum. Next base: position 1,917,470 of record NW_027270953.1, read on the forward strand.
TGCGCAGGGATTATGCCGATGTTTTGTATTCACTAAAGTCTTTCATTTCGTTGATGTCATGAGTATTGTTATTGTAATGTAATTTCTTATATAGATTATGTAAATAACAATCTATATATGTATGTCTTTCTGACAATGGTATTCCAAACCAAAGTTAATGACTTCACTTGAAGAGGTATAAGGGACTAAAAGTTGAACTTTATGGCGGGGACAGTTGAAAGGTGTCTCAAATAGTCAGATATATCATTTTGAGTGTGGAAGCAGCTTTGTGTGTGAACGATTTTTTTTGCAATTATCTGCTAGACTGAGATAGAGACGAATGATTTTCATTTCATTCATTCATTTATTTTTCATTTCCAACAAAAACATATGAATATATTACAGAAATTGAATACAAGTACATAAATTTCATTATAATGCATACAAAATAAAGGATAAGTTTACAGAAAAATTGTAAGTATACGAAAATTTTGACTGTGGTAATTTAGGAATTATGGCGATGTTTGTATTGAAACATGTCTTTCATGTGTTTTGCTGTCATATTATTCGATTTCTTATGTGTAAATAATAAACTGTACAGATTAGTACTTTGTCTTTCTGACATAGATATAATTCAAACCTAAAGAACTTCACTTGCAGAGGAATATAAGGATTTTAAAATAATGCAGATACAGCTTTGCGTATAAACGATCTCTTGCAATTATTTGTTGTAGGCTGAGGTGGACGTAGATAATTTCGATTGCGAAGAGGTTATGGCGATGTTTGCATTCGAATATGTCTTTCATGTAGTTTGATGTCATGTTATCAATTTCTTATATGCATATGTAATGAGATATAGGCCTAGATATTTTGTCTTTCTGATAAATGGTATTCCAACTCAAATGCTGATGAACTTCACTTACTGAGGTATGAGAATAAGGCTTAACTCTCAATTTAGTTCTCTTGACTCTACTGTAGATTTCTGGAACCTGGAGAAAGACGACAGAATTTGCGAATTGTGACACTTCATCTCCATAATCAAAATGAGGTAACACATTACAGTTGTACCTTGCTTTCTATTCAGGCATGTTTACAACTTGTCTAAGTCGATCTAAAGAGCTAATCTGTTTACTTGATTATCATAGTATTTTGGATGTGAGCATTCGAATACCTTCTGTCGTCAACAGTGACTTCAGGATATTTAAAGCTTTTCACCTTGAATTGAATATAATATTTATTTATTTGATTTTGACAATATAATGCAGCTGCATTTTTAAGAGCTTATTTGTACCGTATAGCATGCAATGATAGGTCATAATCTATTTTTAATAATTTTCTAGTTTTGTTTTTAATCCTCCACGCCTCTAAGTTGAAATTAATGTGATGGTCCGAACCAGTCATTAATAGAGAGAGCAGATGTAACTCGACCGATTTCTGCTGGCAAACAATAGACGAAATTGAGTATAATCGATGAATTTTTGGCCCTATAGTGAAAAGAACAATAGAGTGATAAAAATGATATTGAGCACTTGCTCTTCTTTTTGTTTGTCGCTATAGTTTTTGCAACTTTCAATTTACTTGGCACTACCTCTTCAGCTAAAGATATATATAGATCATACCACCTGAAAGGCTCGATTTTTTTTCACAAAGTGAGTATGTTATTACTGAAATTCTATACAATTCCTTATGGGGGTGTTTCATAAAGCTTTTCTTAAAGTTACGAACCACTTAAGAACCACTGGTGATCAGTTCTAGTGCTGAATTATTGAAATTCTGATTAGTATAGCACATCAGAACTGATCACCAGTTGTTCTTAAGTTGTTTGTAAATTTAAGAACAGATTTATGAAACCTTTCCAGATCAGATGTTATTGCGATGTTTAACTTAATATGTTTCAAAATATTATTTATTGAAATATAGCAAGAAAATTGATTTGTCCATCGGAACTGTTCACAGTGTGAGATACATTTTGTATATGACGATAGTTTATTATATTTTAATCGTATCTAGACTTACTTCATTGGCAAAGAAATTACTCCATTTGTTTGTTATCACCTATGCGCTTCATGTGGAATACTAGTATATTTTTATGAGATTGTCAATTTCCAATAAAAATGTAAGTGTTATTGTCAGGATTCACTATTTTATGTTATCGTTTAATCCAATCTATTTCTCATAACCAGACATAAGTATACCGACATTATCTGTGTAGAGCCTACAATACAACATTTTAGCATTTTGAAATATCGAATATTTTATCCCTCACTCTCTCTCTCTCTCTCTATCTATCTGTGTATATATATATATATATATGCACATATTGAGTGTAAGGTGTGTCATCATCTTTTTACTCGAATATTGCATGCCGTCTGTGTAAGCGTCTGTATAACGATGTAGGCAGGTACACCCAGTGACGTTACTTTATACAGCGCTTTTGATTGCCAAGGGTTTCGGCCTGCTTGACTAATCATCAGCTGCTGTTTGTGTTTGACAACAAGCGAACATAAATGGGAATCAGAACGTAAACCAATGATGCATCACAAATAATTTGAATGTAAATAAATGTATGAATGTATCGTTATATATATATATATATATATATATATATATATATATATGGAAATCCATGAAATAATGTAAACATATTTACTCTCTAAAAAAATCGAGTGAAAATATTCACTCTTAAAGGAGTGAATACAAAAAAAGAGTGAATTTAGAGTGAAATTGGAGTGAATATTGAGTGAAAATGTTCATTTTCCGTTCATTTTCACTCATTTTGGAGTGACCTCAGGGATCACTCGAAAATTTTGGAGTGATCCTTGAGGTCACTACAAAACGAGTGAAAATTAACATTTTCACTCAAAATTCACACTAAATTCACTCTAAATTCACTCTTTTTTGTATTCACTCCTTTAAGAGTAAATATTTCCACTCGATTTTCTTTAGAGAGTACAGTAATGTAAGAGTGCGGGGAATGACCAGTGTAGTTATCTGTGCGTGGTTTTGTGGGTGTTTCTCCTGATGCAGCTGTTGATTGTGTGAAACCATCCAGTCAATATACAATTTAAGAAAATCAAATGTATGTACACGTAGAGCATCTGATAATTGATTTATATGATGCAGGTAATGAAAAACAGTTATTATTGTAGAGATTATTTATTTCAAAGTGCAGATGAAATACATACTGAAATGAGATATCGATGTTATACGGCGTAGACACTATATCCATTAAGCCGTGTGTACCATGAAAATGTGACAAAAACAACAATACATACAAATACTCACAGTTAGTCATGCAATGCAAACTAAAATTCACACATTAACACCACCCACTCACACAAAAAACAGCCACAGCACGAAGAAAGGAAGGTAAGGCGTCATACATCATGAACTATTTTCTAACAGAGTGTTTCAAAATAGTTTGCGAGCACGTGTCTGCCTCTAGTTGGTCAACAATCAAATCCGGGCTGCGGGGCCATTTAGTTCCATTATGACTGTGCGTGCTAAAGAAAAGAATGTTATATGCTTATAGAGACTTTAGATATTGCGTCTGAACTATAGAAACAGAGTAGCGGCCTAAAACATGTAGGAAAGCAAAAGTATTATAGTCTGACTATAAGTATAATTGTAAAATGTGCAAAAATTAAGCTGAAGGGAAGAATAAAGGATGATTCTGATCACAAGCATTAAGAAGCACAATTAGGTAGATATGATCTGTTGCTCTCTACCCTCCAAGACGAACTAATGCCACGGTCACGATTGATAATCGTGTTGATCGTAGAAAATAAGTTTTGAACAGTCCAAAAGTTTTCTCCTGTCAACGCAAGTGCCGCGATTGACCTCCAGATCTGATCAGATCACCACGATTCCTCCATGATGAAGACCATGATTTCAGTTTTGGCGCCAATCGTGATAGAAGGAACGTAGCATGTATACCGGTACGTCACACAAGTTTTCAGCTCATTCTGTTACGAGAGTACATATGTACATTATAGGGCTTACCTAAGGGGAATATACGCGTACGTAATATCAGAAGCCGGTATATCACGTAAGGTATTCTAGTATTCATACACATTCTTATGCCAGCCTTCATCAAGCTCATTCTACGAATACTGGTTTCAGAGGAATCGGTAAGTCCGTTGTCTGTCAAAATCATACTAATTGTCCTCATTCTAAAAGTTGTTCCAGACCGAGCACAGGATATATGCGATGTTTTTATGTATATAATCACAACCTGTTCTGTTTACGCCTAATACATTTCTATGGATGAATTCGACTTCAGATCACTGTAACTTATCATGGTGGCCATAACCATAACTGGCATGGGCGTCACCAGGGGGGGTGCGTTGGGTGCGAACGCACCCCCCTTCAGACTAAAAAAAAAAAAAAAAAAAAAAAAAAAAAAAAAAAAAAAAAAAAAAAAAAAACTTCAGTCTGCGAGCGACCTCAACGCCGGACACTAAATGATTATTATTTTTTATTTATTTTTATTTTTTTGGGATTTTGCATCGGGGACAAAAAAACAACAACAAAAAAAAAAATCGCGGGCAAAAGCAATTCGCACCCCTGGTTCTGGCAGCACTGATTTTATACATAATTATCTACTAGTACAAGTGTATTCTATACAGTGTTGACTATATACAAAGATTTTGGACATCCTTCTATTCCCATACTTGGTCACTTCGACGCCACCTCGCTGGTCATATCTACCCCAGTCATGAACATAAACCGACACCCTTGACTACCAGTGGCGGATCCAGGAGGAGGGGCGCACCGGGCGTCCCCCCGCCCCCTCTTAATTTCCAAAGCGAAAAAGTATAGCTACAAACGGCAGTTTTGGGACTGTAAAATGTCAAAATTTTCAATCTCGCTCGCTGGCATTTAGTCGTAATGCCATTCTCCTGAAGTTGCTGCCAGTAATTGCCGGCAGTTCCAGCCGGTGCGCCCCCCCCCCCCTTACTGCAAAAAATATAGCTACAAACGGCAGTTTTGGGACTGTAAAATGTCACAATTTTCAAGCTCGCTCGCATTTAAATTCTCCTATGCTGCCAGTACAACAGTTGTGCCCGGTGCGCCCCCTCAATTTCGAAAGCAAAAAAAGATATAGCATCAAACGGCAGTTTTGGGACTGTAAAATGTCAAAATTTTCAAGCTCGCTTGCATTTAATCTTTATGCAATTCCCCTGATGTTACTGCCAGTAATTGTCTGCAGTTGCGCCCGGTGCGCTCCCCCCCCCCCCCTTAATTTCCAAAGCGAAAAAATATAGCTACAAACGGCAGATTTTTATTCTTATAACAAGGTTTCGTTCAATAGGTGTGAAAGGATCTGCCCTTGCATGGATATCTTCCTATTTGTGTAACCGTTCGCAGGCAGTCAGGATCAATGAGTGCATGTCATCCTTTGCTGAACTTCAGTATGGTGTCCCTCAAGGATCTGTTCTGGGCCCGTCATTCTTCAGCATTTATGCAAGTCCTCTCGCAGAGATCGCAAGGACCCATGGCATCCATATACATCTTTACGCTGATGACACCCAGCTGTACAGCTCATTCGATCCCTCTGATCCTTTAAGTGAGGCCTCTACCAGACATAGACTTGGAGCATGTATTGATGATATGAGGGCTTGGATGATATGGAACAAACTCAAACTGAATGATGACAAAAGTGAATTTATGATAATTGCATCAAAACATCTGGCAGCAAAGGTCCGTAGTCAGTCATTACGAATTGGATGTGTCAATGTACAATCTGTGTCAAATTGTAGGAATCTTGGAGTTTATTTTGACCCTGAAATGTCAATGGCGACACACATTACAAACACATGTCGATCTGTATATTTGCAACTACGCAATATTCACAGTATCAGAAAATCCTTATCAAACAAAGTTGCAGCCTCTGTTATTCATTCGTATGTTTTGTCTCGTATTGATTATGGAAATGCATTATTGTTCAAGGCTTCATCTTACCAACTGGCCAAACTACAGCGTGCTCAGAACTCTGCTGCTCGGGTCCTCAGTGGAACATCTCGCTTCTCCAGCATTACCCCAGTTCTAAAAAATCTTCACTGGCTACCAGTATCCAAGCGGATAGAGTTTAAAATTCTTATTCATACATGGAAAGCAGTAAATTCTTCAGCTCCAAAATATTTGCAAAACCTTGTTTCAGAATACGTCCCTGGCAGAAATCTCCGTTCATGTAATAGTAAACAATTAACAGTTAAAAGAACAATCTCGACTCTCGGAGAAAAAGCCTTTGTTTCTGCAGCCCCATCTCTCTGGAACGCTCTTCCACTGAGGATCCGATCAGCAGAGACCATTGAAACATTTAAAAAGCTTTTGAAATCACATATGTTCGCATCTTGTTTCGATTGAATTTTCAACGAATTGTTCATTGGTGTGTATATCTCTACTTATCTCTTTCTTCTTTTTCAACCTTCTTATGTACAATTATGACTATGATGTATGCTATTCTTTTCATAATTACGTCCCTCTGCGCCTCAGAATAGGATACTAGATCGAAGGCGCATTACAAATTTTAATGCTGTACTTATTATTATTATTTTCTACTGTAAAATGTCAAAATTTTCAAGCTCGCTCTCTTCGCTCGCTCGCATTGAATCGTTATGCAATTCACCTGATGTTACTGCCAGTAATTGCCAGCAGTTGCGCCCGGTGGCATGCGCTCCATCCCCCTTAATTTCCAAAGCGAAAAAATATGGCTGAGAACGGCAGTTTTTGGACTGTAAAATGTAAAATTTTCAAGCTCGCTCGCATTTAATCGTTATGTAATTCACCTGATGTTGCTACCAGTAATTGCCAGCAGTTCCGCCCGGTGCGCCCCCTCCCTTTATGTTTATTTCCAAAGAGAAAAATATGGCTAAGAACGGCAGTTTTTGGACTGTAAAATGTCAAAAATTTCAAGCTCGCTCTCTTCGCTCGCTCGCATTGAATCGTTATGCAATTCACCTGATGTTACTGCCAGTAATTGCCAGCAGTTGCGCCCGGTGGCATGCGCTCCACCCCCCTTAATTTCTAAAGCGAAAAAATATGGCTGAGAACGGCAGTTTTTGGACTGTAAAATGTAAAATTTTCAAGCTCGCTCGCATTTAATCGTTATGTAATTCACCTGATGTTGCTACCAGTAATTGCCAGCAGTTCCGCCCGGTGCGCCCCCTCCCTTTATGTTTATTTCCAAAGAGAAAAATATGGCTAAGAACGGCAGTTTTTGGACTGTAAAATGTCAAAAATTTCAAGCTCGCTCTCTTCGCTCGCTCGCATTGAATCGTTATGCAATTCACCTGATGTTGCTGCCAGTAATTGCCAGCAGTTGCGCCCGGTGGCATGCGCTCCACCCTCCCCCCCCCCCCTTAATTTCCAAAGCGAAAAAATATGGCTAAGAACGGCAGTTTTTGGACTGTAAAATGTAAAATTTTCAAGCTCGCTCGCATTTAATCGTCATGCAATTCACCTGATGTTGCTGCCAGTAATTGCCAGCAGTTCCGCCCGGTGCGCCCCCCTCCCTTAATTTCCAAAGCGAAAAAATATGGATAAGAACGGGAGTTTTTGGGACTGTAAAATGTAAAATTTTCAAGCTCGCTCTCTTCGCTCGCTCGCATATAATCTGTATGCAATTCCCCTGATGTTACTACCAGTAATTGTCTGCAGTTGCGCCCGGCGCACACCCCCCCCCCCCTTAATTTCCAAAGTGAAAAATATGGTTACAAACGGCAGTTTTTCTACTGTAAAATGTCAAAAATTTCAAGCTCGCTCTCTTCGCTCGCTCGCATTGAATCGTTATGCAATTCACCTGATGTTGCTGCCAGTAATTGCCAGCAGTTGCGCCCGGTGGCATGCGCTCCACCCCCCTTAATTTCCAAAGCGAAAAAATATGGCTAAGAACGGCAGTTTTTTGACTGTAAAATGTAAAATTTTCAAGCTCGCTCGCATTTAATCGTTATGCAATTCACCTGATGTTGCTGCCAGTAATTGCCAGCAGTTCCGCCCGGTGCGCCCCCCCCCCCCCCCCTCCCTTAATTTCCAAAGCGAAAAAATATGGCTAAGAATGGGATTTTTTGGACTGTGAAATGCAAAATTTTCAAGCTCGCTCTCTTCGCTCGCTCGCATTTAATCTTTATGCAATTCCCCTGATGTTACTGCCAGTAATTGTCTGCAGTTGCGCTCGGTGCCCCCCTTAATTTCCAAAGCGAAAAAATATAGCTACAAACGGCAGCTTTTGGACTATAAAATGTCAACATTTTCAAGCTCGCTCTCTTCGCTCGCTCGCATTGAATCGTCATGCAATTCACCTGATGTTGCTGCCAGTAATTGCCAGCAGTTGCGCCGGTGGCATGCGCTCCACCCCCCTTAATTTCCAAAGCGAAAAACTATGGCTAAGAACGGCAGTTTTTGGACTGTAAAATGTAAAATTTTCAAGCTCGCTCGCATTTTAATTGTTATGCAATTCACCTGATGTTGCTGCCAGTAATTGCCAGCAGTTCCGCCTGGTGCGCCCCCTCCCTTAATTTCCAAAGCGAAAAAATATGGCTAAGAACGGCAGTTTTTGGACTGTAAAATGTAAAATTTCCAAGCTCGCTCTCTTCGCTCGCTCGCATTTAATCGTTATGCAATTCATCTGATGTTGCTGCCAGTAATTGCCAGCAGTTCCGCCCGGTGCGCCCCCTCCCTTGATTTCCAAAGCGAAAAATATGGCTAAGAACGGCAGCTTTTGGACTGTAAAATTTAAAATTTTCAAGCTCGCTCTCTTCGCTCGCTCGCATTTAATCGTTATGCAATTCACCTGATGTTACTGCCAGTAATTGCCAGCAGTTCCGCCCCCTCCCTTTATTTCCAAAGCGAAATAATAGAGCAGCAAACGGCTTTTTTTTTTTTTACTGTAAAATGTCAAAATATTCAAGCTCGCACGCTCCGCTCGCTCGCATTTATTGTTATGCCTTTCTCCTGATGTTGCTGCCAGTAATTGCCGGCAGTTGCGCCCGATGCGCCCTCCCCCTTTATTTCCAAAGCGAAAAAATATAGCTCCAAGTGGTAGTTTTTTTTTTTTTTTTACTGTAAAAGATGAAATCCTAGCTATACGCCGGTGCCCTTTCCCCTCTTGGTTTCCCTCAACAACAATAAAAGTCTAGGGATTGAGAGCTTCCTATATTCCAAATGTCAGTCAAAAAAAAAAAAAAATCTCGTTACATTAGGGTCAAAACGCACCCCCCTTGAAAAAAAGCTGGTGACGCCCCTGACTGGGGTGCTTCCAAAGAAGAACAAAGAACTTTCAATGGGTTACGCAATGAGCTAGGTGCGTCGCTATGTCGGTGCATAAAGTATCTTTTTGTTAGGCATACTCTTGACACCCCTATCTATTACCATTAAAAACATTACCCAAACCAAATTGGTCTATAGGTGAAGGCCAGTTATTCCATACCTTGTGTTGACGATTTCTGCTTCGTGAAATCACTGCATTACACGTCGACTGATATGACCTTCGCAGTATTTGCCTTTGTCTAGACTTACTAATTATTATTGTTAAAAGTTAAAAGCCTATGCTATGTCATAGACGACCAAAAAAAAAAAAACTTTCTTACAACAAAACATTACCAAGTATAATCATGGCACGAGCTTTACTAGATCGAGCATACAATAATTAGGCGCTGCTATAATAGTATTGTGATATCAAGCTGTTCTGTAACTTTAAGCTGACAAAGTGAGGGCCAATTTCGTACCTTGTTGACAATTCTGGATTTGTCAAATCACTGCATTGCAATGCGCCTGGTGTAAGAAGTGAACTTTGTAGTATTTGTCCTTTGTCAACTGATTATTACAGTAAAGCTGCACACGCTCATAGACCACAAACTCTTTCTTAGAACAACATTCTGCTAACTATAATCATTTCAAAAGTAGTTCTAGAAAGAGTACATATTAATGCGCTGCTATTTTCTAATCACAACCTGTTCTTAGTAACTAACGAAGTGAAGTCAATTCCGTACCTCGTTGACAATTTCAACGTTGTGAAATCACTGTACTGCACGGCGCCTGATGTGAAAAGTATATAATTGTTTTTGTCTATATAACTGATTATTCAAGTAAATTTTCACACGCTGTCATTTAGGTAAACGACAAAATCTTTCTTGGAACAAATTTTGCTAACTGGAAACCTGATCATTGCAAAAGTTGTTCTGGAACTAGTACATATTTTATGGGCTTCTATTTCATAATTATAAACTGTTCTGTGTAAGCTTACGAAGTGAATCTCAATTTTGTGACTTATTGACAATAATTTTCAACTTCATTGAATCGTTGCATCCCACAGCGCCTTTAAAGGGGAAGGCTAGTAACTGATCAGTGGGAATCAGTGGAAATGCTGGGAGATGATTGTTCCAATTCTTATGGGATTCATTCAAGAGTTCATTGTATATCTATTGTTGTGTGAAAATGATTTGCTTCAGAATGGTCTCATATTCAAGTAATGTGCAGTTTAATGCTTCCAGGTTAGCGTCCCTGGTCAGTGACGGAGCATTAATCTGCACATTACTTGAATATGAGACCGTTCTGAAGCAAATCATTTTCACACAACAATAGATATACAATGAACTCTTGAATGAATCCCATAAGGATTGGAACAATCATCTCCCAGCATTTCCACTGATTTCCACTGATCAGTTACTAGCCTTCCACTTTAAAGTAACGACCTCTGTACTATTTGCAATGCCTTGGTCAACGGATTATTGAAGTTAAGTTTCACACGCTCTTATACACGACAAAGGCTTTCTTACGAATATAGTGTCTGTGCCATAAATGTGCTATGTTATACAGTTTTAGTATAAGTATGTTCATATTCTAAAATCGTAGTAAGTGGTGTTTATAGTATCAGCATTATATGCCAATGAGTAAATTTACAATAGTATAGAGAAGAATGTGATAAAGATTATGAATATATATTATTGGTATAACAAATTGGTGCTGTCGTTGTTTTGTTCCACTGTTCCACGTCTTGCAAGCATGGCTTTTTAGTGGATTACTGTTTTCCATCGTTATGATTATTTACTATTTTTGTTTCCACGACTAAGTGCATTGTTTCTTTTTATGACAGCATTCGTACATATACATTGTATTGTATCTGAAAAAAAAACTTTCCTTATCATAAAGTACGAATGAAAGACAAATTTGAAGTGAAAAGACAATTTGTACCGCTTTGAATCGTGTTCTCTTTTTCTTTTTTGATGATGGAAATAAATAAACTATTGAATTGAATTGAATTGAATTTAATTTAATTTAATATTGTACTTCTACTCACTATCCTCGTATCGAATGTTGCACTGGAAAGAGCACATTATTATGCGCTGCTATATAATACACATGTTCAGTGTAAGCTAACACAGAGAAAAACAATTCTGTATAGTTTGTACGTTGGTTCTCCTTAACATTGACGATAAGGGACTTCGTTGATTCTGTCTGTTGATATGTATTGATTTGATAACAATAAGATAGTGATTTATTGTCACTCAGTCTAGAATGGCAGGTGGTTTAATTCCCAGATCATCTAACACCAATCTACACGGCTAAACCCATTTTGTACTATAACTTTGGTCTAAATACCGTTTGGTCCAGTAATCTCTATTGTCCATTTTGGCTAGTTGTAATTTAGTTTTATGACAAAATTGTCTAATCGCAATCTTTGGATTTTTCCCCTGATTCCGTCTAATACCATAATTATGGTCTATGTACTGCTTTCAAGTCACAGAGCAGACATGCAAGGATCGAAATGCACACGTTGATGTCATTGCTAGCTAACAGACAGCTGCGTGTAGTGTATGCTATCGTAGGGTATTGCATATTGATTTTGGAAAACCAAATAACCATGAACGTATAAATATCGATCACAACCAATCACATTCAAAAGCCCTAGGACGCCCCTCTCCTACGAACAAGTCTTCAGCGACGCCCCCGATATCAGATACCATACCTCCTGTGACACTCACCAGCGTAGCCAGATTTCTATGGTATATTATGGGAGGGGGACCATTGAACGTATAAACAAAACCAACAATTAATGTTGCATTTAAGTAACAGGTGTATAAATGAGTATGATGACGCTTTTGACACCAACGTAATGACAACGTTTAGTGATACTAATCGATGTAGTCAAATAGACATACATGTAATCATTACATGGGCGTCACCAGGGGGGGTGCGTTGGGTGCGAACGCACCCCCCTTCAGACTAAAAAAAAAAAAAAAAAAAAAAAAAAAACTTCAGTCTGCGAGCGACCTCAACGCCGGACACTAAATGATTATTATTTTTTATTTATTTTTATTTTTTTGGGATTTTGCATCGGGGACAAAAAAACAACAACAAAAAAAAAATCGCGGGCAAAAGCAATTCGCACCCCTGGTTCTGGCAGCACTGATTTTATACATAATTATCTACTAGTACAAGTGTATTCTATACAGTGTTGACTATATACAAAGATTTTGGACATCCTTCTATTCCCATACTTGGTCACTTCGACGCCACCTCGCTGGTCATATCTACCCCAGTCATGAACATAAACCGACACCCTTGACTACCAGTGGCGGATCCAGGAGGAGGGGCGCACCGGGCGTCCCCCCGCCCCCTCTTAATTTCCAAAGCGAAAAAGTATAGCTACAAACGGCAGTTTTGGGACTGTAAAATGTCAAAATTTTCAATCTCGCTCGCTGGCATTTAGTCGTAATGCCATTCTCCTGAAGTTGCTGCCAGTAATTGCCGGCAGTTCCAGCCGGTGCGCCCCCCCCCCCCCCCCTTACTGCAAAAAATATAGCTACAAACGGCAGTTTTGGGACTGTAAAATGTCACAATTTTCAAGCTCGCTCGCATTTAAATTCTCCTATGCTGCCAGTACAACAGTTGTGCCCGGTGCGCCCCCTCAATTTCGAAAGCAAAAAAAGATATAGCATCAAACGGCAGTTTTGGGACTGTAAAATGTCAAAATTTTCAAGCTCGCTTGCATTTAATCTTTATGCAATTCCCCTGATGTTACTGCCAGTAATTGTCTGCAGTTGCGCCCGGTGCGCTCCCCCCCCCCCCCCTTAATTTCCAAAGCGAAAAAATATAGCTACAAACGGCAGATTTTTATTCTTATAACAAGGTTTCGTTCAATAGGTGTGAAAGGATCTGCCCTTGCATGGATATCTTCCTATTTGTGTAACCGTTCGCAGGCAGTCAGGATCAATGAGTGCATGTCATCCTTTGCTGAACTTCAGTATGGTGTCCCTCAAGGATCTGTTCTGGGCCCGTCATTCTTCAGCATTTATGCAAGTCCTCTCGCAGAGATCGCAAGGACCCATGGCATCCATATACATCTTTACGCTGATGACACCCAGCTGTACAGCTCATTCGATCCCTCTGATCCTTTAAGTGAGGCCTCTACCAGACATAGACTTGGAGCATGTATTGATGATATGAGGGCTTGGATGATATGGAACAAACTCAAACTGAATGATGACAAAAGTGAATTTATGATAATTGCATCAAAACATCTGGCAGCAAAGGTCCGTGGTCAGTCATTACGAATTGGATGTGTCAATGTACAATCTGTGTCAAATTGTAGGAATCTTGGAGTTTATTTTGACCCTGAAATGTCAATGGCGACACACATTACAAACACATGTCGATCTGTATATTTGCAACTACGCAATATTCACAGTATCAGAAAATCCTTATCAAACAAAGTTGCAGCCTCTGTTATTCATTCGTATGTTTTGTCTCGTATTGATTATGGAAATGCATTATTGTTCAAGGCTTCATCTTACCAACTGGCCAAACTACAGCGTGCTCAGAACTCTGCTGCTCGGGTCCTCAGTGGAACATCTCGCTTCTCCAGCATTACCCCAGTTCTAAAAAATCTTCACTGGCTACCAGTATCCAAGCGGATAGAGTTTAAAATTCTTATTCATACATGGAAAGCAGTAAATTCTTCAGCTCCAAAATATTTGCAAAACCTTGTTTCAGAATACGTCCCTGGCAGAAATCTCCGTTCATGTAATAGTAAACAATTAACAGTTAAAAGAACAATCTCGACTCTCGGAGAAAAAGCCTTTGTTTCTGCAGCCCCATCTCTCTGGAACGCTCTTCCACTGAGGATCCGATCAGCAGAGACCATTGAAACATTTAAAAAGCTTTTGAAATCACATATGTTCGCATCTTGTTTCGATTGAATTTTCAACGAATTGTTCATTGGTGTGTATATCTCTACTTATCTCTTTCTTCTTTTTCAACCTTCTTATGTACAATTATGACTATGATGTATGCTATTCTTTTCATAATTACGTCCCTCTGCGCCTCAGAATAGGATACTAGATCGAAGGCGCATTACAAATTTTAATGCTGTACTTATTATTATTATTTTCTACTGTAAAATGTCAAAATTTTCAAGCTCGCTCTCTTCGCTCGCTCGCATTGAATCGTTATGCAATTCACCTGATGTTACTGCCAGTAATTGCCAGCAGTTGCGCCCGGTGGCATGCGCTCCATCCCCCTTAATTTCCAAAGCGAAAAAATATGGCTGAGAACGGCAGTTTTTGGACTGTAAAATGTAAAATTTTCAAGCTCGCTCGCATTTAATCGTTATGTAATTCACCTGATGTTGCTACCAGTAATTGCCAGCAGTTCCGCCCGGTGCGCCCCCTCCCTTTATGTTTATTTCCAAAGAGAAAAATATGGCTAAGAACGGCAGTTTTTGGACTGTAAAATGTCAAAAATTTCAAGCTCGCTCTCTTCGCTCGCTCGCATTGAATCGTTATGCAATTCACCTGATGTTACTGCCAGTAATTGCCAGCAGTTGCGCCCGGTGGCATGCGCTCCACCCCCCTTAATTTCTAAAGCGAAAAAATATGGCTGAGAACGGCAGTTTTTGGACTGTAAAATGTAAAATTTTCAAGCTCGCTCGCATTTAATCGTTATGTAATTCACCTGATGTTGCTACCAGTAATTGCCAGCAGTTCCGCCCGGTGCGCCCCCTCCCTTTATGTTTATTTCCAAAGAGAAAAATATGGCTAAGAACGGCAGTTTTTGGACTGTAAAATGTCAAAAATTTCAAGCTCGCTCTCTTCGCTCGCTCGCATTGAATCGTTATGCAATTCACCTGATGTTGCTGCCAGTAATTGCCAGCAGTTGCGCCCGGTGGCATGCGCTCCACCCTCCCCCCCCCCCCTTAATTTCCAAAGCGAAAAAATATGGCTAAGAACGGCAGTTTTTGGACTGTAAAATGTAAAATTTTCAAGCTCGCTCGCATTTAATCGTCATGCAATTCACCTGATGTTGCTGCCAGTAATTGCCAGCAGTTCCGCCCGGTGCGCCCCCCTCCCTTAATTTCCAAAGCGAAAAAATATGGATAAGAACGGGAGTTTTTGGGACTGTAAAATGTAAAATTTTCAAGCTCGCTCTCTTCGCTCGCTCGCATATAATCTGTATGCAATTCCCCTGATGTTACTACCAGTAATTGTCTGCAGTTGCGCCCGGCGCACACCCCCCCCCCCCCTTAATTTCCAAAGTGAAAAATATGGTTACAAACGGCAGTTTTTCTACTGTAAAATGTCAAAAATTTCAAGCTCGCTCTCTTCGCTCGCTCGCATTGAATCGTTATGCAATTCACCTGATGTTGCTGCCAGTAATTGCCAGCAGTTGCGCCCGGTGGCATGCGCTCCACCCCCCTTAATTTCCAAAGCGAAAAAATATGGCTAAGAACGGCAGTTTTTTGACTGTAAAATGTAAAATTTTCAAGCTCGCTCGCATTTAATCGTTATGCAATTCACCTGATGTTGCTGCCAGTAATTGCCAGCAGTTCCGCCCGGTGCGCCCCCCCCCCCCTCCCTTAATTTCCAAAGCGAAAAAATATGGCTAAGAATGGGATTTTTTGGACTGTGAAATGCAAAATTTTCAAGCTCGCTCTCTTCGCTCGCTCGCATTTAATCTTTATGCAATTCCCCTGATGTTACTGCCAGTAATTGTCTGCAGTTGCGCTCGGTGCCCCCCTTAATTTCCAAAGCGAAAAAATATAGCTACAAACGGCAGCTTTTGGACTATAAAATGTCAACATTTTCAAGCTCGCTCTCTTCGCTCGCTCGCATTGAATCGTCATGCAATTCACCTGATGTTGCTGCCAGTAATTGCCAGCAGTTGCGCCGGTGGCATGCGCTCCACCCCCCTTAATTTCCAAAGCGAAAAACTATGGCTAAGAACGGCAGTTTTTGGACTGTAAAATGTAAAATTTTCAAGCTCGCTCGCATTTTAATTGTTATGCAATTCACCTGATGTTGCTGCCAGTAATTGCCAGCAGTTCCGCCTGGTGCGCCCCCTCCCTTAATTTCCAAAGCGAAAAAATATGGCTAAGAACGGCAGTTTTTGGACTGTAAAATGTAAAATTTCCAAGCTCGCTCTCTTCGCTCGCTCGCATTTAATCGTTATGCAATTCATCTGATGTTGCTGCCAGTAATTGCCAGCAGTTCCGCCCGGTGCGCCCCCTCCCTTGATTTCCAAAGCGAAAAATATGGCTAAGAACGGCAGCTTTTGGACTGTAAAATTTAAAATTTTCAAGCTCGCTCTCTTCGCTCGCTCGCATTTAATCGTTATGCAATTCACCTGATGTTACTGCCAGTAATTGCCAGCAGTTCCGCCCCCTCCCTTTATTTCCAAAGCGAAATAATAGAGCAGCAAACGGCTTTTTTTTTTTTACTGTAAAATGTCAAAATATTCAAGCTCGCACGCTCCGCTCGCTCGCATTTATTGTTATGCCTTTCTCCTGATGTTGCTGCCAGTAATTGCCGGCAGTTGCGCCCGATGCGCCCTCCCCCTTTATTTCCAAAGCGAAAAAATATAGCTCCAAGTGGTAGTTTTTTTTTTTTTTTTTACTGTAAAAGATGAAATCCTAGCTATACGCCGGTGCCCTTTCCCCTCTTGGTTTCCCTCAACAACAATAAAAGTCTAGGGATTGAGAGCTTCCTATATTCCAAATGTCAGTCAAAAAAAAAAAAAAATCTCGTTACATTAGGGTCAAAACGCACCCCCCTTGAAAAAAAGCTGGTGACGCCCCTGTCATTAGTTATCTTGCAAGGCACGTGCGCGAGCAAGCGTATTGAGTACCAGAATACCGAAGTGTTCTGATTTATAAACCCTATGTGCTGATGGTAAAGCTCTATTTTGCATTTCACTGCCGTCATTTTACTAATAGCATGAATACTTAAATTTACTGGAAAGCGTGTTTTGTGCAATACACCATCGTTCCAGAATCATTTCTCATTTCGGCATATTTTTCTTTTCGCGCGCTGATGTGAAACACGTTTCAATCACAATAACTACCGGTTGTACCATGATTTTCTCCACGAATGATTGTTTTCAGTCTCTGATACGACAATTTCATCTGCTGAACCAGGCAACACTGGGCTTGGACGTAAATGGAACACGACAAACAAGTTAATTAGACCAAATGAACGTTAGACAAAGTGTGCTTTAGACTAAAATAATGGTCATATCATTTGTGCATTAGACTATAAGTGCCATTAGACCAACTGGTCAGTAGACATATTGATGAGTAGCCAAACTATAGTCATTTGCCGAACTGGGGGTTAGACTAAGTAAGAAAAATTACCTATATGGGTATTAGCCAAATTGGGTGGAACCCAGGTGACGAAATGGAAACCAGACAGAATGAATAGACAAATGGTGAATATAGACGAATGGATTATTAGAGAAACAACGTTGGTGATTAGACAGTCTGGTAGATACACGTGGTGATGTAGCAATTGGATATTAGACGTTGCCTAGCCTAACTTGTAACATGTATTTGTGTCTTTAGACTTTGTACATTATTGAATAGCTTTAAATTTTTTGATAATCTGTGTGTTGCATACAACTTCATATTATTCGAATTGACATTGGAGCATAACATATACATTGACTAATGCCGGATATTGATTTCCTTTTAACAACTGGCAAAACTTCAGTTTGTGGTTTGGAAGAGTATTGTGGACGTATGATTGTAATTGTAGGTTTGTAAAAGAGATAAACTTTGGGAAACTTCTTTCAGTCATCAAACATATTATGTTACAAATAATATTGTCATCATCTTGTCCGTGTTTCTTGTCTTTTGATCATTATCTTTAATCATTATTTTTTATCATTATTTTTTAATATATATATATATATATATATATTCTCCAAGGTACCCACAGAGAGAAAAGATGGCTGCACTGAAAAACTGTACTGTTTATATTTTACTGACAACTGAACTCATCTGGAACTATAGAGCCATGCCCTCGAATGCGGTAAGAGCACTATACACACATCAAAATAATTGATAAGTATAATAAATTGATATCATACTGCTAGCTACACTGCGTCTCTAAGGAGATGATTGAGACCATAGCTTCCCCCTGTCTCTCTCTCTCTCTCTCTCTCTATATATATATATATATATAGAGAGAGAGAGAGAGAAAGAGAGAGAGATTATATTTTATGTATATATGTATATATGTATATATGTATATATATATATATATATATATATATATATATATATATATATATAATTTTCGGTCCCCTTTGTTAAGTCGGCATTTATGCAGCTATAGGTGAAAGGACAAATCTTCCCACGAAGAGGGGATAAAACACTTGTCTAGATTGAATTAATTTATTTGCTTTTCTCGACAAGTTCACCACAATGATTAGTCTACACAATCATGTAAAAAAAGATGGACCGCAATGTTAGATGACTCACTAGGATATTCTTAAATTTTTGTGCGAGGGTTTCCCATTCTGTTTTTGTGAATCCATTTCACAGGAATCGGATTGTGAGTTTGACTCTCAAATGACGTACGACGAGAGTTCTGATTGCCAGAACGGTGCTACAGGTCTCAAACTCTGCGAGCCGGGCCAGTTAAAGATCAGACAGTGTATCAGTGCCGATGAAGACACGAGAAATATGTGAGAAAACCTTAACTACCACTTGACTCTTATATGCCCAGTCCAACCCCCAATATTCGCACATAGTAAGCGGGCATTTGCCAGTCCAGGGCCTGGGCACTTTCGTAGACTTTCTTAGACTGACGTACATGATAAGAAGACCAACCAAAAGGAAAGCCCACAATCAGAATAAGACACCTTTTACTTTCTAAATTAGTTGGATTCTCTTTTATCATCGCGTTCTCATGTTCACTGATGCTGTAATGGAACAGTGGTCATGGTATACAATATTGTTTTAATTGTTTATTCTTCTGTGTTTTCCTGAAAGAAAGTGAAAAGAAATCTCGATGTGGCATTAGAATAGTTTCCAAACTTTTGTCATTAATATTGATTAAGTCCCCAACAGTTGCATTCTTTCTATCTAGTATTCTAGACTCAAGACATACATTGTATGTAACTGTGCGTTATTGTCAAGCATATCAAAAGCTTTTGCTGCCTCAAAGATTATATAATCTGCGCTGCAAACACTTTTGATATTATGCATAGGTTTTACGCTTTAAGGATTACTATGTCAATCACATTCTTCCCTTTATTTTCAGTGTGGAAGGAAAAACATATGTTTTCATTTTTTTTTCTCTCCTGAAGATGTGAAAATTGTCCTCATAAATTCTTCCAAGAGAATTTCAGTCGGTGCACAAATTGCCACGAGTGCTCGGAATGTGGAATGAATAAACGAGTCATGACTCTTTGCAACAATACGTCAGACACAGTTTGTATTAGTATAAACACCGAACCAACGACGACTTCAAAAGGATCAACCACAAAACTCTATGCGGGATCAACGACTGAACTCTATGGGGGATCAACCACAGAACTCTATGCTGGATCAACCACAGAACTCTATGCGGGATCAACCACAGAACTCTATGCTGGATCAACCACAGAACTCTATGAGGGATCAACTACTGCAGCTGAGTTAAAAGAAAAGACTAGACAGAAATGTATGTGTTCCTGACCAAGGTATTGTGTTTATTGGAGGGAAAATGTATACTAAATCAATGACCATTGGTGAATACCAGGAATAGTTTTTATATCTATCATGTAATAGGTCTAATACAAGGCTCGACATTTTTAGCAGTGGCCCGGCGGCCTAGGGCCATGAGAAATAGATGTCGGAACACAACTGTTTATAAGAAATTACACATTTTGGTGGCCGCCAACAATTTACAAGTGTATATATATTGTTTTCCTATGTTTTCCTCCTCTGAGAAAGTATATACCATATACGACTATTATTTTACGCAAGAAACTGCGAGGGATGCATAGTCACTGTCTTGACATTGTAAGCACAAGTTTAATAGACGAAAGCTTAACACACCACATAATCTTAAGTGTTCGAAGAAATACAAATGCTGTGTATAATAAAATAAGATGCTACTACTGCAATTAATTTAGATAAGAAAGTGGAAAAAATGAAAAGATAGAATTGAGAGTTTTCAAAAATTTATTGCCCGACAAAAGCCAAATACTGCACCAAACTTTGGAGTCGAGTGGTTATTCATGACATTTTGTAGGATTGCAGAAATATATACCGTGTAATCTTTAGTGACTTTGCGAATCAAGAATTTGAGGAAAAGATGCTGAACGTGAAGAAAGCATTGTTTCAAATAGCATGTTAAGTTTAAGCCAGGCCCTACCAACATCGTTACTGTGAAATCACTGTTACACTGACTCGAATGGACCTGCGTGATTCAGACTGTTCCAAGTGTACAAGAATACATGGTTTCCAGGTTAGACAAACAACGACAAACCTCTAGTCTTAACACACGCTTTCCAATCACTCAATTCAGCTACAACTACAACCAATCTATACTCTATAAGCATTAATGGCTATATGGTGAATGCTTTTATGACTTTACGTAATTATTGATACCCAAACTCTTTTGACATGGACAGGCTCGTCGCTCGATTGTCTGCACGTGACACTGATAGCAGTGATCTGTGTTCTTATCCTCATGATCCCGATGGCACTGGTGGTGGTGTATTTTCTCTGGAAATCAGGAGTTGGCAGCCGGTTATGTCATGTGATACAGAGGAAGAATGAAGTAAGAAATCAACGAAAGTGAATTAAGTACAAGTATATATCAATTTTATTTATCAATCTCCCTTACGCAAGAAGGTTCATGCACTCTACTTACTACTCTGCAGTTTTTCGAGTGTCAGTATGTTTTGCTATAAAGCAGAAATTCGTATGTGTGGTCGCAAGCACTTCATTATGAATATATTACAACCGATATGACGTGAAATACTTCGCAACACGTACTGCGAAAAATATATATATATTATCATTTTGTATTTGTTTGATTGTTTGTTTGTTTGTTTGTTTGTTATTTCTCTCTCTCTCTCTCTCTCTCTCTCTCTCTCTTTTATTTGTCTAGCGTATCCCCGGAAGATGAAGTCTCCAAAAAAATGCTTTGAATTCAGCGGCGATACGCCGCCTCACATTTTTTTTTTTATTCATGTTCCATAATCCACATTTCATATTTAGGTTTTATATTCCGTTTGATTTCGAAGTAAAAATACGTTTAACACAACAGTCAACTTTGAACATAATTCCACAAATGTATAAGGACATGTGATATAATGATGTGTAAATATGAGGAACCTACTAAAAAGCAATGCTTGTAGGATGTAGGTTCCAAAGAAACAATATAATCGTTTAGTACAACATGCTAAATACGAAAGATGACGAAACACATGCGAAATTCAGTATGTCGAGATTATAATAAAATCTACGGAATGTACAAAATAGTTTATAATGTTCAAGACAAGGATTCAATGCTACATAAAATTGCAATATTGGTCAAACAAATGTAGTCAAATGTAGTCACCCGAGCGAGGTATCATTGCGAATAAGGACAGATATATCAAATGATCACGGTAAGTAACTAAACTTAGGATTTAAAAAAAAAAGGCTTTTAGATTTTGCTTAAAGGAACTTAGAGAACTTGATTGCAGCCGAACAGAATCTAACTCATTCCAGAAAGAAGGGCCGGTAGAAGTAATTGTCTTAAGGGCTAAAACTGTACGAACGGGGGGAAAGTGATATGATCCACTGTGTCTTGTAGGATAATTATAGATTTCACTGTATTTAACAAACATTGAGGAAAATAAACTAAGTAGATCGCCAATGCTCAACTTATACATCAAAATGCCAACGTGATACAAACACAAATCAGAAACTTTTAGTAATTTGCTGGAAACAAACAATTCATTTGTTTGTCAAACAAACAATTCATTTCTTGTCGACATAATAATAACGGTCCCATTTCTTAACGGATATAGCTCAATGTGTCATTGACTGGGTTTTAAATGTTGTGTAGTGGTGTAAGGTGGATGAGAAAATCATTGATACACGTAATGTAGGTTGCACACATTGATGTTAAAAGTGTTAAAAGGTCAACATGAATGGATGAAAGTTTGAAATGCAACAACTTTGTTATGGATGGAGAGGATTTATTCATATTTTTAGTTGAATGTTTTGAACATTTCAAGGAGTTATTAAAGCTCGCTATAATTCAATTCAATTCAATTCAAAGTTTATTTCATTTTTCGACAAAACATATAAGTTACACTTCTTTTGACAACAGAGAATAAGGTAAACAGAACATTATGTATCAAAAAGAATATAAAACAATTGAGGAGGACCACATAGTAATTATACAGTGTAGTAAAAAAAAACCAGAAGTGATCGAAATATAGTACATGTATAACTTTGCTTAAAGTGCGAAAAATGGAGAGACCCACTAAAAAGACAGAGCTTGTAGAATGTGGGCCCCTCTGGAATAATAACATCAATGGAAAAATTAATTAAAGCATTATAAATACTATAGGAGAGGGAAAAAAAGAGGAAGAAGTCTGGAAGCCCACTGAGAACTAGAATCACAGATAAATACACTTACTATTACAGACGTGAACAACATAGGACAAGACTAGACAACAAAACAACTGCTGGAGAAAAGGCAGTACGGGACAAAACGGGATGGACAAGACTAACAGACGCGAAAAAACATGAAACAAGACTAGACAGCAAAACAACTACTGAAGAAAAGGCTGTACGGGACAAAACGGAATGGAAACGATGAACAAATAGAAGACAAAATAGCAAACGAAAATGCACAACAGAGACAGCGATCTTCGACAGAAGCGTATCAAGGGAAACAGAAAATGGTTGTGGCGGGGAAAAAAGTGATTGTAGCGTCTGAAAGGAGAAAAGCAAGGAAATGAAGGGACGTGAGAACAGGAATAAGACAGACATTCATGTCTCTTTTGGCGAAAGCGTAGATGGCAGCAGACATCCAAAAGATTAGAATTTATTCTTCAAAGAGGAAAAAGTAAGTCTGTATGTGAGAAAGAAGGCCAAATGGCTAGTTGAGTCCTGGAAAGTCATACGACTGCAATAGAAAGGACTTCAGTCTCCTCTTGAAAGAATGTATGGATGGGGCGTTTTTTATATCATGATTCAGAGAATTCCAATAATTTGGGCCGATATGAATAAGTGTATTTTTAGCAAGAATCGTGCGTAAGAGGGGTAAGTGAAATTCATTGGAACGCCTAGTGGGATATTCATGAAATGATTGGTTTTTTAGGAACATGGAATTAAAAATAGACGGAAGCAAATTGTTACAATACTTATACATAAATTGGCCTAAGTTATACAAAAATAAATCTTTAATTTTTAAGAGCTTATTGGAGGTAAACAACGTATTTGTATGAAAACGTACAGGGGAATGGCAAATAACGCGGAGGGCTTTCTTTTGCAAGAGGGACACTCTTTCAAGTAAATTCTGATGCGTTTTGCCCCATACTAAAACTCCATAATTCAAATGAGGCAATATTAACGACGAATATAACATAAGTAATGTTTTTTGAGGAATATGAAATTTCAATCTATTAATAACACCTGTATTACGCGATATTATATTACAAATATTATCAACATGTGATTTCCAGGAAAGTGGTTAATGGTTACTCATTGAGCATTCTGGTTGTATTAAATTTGTTGCTATCTCAAAGTATAAACGAAAGAGTAATCCGTAGGAACCTTCACGTCTTTCTACTGTTTACTTCTGTATTGATATCTTCATTAGCGAACCTCTCAGGCTTCACCCAATGGCGACGGCGGGGACGGTGACGGTGATGCTGATGCTGAGAATCAACAACCGGTAAGTGGGTCTGCAGACCACGCACTGCAAGGCAAGTGGGAATAGGGCGGGGGGAGGGGGGGGGGGGGGGGGGGGGGAGTGGTCGACGAGTGGAATACAGTAGGAAATGCATTTGGGATGGAACTGTTTTCAAATTTTGCATCATGTATTTGATTTTCTATCAATTTTGGGGAAGAATGGGGAAGAATTTACTGCATTGTTGACTGCAAAGGATTTTATTCGAATTTTGCATTCTTTGCATGGCTATCTTCAAATTTTGCATAGTTGTTGGTGAACGATGGGTAACAGAAAAGCATTGATAGGTAATTGCCCTAACTGATTCACCTTTTGGCAGGGTAAGATATCAACCTCGTTGAATGAATTTTTGTAATGCAATAACGTCAATAAGTCTTGAATGAGTTTCATTGAAATGTGGTATGTAGATTAGATGACTGGCTGGTTATTCTAGCTTTATAAAGTTTATCGCCATTTCCGAGTATCTACCAATAGAGACCTCTGTACATGTCATTTCACTCTTAACTTTGTCATGATATTCATCGGCAGGACCCCGGGAACGCCGGGGCTTCCTCTAGTGGCGGTGGTAGTGACAAACGTAGAAACACTACTTCTGAAGTCCAGGCAGATGAGATAGAACTGACTTCACGACCGAGTACTAGTATGCCTACTCCAGAGGAAATGGAACACTTGATAGCAATTAATGGGGAACCAGCAGCGGATAAGGCCGTGCTTGAACCTCAGCCGGATGAGGCCATGCTTGAACCTCAGCCGGATGCAGACTGTGAAACTAAGCAAAACAGGTTTTATATATTTTCGCATTCTCAATTTGGATTTAGGGAAAACATAGCACTACAGATGCATCATTGAGTTTATAGAAAAAGTGGCACATGCTATCGACAAATATTCTCATCTGACAGGTTTGTTTCTGGACTTCTCCAAGTCCTTCGACACCATTAATCATGATATTTTACTCTATAAATAACATCATTACGGAGTGCGTGGGAAGGCTTTGGAGTTGTTCAGGAGCTACCTCATGAACAGGAAGCAATCTTACTCACAAATGCTAAATATCAAATGTGGGGTTCCACAGGGAAGTTTATTAGATCCGCTCTTGTTTATTGTCAATAGAAATTATTTTTGTAGATCATCAGGTGTTCTTTCTTTTATTCCCTTTGCAAACGACTCAAATTTATTTCGTTCGCACAACAATCCCGTTACCATGTATAATAAACTCTGAATTGGAAAATGTCACCCAATGGATAAAAGCAAATAAATTATCTTTCAATTAAAAAGAAAATAGTGTGCTTTTAAGCAACTCTATAGAGGCAGCTGCTTATTGTTTTTAATCGTACTCCACTGGAAAATGTTTTATCATGTTAAATTTCTTGGAAAAATTGTCGATGATAAGCTTTCATGGAAATTTCATATTGATAGTATACTAATGCAAAACTATTTCACAAAAGATTGATGTAATTAAGAAGCTTAAATTTTGTCTTCCTTTATCGTTCCTTCTTACATTGTATTCATCCCTAGTATTGTTTGATCTAAATCATGGTATTCTTGCGTGGGGAAATACATAATTACCAAACACTCTTAGATAAATTACCTTTATTACAAAAGAAGTCACTCCGTATCATGTATCATACTGCATTTTTTGTCCCATAATGACCCTGGGGTTTTTTTAAAACAAAATATTGAAAATTTAAGATTTGTATGTGTTTAATTTAGGACAATTTATGTATAATTATAATAAAAATACTCTTCCAAATATATTTGAAAAAAAATGTTTCGAAGAAATCAATCCATTCACAATTATCCAACATGGCGATCGAACGACTTCCATTTGCCATTTTTGAAAACTTTGCTGACTCAGAACACCTTCATTTACGATGGGCCAAAGCATTGGGACTCACTTCATAATAACATCATAAAAGTTAAAACTTTTTGTCTTTTAAGAATAAATCAAAAATTACTTTATTGAAATCTTATAATATACAACCGAATTAGGTTCGTTTCATCATCTCAATCAAGTCACCATTTCTTTAAACATCAAACAATTACATATAAATCATCTTTTTAATTTTATTAGAGAAAAATAATCTCTCAAACACAAGTCCTCCTCAGATGTTCTTATTATTGTGTCGTATATACCATTATGTCTATTCTCTCCTTTTACGTCCGATCTTCTGCATTCTTACCGGTATAATTTATGTAGATACACAATCTTTGCAATATATTCAATCCAGATTGCATTTACACTATGCATAATCTCATTTTCACTTCACAGAAAAAAAAGTGGTATTAAACTTCCTGACCCCCTTCCCTATAGATCCGCCACTTTAACAATCTCTTGCAGTTATCATGGTTATTTGTTGTAGGCTGAAATAGAAAGAGGTGAGTGTGACTGTGGTGGGAATATGGCGATGTTTGTATTCAAACTTGTCTTTCACTTCGTGTGCCGTGGTGTTATTCGATTTCGTTTATGTACATGATAAGCTCATGAGTATTTTATTTTTCTGATGATGTATTCCGACCTAAATGGTCATGAACTTCACTTTCCAAAGGTATGAGAGTCTTAAAGTTGAATGTAAAGGAGGTGAAAGGGTATAGGTAGCCTAATTATGGTCGGATAATTATATTTTGGACGTAATAACTATATGTAGATGCACCAGTGTTATACTAACAATTTCTTGCAACTATTTGTTTAAGGCTGAAACGGAAAGAGATTGTTTTGATTGTGGAGGGAATATGGCGCTGTTTGTATCAATATTCAAACACGTCTTTTATGTAAATGATAAACTTCGGTATTTTGTCTTTTAGATACAAGGTATTCCAAACTAGAACTTCAGTTGCATTGGTGTTAGGGTCTTAAAGTTGAACGCACGCCCAGGCGGTAGAAGGGGAGTGGCAGCCTAAATGATCAGATATTATGATGTATATGCAGCTGTGTGTATGAACGATCTCTTCCAATTATTTTTGTAGGGTGAGGTATGTTTTGTATTCACTAAAGTCTTTCATTTCGTTTGATGTCATGTGTATTGTCATTGTAATGTAATTTCTTATATAGATTATGTAAATAACAATCTATATATGTATGTCTTTCTGACAAAGGTATTCCAAACCAAAGTTAATGACTTCACTTGAAGAGGTATAAGGGACTAAAAGTTGAACTTTATGGCGGTGACAGTTGAAAGGTGTCTCAAATAGTCAGATATATCATTTTGAGTGTGGAAGCAGCTTTGTGTGTGAACGATTTCTTGCAATTATCTGTTGTAAGACTGAGGTAGAGACCAATGATTTTCATTTCATTCATTCATTTATTTTTCATTTCCAACAAAAACATATAAATGTATTACAGACATTGAATACAAGTACATAAATTTCATTATATGCATACAAAATAAAGGATAAGTTTACAGAAAAATTTGACTGTGGAAAATTTTGACTGTGGTAATCTAGGAATTGTGGCGATGTTTGCATTCAAACATGTCTTTCATGTGTTTTGCTTTCATATTATTCGATTTCTTATGTGTAAATAAAAAACTGTACAGACTAGTACTTTGTCTTTCTGACATAGATATAATTCAAACCTAAAGAACTTCACTTGCAGAGGAATATAAGGATTTTAAAATAATGCAGATACAGCTTTGCGTATAAACGATCTCTTGCAATTATTTGTTGTAGGCTGAGGTGGACGTAGATAATTTCGATTGCGAAGAGGTTATGGCGATGTTTCCATTCGAACATGTCTTTCATGTAGTTTGATGTCGTGTTATCAATTTCTTATATGCATATGTAATGAGATATAGGCCTAGATATTTTGTCTTTCTGATAAATGGTATTCCAACTCAAACGCTGATGAACTTCACTTACTGAGGTATGAGAATAAGGCTTAACTCTCAATTTAGTTCTCCTGATTCTTCTGGAACTTGGAGAAAGACAGATAGAATTTGCGAATTGTGACACTTCATCTCCATAATCAAAATGAGGTAACACTTTACAGTTGTACCTTGCTTTCTATTCAGGCATGTTTACAACTTGTCTAAGCCGATCTAAAGAGCTAATCCGTTTACTTGATTATCATAGTATTTTGGATGTGAGCATTCGAATACCTTCTGTCGTCAACAGTGACTTCAGGATATTTAAAGCTTTTCACCTTGAATTGAATATAATATTTATTTATTTGATTTTGACAAAATAATGCAGCTGCATTTTTAAGAGCTTATTTGTACCGTATAGCATGCAATGATAGGTCATAATCTATTTTTAATAATTTTCTAGTTTTGTTTTTAATCCTCCACGCCTCTAAGTTGAAATTAATGTGATGGTCCGAACCAGTCATTAATAGAGAGAGCAGATGTAACTCGACCGATTTCTGCTGGCAAACAATGGACGACATTGAGTATAGTCGATGAATTTTTGGCCCTATAGTGAAAAGAACAATGGAGTGATAAAATTGATATTGAGCACTTGCTCTTCTTTTTGTTTGTCGCAATAGTTTTTGCAACTTTCAATTTACTTGGCACTACCTCTTCAGCTAAAGATATATAGATCATACCACCTGAAAGGCTCGATTTTTTTTCACAAAGTGAGTATGTTATTACTGAAATTCTATACAATTCCTTATAGGGGTGTTTCATAAAGCTTTTCTTAAAGTTACGAACAACTTAAGAACCACTGGTGATCAGTTCTTGTGCTGAATTATTGAAATGCTGATTAGTATAGCACATCAGAACTGATCACCAGTTGTTCTTAAGTTGTTTGTAAATTTAAGAACAGATTTATGAAACCTTTCCAGATCAGATGTTATTGCGATGTTTAACTTAATATGTTTCAAAATATTATTTATTGAAATATAGCAAGAAAATTGATTTGTCCATCAGAACTGTTCACAGTGTGAGATACATTTTGTATATGACGATAGTTTATTATATTTTAAT
This sequence comes from Diadema antillarum, assembly GCF_040938485.1. Taxonomy (NCBI): domain Eukaryota; kingdom Metazoa; phylum Echinodermata; class Echinoidea; order Diadematoida; family Diadematidae; genus Diadema; species Diadema antillarum. Next base: position 1,946,553 of record NW_027270953.1, read on the forward strand.
CGTATCTAGACTTACTTCATTGGCGAAGAAATTACTCCATTTGTTTGTTATCACCTATGGGCTTCATGTGGAATACTAGTACATTTTTATGAGATTGTCAATTTCTAATAAAAATGTAAGTGTTATTGTCAGGATTCACTATTTTATGTTATCGTTTAATTCAATCTATTTCTCATAACCAGACATAAGTATACCGACATTATCTGTGTAGAGCCTACAATACAACATTTTAGCATTTTGAAATATCGAATATTTTATCCCTCACTCTCTCTCTCTCTATCTATCTATCTGTGTGTATATATATATATATATATATATATGCACATATTGAGTGTAAGGTGTGTCATCATCTTTTTACTCGAATATTGCATGCCGTCTGTGTAAGCGTCTGCATAACGATGTAGGCAGGTACACCCAGTGACGTTACTTTATACAGCGCTTTTGATTGCCAAGGGTTTCGGCCTGCTTGACTAATCATCAGCTGCTGTTTGTGTTTGACAACAAGCGAACATAAATGGGAATCAGAACGTAAACCAATGATGCATCACAAATAATTTGAATGTAAATAAATGTATGAATGTATCGTTATATATATATATATATATATATATATATATATATGGAAATCCATGAAATAATGTAAACATATTTACTCTCTAAAAAAATCGAGTGAAAATATTCACTCTTAAAGGAGTGAATACAAAAAAGAGTGAATTTAGAGTGAAATTGGAGTGAATATTGAGTGAAAATGTTCATTTTCCGTTCATTTTCACTCATTTTGGAGTGACCTCAGGGATCACTCGAAAATTTTGGAGTGATCCTTGAGGTCACTACAAAACGAGTGAAAATGAACATTTTCACTCAAAATTCACACTAAATTCACTCTAAATTCACTCTTTTTTGTATTCACTCCTTTAAGAGTAAATATTTCCACTCGATTTTCTTTAGAGAGTACAGTAATGTAAGAGTGCGGGGAATGACCAGTGTAGTTATCTGTGCGTGGTTTTGTGGGTGTTTCTCCTGATGCAGCTGTTGATTGTGTGAAACCATCCAGTCAATATACATTTTAAGAAAATCAAATGTATGTACACGTAGAGCATCTGATAATTGATTTATATGATGCAGGTAATGAAAAACAGTTATTATTGTAGAGATTATTTATTTCAAAGTGCAGATGAAATACATACTGAAATGAGATATCGATGTTATACGGCACAGACACTATATCCATTAAGCCGTGTGTACCATGAAAATGTGACAAAAACAACAATACATACAAATACTCACAGTTAGTCATGCAATGCAAACTAAAATTCACACATTAACACCACCCACTCACACAAAAAACAGCCACAGCACGAAGAAAGGAAGGTAAGGCGTCATACATCATGAACTATTTTCTAACAGAGTGTTTCAAAATAGTTTGCGAGCACGTGTCTGCCTCTAGTTGGTCAACAATCAAATCCGGGCTGCGGGGCCATTTAGTTCCATTATGACTGTGCGTGCTAAAGAAAAGAATGTTATATGCTTATAGAGACTTTAGATATTGCGTCTGAACTATAGAAACAGAGTAGCGGCCTAAAACATGTAGGAAAGCAAAAGTATTATAGTCTGACTATAAGTATAATTGTAAAATGTGCAAAAATTAAGCTGAAGGGAAGAATAAAGGATGATTCTGATCACAAGCATTAAGAAGCACAATTAGGTAGATATGATCTGTTGCTCTCTACCCTCCAAGACGAACTAATGCCACGGTCACGATTGATAATCGTGTTGATCGTAGAAAATAAGTTTTGAACAGTCCAAAAGTTTTCTCCTGTCAACGCAAGTGCCGCGATTGACCTCCAGATCTGATCAGATCACCACGATTCCTCCATGATGAAGACCATGATTTCAGTTTTGGCGCCAATCATGACAGAAGGAACGTAGCATGTATACCGGTACGTCACACAAGTTTTCAGCTCATTCTATTACGAGAGTACAGATGTACATTATAGGGCTTACCTAAGGGTAATATACGCGTACGTAATATCAGAAGCCGGTATATCACGTATATTCATAATATATTCACATTCTTATGCGAGCCTTCATCAAGCTCATTCTACGAATACTGGTTTCAGAGGAATCGGTAAGTCCGTTGTCTGTCAAAATCATACTAATTGTCCTCATTCTAAAAGTTGTTCCAGACCGAGCACAGGATATATGCGATGTTTTTATGTATAAAATCACAACCTGTTCTGTTTACGCCTAATACATTTCTATGGATGAATTCGACTTCAGATCACTGTAACTTATCATGGTGGCCATAACTGGGGTGATTCCAAAGAAGAACAAAAGAACTTTCAATAGGTTACGCAATGAGCTAGGTGCGTCGCTATATGTCGGTGCATAAAGTGTCTTTTTGTTAGGCATACTTGACACCCCTATATTACCATTAAAAACATTACCCAAACCAAATTGGTCTATAGGTGAAGGCCAGTTATTCCATACCTTGTGTTGACGATTTCTGCTTCGTGTTAATCACTGCATTACACGTCGACTGATATGACCTTCGCAGTATTTGCCTTTGTCTAGACTTACTAATTATCATTGTTAAAAGTTAAAAGCCTATGCTATGTCACAGACGACAACAAAACATTGCCAAGTATAATCATGGCAAGAGCTTTACTAGATCGAGCACACAATAATTAGGCGCTGCTGTAATAATATTGTGATATCAACCTGTTCTGTAACTTTAAGCTGACAAAGTGAGGGCCAATTTCGTACCTTGTTGACAATTCTGGATTTGTCAAATCACTGCATTGCACTGCGCCTGGTGTAAGAGGTGAACTTTGTAGTATCTGTCCTCTGTCAACTGATTATTATAGTAAAGCTGCACACGCTCATAGACCACAAACTCTTTCTTAGAACAACATTCTGCTAACTGTAATCATTTCAAAAGTAGCTCTAGAAAGAGAACATATTACTGCGCTGCTATTTTCCAATCACAGCCTGTTCTTTGTAACTATAGATAGATAGATAGATAGATAGATAGATAGATAGATAGATAGATATATAGATATGAAGAGAGAGAGAAAGAGAGAGAGAGAGAGAGAGAAATAAGGAAGCTATCCCAATTCAAATTTGACGCTATACCTTCATATATAACGAAGTGAAAGTCAATTCCGTACCTCGTTGACAATTTCAACGTTGTAAAATCACTGTTCTGCACAGCGCCTGATGTAGGAAGTATATCATTGTCTTTGTCTATATAACTGATTATTAAAGTAAAGTTTCACATAGATCGCAAAATCTTTCTTGAAACAAATTTTGCTATCTGGAGGCCTGATCATTTCAAAAGTTGTTCTAGAACTAGTACATATTTTATGGGCTTCTATAGATAATATGTTCTATGTAAGCTTACAAAGTGAATACCAATTTTGTGACTTATTGACAATAATTTTCAACTTCATGAAATCGTTACATCCCACAACGCCATATGTAAGTAACGACCTCTGTAATATTTGCCTTTGTCAACGGATTATTGAAAAAGTTTCACACGCTCTTATAGACGACAAAGGCTTTCTTACGAAAATAGTGTCAGTGCCATAGATGTGCTATGTTATGTAGTTTATAAGTATGTTCGTATTCTAAAATCGTAGTAAGTATACTCTCTAAAAAAATCGAGTGAAAATATTCACTTTTAAAGGAGTGAATACAAAAAAAGAGTGAATTAGGAGTGAAATTGGAGTGAATTTTGAGTGAAAATGTTTATTTTCACTCGTTTTGGAGTAACCTCAAGGATCACTCCAAAATCTTCGAGTGATCCTTGAGGTCACTCCTAAATGAGTGAAAATTCACTCTAATTTCACTCCAAATTCACTTTTTTTGTATTCACTCCTTAAAGAGTGAATATTTTCACTCGATTTTTTTTAGAGAGTAGTGTTAATAGTATCAGCGTTATATGTCAATGAGTAAATTCACAATAGTAATTAGAAGAATCTAATAATATTATGAATATATTTTATTGGTATAACAAATTGGTGTTGTCGTTGTTTTGTTCCAGAGTTTTACGTCTTGCAAGCTTGGGTTTCATCGTCATGACTATTTACTTTTTTTGTGTGTGTCCATGACTAAGTGCATTGTAGTGTATCTGAAAAACAACCTGCCCTTATCATAAAGTACGAATGGAAGACAAATCGACAATTTGTACCGCTTTGAATCGTGTTCTCTTTTTCTTTTTTGATGATGGAAATAAATAAACTATTGAATTGAATATCATACTTCTACTCAATATCCTTGTATCGAATGATGCGCTAGATAGAGCACATTATTATGCGCTGCTATAAAATCATGTATACCTCTTCAGTGTAAGCTAGCACAGAGAATAACAATTCTGTATAGTTTGTACGTTGGTTCTCCTTAACATTGATGTTTAGGGACTTCGTTGATTCTGTCTGTTGATATGTATCGATTTGACAACAATAAGATAGTGATTTATTGTCACTCAGTCTAGAATGGCAGGTGGTTTAATTCCCAGATCATCTAACACCAATCTACACGGCTAAACCCATTTTGTACTATAACTTTGGTCTAAATACCGTTTGGTCCAGTAATCTCTATTGTCCATTTTGGCTAGTTGTAATTTAGTTTTATGACAAAATTTTCTAATCGCAATCTCGTATTTGGATTTTTCCCCTGATTCCGTCTAATACCATAATTATGGTCTATGTACTGCTTTCAAGTCACAGAGCAGACATACAATGATCGAAATGCACACGTTGATTTCATTGCTAGCTAACAGGCAGCTGCGTGTAGTGTATGCTATCGTAGGGTATTGTATATTGATTTTGGAAAACCAAATAACCATGAACGTATAAATATCGATCACAACCAATCACATTCAAAAGCCTTAGGACGCCCCACTCCTACAAACAAGTCTTCAGCGACGCCCCCGATATCAGATACCATACCTCCTGTGACACTCACCAGCGTAGCCAGATTTCTATGGTATATTATGGGAGGGGGACCATTGAACGTATAAACAAAACCAACAATTAATGTTGCATTTAAGTAACAGGTGTATAAATGAGTATGATGACGCTTATGACACCAACTTAATGACAACGTTTAGTGATACTAATCGATGTAGTCAAATAGACATAATCATTAGTTATCTTGCAAGGCACGTGCGCGAGCAAGCGTATTGAGCGAAAGTACCAGAATACCAAAGTGTTCTGATGTATAAACCCTATGTGCTGATGGTAAAGCTCTATTTTGCATTACACTGTTGTCATTTTACTGATAGCATGAATACTTAAATTTACTGGAAAGCGTATTTTGTGCAATACACCATCGTTCCAGAATCATTTCCTATTTCGGCATATTTTTCTTTTCGCGCGCTGATGTGAAACACGTTTCAATCTCAATAACTACCGGTTGTACCATGATTTTCTCCACGAATGATTATTTTCAGTCTCTGATACGACAATTTCATCTGCTGAACCAGACAACACTGTAAAAGTACCAGGGCTTTTCCGTGAATGGAAAACGACAAACAAGTTAATTAGACCAAATGAACATTAGACAGAGTGTGCTTTAGACTAAAATAATGGTCATTAGATCATTAATGCATGAGACTATAAGTGCCATCAGACCAACTGGTCAGTAGACATATTGATGAGTAGCCAAACTATAGTAATTTGCCGAACTGGGGGTTAGACTAAGTAAGAAAAATTACCTATATGGGTATTAGCCAAATTGGGTGGAACCCAGGTGACGAAATGGAAACCAGACAGAATGAATAGACGAATGGGGAATATAGACGAATCGAATACATTGTATTAGAGAAACAACGTTGGTGATTAGACAGTCTGGTAGATACACGTGGAGATGGAGCAATATTGAATATTAGACGTTGGCTAGCCTAACTTGTGACATGTATTTGTGTATTTGGACTTTGCACATCATTGAATAACTTTACATTTTTTATAATCTGTGTGTTGGATACAACTTCATATTATTCAAATTGACATTTGAGCATGACATATTACCTTTTTAACTTTTAACAACTGACATATCTTCAGTTTGTAGTTTGGAAGAGTAGTGTGGACGTATGATGGTAATTATAGGTTGGTTAAATGGATGAACTTTGGGAAATTTCTTTCAGTCATCGATATGTTACAAATGATATTGTCATCATCTTTTCCCGTTTCTTTTGATCATTATTTTTCATCGAACATATATATATATATATATATATATACATATATGTATATATATACATATTCTCCAAGGTACCCACAGAGAGAAAAGATGGCTACACTGAAAATTTATACTGTTTACGTTCTACTGACGATTGCCTTCATCGGAAGAGCCATGCCCTCGAATGCGGTAAGTGCACTTTGCACACATCGAAATAATTGATAAGTATAATAAATTGATGTTATACTGCTAGCTACACTGCGTTTCTTAAGAGGATGATCGAGACCATAGCTTTTCCACTCCCCCCCCCCTCTCTCTCTCTCTCTCTCTCTCTCTCTATATATATATATATATATATATATATATATATATATATATACATACATATATATATATATATATATATATATATATACATAGGTTCTTTTGATATATGTGTATATATATATACATATATTAGTCGCGCATGGGTTATTAGTCCCCTTTGTAAATCGGCACTAGCTATAGCTGAAAGGACAATTATCTTCCCACGAAGGGGGATAGATTAAATTAATGTATTTGCTTTTCTTGACAAGTTCACTACAATGATTAGTCTTACACGTGTTAATAAAAAAGTTCCATATACGCAATGCTTAAAGATGGACGGCATCGTAATGAACATGACGCACTATTTTCATAAGATATTCTTTAATTTCTGTGTCAGGATTCCCCATTCTGTTTTTCTGAATTCATTTCACAGGAACCCAATTGTGAGTTTGACTCTCAAATGACGTACGACGAGAGTTCTGATTGCCCGAACGGTGCCACAGGTCTCAAACTCTGCAAGAAGGGCCATAAGAAAATCAAACGATGTATCAGTGCCGATGAAGACACGACAAATATGTGAGAAAACCTTAACTACCACTTGACTCTGGCCCAGTCCAACCCCCAATATTCGCATATAGTAAGAGGTATTTGCCAGTCCAGGTCCTGTGCACTTTCCAAGACTTTCTTAGGCTGACGTACACGAAAGAAGAACAACTAAAAGAAAACCCCGCAGTCAGTATATAGGCCTTACATACTTCTTCGACTTATAATCGCGTTTCATGTTCACTGATACAGTAATGGAACAGAGACCATGGTATTCAATAAATGTTTGGCAGAACCAAATTATCTTGCAGTGTTAATTAACATGACTTTCATAAGTGGTCGCTATTTTTTTTTTCGTTAATATTTCCTGAAATAGGTTAAACAGGAATCTTGATGTGGAATCAGGACAGTTTCAAGGTTCTTGTTGTGACTTTATTCCATCGTTTTCACTGTGGAGAAAACAACATGTGTTTTCAATGATAAAGATATAAACTTATAAAGCGCAAAACCTATGTACATAATATTCCTCTGAACTGCGCAGGCAAATGCTCGTTCTTTCAGTCTTTCTTTTCTTTTCTTTTCTTTCTTTCTTTCTTTCTATTTTTGTTTTTTGCTTGCTTGAATTTGTAAGAGAAGGGTGTCCTTAGAACTGACGGATTATGAACATGTTTATTTTTATCTTCTTTTTTTTCTCACCTTGTTCAATTTTCTCACCTTTAGATGTGAAATTTGTCCTGCGAAATCCTTCCAAAAGAAATTCAGTAGGTGTACAGAATGCAACTATTGCTCGGAATGTAATGGGGTTGGTGTCAAGACTAAATGCACAAAAGAGGTAGACACAGTCTGTAACACAACGACGACGTTGACGGCTTCACAAGGATCAACCACTAAAACACCTTCAAGAGTACCAGTGTCCACCCGGGACAGACAAACAAACGAAAGTGGCGTTGCCTTGACAACTTGCGAGGACTGTAAGACAAAACAGAGCAGTGACAAGACAACACAGAGCAGTGACAAGACGGCAATTGCAACTGAGTTGGAAACGATCACGCCAACCGAAATCGAAGGGTCTGGAAATCGTGCTCCTGAAAACGGTATATTGCGTTTACTCGGTTCAGGGAGGTGGTTCCATCTCCCTGCTCGGTTACACTAGATTTCGGTGATGGGAATGGAAAGGGCACTACGGAGGAACGGCCATTAATGAAGACCTGTTATATACAACGGTCGACATTTTTAGTAATAAAAATAGATGTCGAGACACCATAATTATTGTTATAAGAAAAGACATTGTGTTTGGTGGCCACCAAAATGTTGAAAGTGGGTGGGATCCCTATGTTGCTTTTATGTGTTTTCCTGGTCTTGAAAAGAGGAAATTCTATCGCCAAGTGCTTGATGACCGCGTGCATTTCAGCTAGATGTTTTCAGATCGCCGCGAGTCCTCACGGACAAACGGACGGCCAAATTCAGCCAAACTATTTTTCCCTCACCTAAATTTCACAGCATATGAAGTTGAAGTATATATGGATATACCCATGATGCTTAAGTTTAATGCACTCAGGGAGTCCCAGAGTGTAAATAATGCATGATTAACTAAGATTAAGCGACAAGGGAATTTTTGCTTGTTTGTTTCTTTTTTTTTCTTTTTTTCCCCTCACATCTAGACAGATTCAAATATATACATAAAGCGGAAGAGAGTGCCGTAAAATATAAAGGTTTCCATGTAGGTCATTTTTTTTTTTTTACTTTTGTCATTCCAATTCGTAATGTGCTTTCAAATTCACGCATCGCACGCAGGCGAAGATATTCGGGCATTCAAATTTAGAATCCAAGCATTCAATCTCATTTATGGGAGCTCCATTTCGTTTCCTTCAAATCAAATTCACGCTTGTGCGTTCCATTTCCGAATGCGGGCACTACACACACGTCATTTCCTACTCGTGCATTCAAATTCACGCGGTAGTCCCAATGAACTTGTTTGGGGCATTCATTTTCATTTTCAGATGGCCAGTTTCCTTCTCCATGAAATCATAAAACGAAGGATTTTTTTTTTTAAGAATGGGGTAATGGGGTGATTATGGGACAGACAGGGGCGAAAGTTTCTTATAAAACAAGCAGTGAGGTTTACACAACCCAGGCTTATATGCATTTACAGAATTATGTTAAGTGTTGTTGTATTATTCTGTTATATCATGTATTCATGGTTTATCATTCAAGACATTTTGAATTATAAGGCCCATTCAGCAGTGCATCCAACAGCACAACGATAATTTAAACATACTTCCTGATGACACCGCATGCACTAAAAAAGGACAACGCCCCAACACTAACCACATAATGTATCAATTTACAGACAAACTGGCACAAAATGATCTCAGTACTTAGTCCCGCAAAAGTATACCCTATAATATATCAATAAACAACAAATAAGAGGTATGTTCATGTTATCAGTTTCAGTGTAGTAAAGATCGCTTTTCTCGAAGATGTTAGTCAACCTCTCCTATTATGCTCGTTTGTATGCTTAAGTATAGTGTTTGATGTGCCTGTATATATTATGACTGCCATTTTAAATCGTGAAGTTTAAATTTTAGAATGACAAGGTGGGTCTACACGGTAAAATAAAGCATCATCATGAACCTCAATCTATTCAAAGGTACACTGCAAAAAGTCCGGTGTTAAATAGTGAACACCGAGCTGGTGTTAAGTTTTCGGTGCTCATTTATGGTGTTAAATTAACACCTACGGGTGTCATTTCCAAATTTTAAACTGTTTTTTGAAGAGTTTCTTAGTAACTGCACTTCTTGTTTATTTTTAATTTAAACAAGACGATCAAGAATTTTACATTAAAATACTAGATTTTTGAAAAAATGTGAAAATAAATTTACACCAAAGTAACACCAGCTGGTGTGGTCCCTTATTGAAGCTGGACAGGTGTTAAACCATTGATATTAACACCAGCAAATATCAAATCAACACCATGTGGTGTCATTTTTGAATTAACACCAGTACAGTGTCAAAATAACACCAGGTACAGTGTCAAAATAACACCAGGTACAGTGTCAAATTAACACCACGAAGTGTCAGGTGAACACTTTTCAACACCATCACAGTGCATTTTTAACACCTGTGGGTGTGGTCCTTTATTGAAGTTTGATCGGTGTTTTTACAGTGTAATGAAAAAGACACACATGTATCACCCCAAGCTAACTAAATAGAAAACGTATTTGAATTGAATGCACTTATTTGCACTTTATTTGGAACATTGTTGCTTTCTCTTTAATTTGAATACCGACGGGATTCGTTGCGGCGCGCCTGCCTAAAATAAATTTGAAAGCTCATTGCTCAGTGAAATACATGCTCCTACCTTAGATTAATGACGGAAATCAACATCAATATTGATTGCTCCGATTTTGAATTTGAATGACCTGATTTCGAATGTGATTGCTGATTCACTGCTGTAAGCGTGGATTGCGTGGAATTAAATGTTTGTACTAGGAACTTAAATGGCAAGATTATGAATAATTAAACGGGAAAACCTATACTTTATCAAAATATAATTTGTCGTGTAGGTAAGCTAGTGAACGGAACTGAATTAACTATAGAGGGCATAGGCATCTGTTTTACTGGCTTACAGTCTAACTTCCATTTTATTGTTTGTTGTTGTTTTTTCACATTGGCAGGTTTGTCGAACGGTGATAACAAAACTATAATCATAGTAGTGATCTGTGTCATCGTAATCCTGGGACTGGTCGTGGTCGTGGTGGTATGGAAGTCGAAAAAGGTCACTTGCCCACAGCGGAATAGAAATGTAAGAATTTGATGAAAATATTTTTACTTATAAATGTTTTCCCGCATAATTTCATAAGATTTGCATTCCATTTAATGTTGCGATGATTCAAATTCTAGCAAATTTAAATGATCATCGAGATGACCATTCAAACAACTATCTATAGCTCATTAAATTTGATTTCATCACTATTCTTTTTCCTTATTTTCTCACATGCGCGTGTAAAAGGCGGGTTCAAATTAAAATTGGGCGAGAAATGCATTAAAATTCGTATCAACACAGCCCTGAGGAACAGTAAGAAATTCAAACAGCAAACATTTACAGCATATGGGCAGTGTTTTTCGTTACCGCGTATGTTCTTTGTGGCATTTCGTCTGTTTGAACAAACACTGTAACTTAATGCACTTTGAAATGTGACCTTTGACTTATCATGAACTTCCTCATTCTTATTATTATTCTTATTAAAACAGTCGTCTGAAACAACTTTCATACTCATATACATGCATACATATTATAACAACATCAACTTACGCACGACTTTGGCGGCTATATTTAGTATGAAACTTTTCATAAATATGATCTGATGAAATTGGGTGGAAAAACCTATATCAATATGAAAGTATTCAATCTATCATATCATTGTTCACTCTCCACGTTATGTCACTTCATACAGTTTGTCGCGCGTCTACACCTGCAGTGGTCGGATAACTACCAAAGTGAGAAAAAAAAATCCAACCGCTTGATTATGATTATATGACAATCGATTACGATCTGATACAGACCACTTGACCGAGCGTATTACGAACAACCTATTTAATTATTTTGCGTAGTTGTACCATGGGATAATTTAAAGTGGAAATTCAAAGAAAATTACATCTTGGCACAAATCATATGCTGTGTTTATGCTAGAATCTTGGAAAGGACAAAATGTGAGATTTTGCGCATTCCACAACGGGGAATGCAACAAGACCTAGAAAATTCTTACGATGTCTGCGGTAATGAAAGTTCTTCGGATGCATTTCGGAAGATTCGGCAACGCTTTTATTGACATCGCTTTTTCGAGTTTTGAAAAACCCGTCTTACAATGGTATAAATGTGAATGAACAGCAAACCACCCGGCGGCTGAATGCATAACTCAAACAGTAGCAAGGCCAAGCGAATGCTGATAATTCAACTTTCAACTTTCAACTTTCAACTTTATTTTCACCTCCATCAAAATGAACAAAGAACTTTATGTACATTGCGTATACACGGGATATTTGTGATACAGAACAAAACTTGAAAAGGTACATAAGAAAATTATGAAAATGAAAAGTAGATGTGATTACATCTTTGTTAAATACATAAAGCGTATAATACAAATCAACTAAGGATGAGGATGGAAGTGGAGGGTCCCACTAAGAAGCAAAGCTTGTACGATATGGGACCCTCAGAAAAATACACAAAACATCAATATAAAACACAATAAACGAACCGATGTCAACTGACATCAAAATGATTGGGAAGAGGAAAAAGAGAGAAAAGGGAAGGAAAAATAAGAGGAAAAAAAAGAGAGGAAAAAAAGGGAGAAAAAAGAGGGAACTACAGCATGTGCCATCGTGGACGCAAGCAATCTGGATTTCATAATGTAAAATAAGTGATAAAATACAAGCTGGATTGAATGTAATGCAAAACATTTTTTATACGTAGTTATGTTGGTAAGAATGCAGGAGAAAAAAAAAACACATCGTTATATTTAGAACACAGAGAGGGACATAGTTTAATAGGACTTATGTAAAAAAAAAAAAATGATGACTTGACTGAGATGATAAAGGGAAACTAGCTGTGTTGGATGTTGTAAAGTTTCAATAAAAATGGTTTTAATTTATTCTTAAAGGAATTCAGAGATTGAGCAGTAGTAATGTTACTGGGAAGTGAATTCCAGTACTTTGGCCCGTCGTAAATAAATGTGTTTTGAGCCAACAGAGTTCTCAGAAATGGCAAATGGAAATCATTTGATCGCCGTGTTGGATAATTATGAATGGATTGATTTCTTTGAAACATTGTTTCAAATATATTTGGGAGATTATTTTTATTATAATTATACATAAATTGTCCTAGATTAAACAAATACAAATCATTAATTTTTAATATTTTATGCTCATAAAATAGTGGGTCAGTATGGGACAAAAATGCAGTATGACATATAACACGGAGTGATTTCTTTTGCAATAAAAGTAATTTATCTAAGAATGTTTTATATGTATTTCCCCACGCGAGAATACCGTAACTTAAATATGGCAATATTAAGGATGAATATAATACGAGCAGGGACGACAAAGGAAAACAAAACTTAAGCTTATTAATTATACCAATATTACGTGAAATAATTTTACATATACTGTCAATATGAAATTTCCAGGACAGCTTATTGTCAACTGTTACTCCAAGAAATTTTATATGGGAGACATTTTCGAGTGGAGTACCATCTAAAACAATATCAACAGGTAATGCCTCAGTAGAATTACTAAAGAGCATATATTTTGTTTTTTGAAGGTGAAGAGATAGCTTATTTGCTTTTATCCACTGGGCAACATTTTCTAATTCTAAATTTATTGTATTAACAAGGGTAAAAAGATTATTGTGTGAAAAAAATAGATTTGAGTCGTCTGCAAAAAGAATAAAAGAAAGAACATCTGATGATCTACAAAAATCATTTATGTAAACAGTAAACAACAGTGGACCTAATAAACTTCCCTGTGGCACCCCACATTTAATATTTAATATTTGTGAATTACAACCATTTAAAGAAACATATTGTTTCCTGTTCATGAGGTAGCTCCTGAACCACTCCAAGGCCTTCCCACGCACTCCATAATGGTGTAATTTGTTAAGTAAAATATCATGATTGATGGTGTCGAAGGCCTTGGAGAAGTCCAGGAACAAACCTATCAAATGAGAAGATTTATCGATAGCATGTGCCACTTTTTCTATAAAACTCAATAATGCATGTTAGGTGCTATGTTTCTCCCTAAATCCAAACTGAGAATTCGTAAATATATGATTAAATTTAAAAAAATTAATAGTTCTTTTATAAATAATTTTTCAAGAATTTTTGACAATGCACTTAACAAAGAAATTGGTCGGTAATTATTTACATCTAATTTGTCACCTTTTTTAAACAAGGGGATGACTTTTGCTATTTTCATACTTTCGGGGAAGGTGCCATTAAAAAGGGATAGATTAAATATATGAGCTAAGGGATCCGCAATTGACGATATTACCCCCTTTAAAAGAAAATTACTGATGTCATCGTGTCCAGCACTTTTTTGGAACTGAAATCAGAGACAATATTAATTATCTCCTGAGTGTATGTTGGATTAAAAAATATTGAACTAGAATTTGGGGGACCCAAAAATTCGGAAAAATGTTTTGTGGAGGGAGGAATATTACTTGCCAGGCTTTCCCCAATTGAAGAAAAATGGTTATTCAAAACATCACAAATTTGTTGAGAATCTTCAACAATTTCACCATCAAATCTAATTTTTGTAATATTTGACTTAACATTTGATATATTCATGGCTTGCTTTAAAACTTTCCATGTATTTTGCATATCATGCCTGTAAAATTGTAACTGATTAGTATAATATTTTTTCTTTTCTATTCGTATAATTTTCGTCAAAGTATTTTTGTAACTAGTGTATTTCAACTTTGATTGCTCAGTACGTTTCATTTTAAATCTGTAATATAAATTATTCTTTCTATTTATTGAACGCAGGAGCGATTTTGAAATCCATGGGAGCCTGGGTATTTTTTTGTAATTAGCTGATTTTTCTCTACGTTTTGGAATACAAATGTCCAAATGTTGGATAAAAATCTTCATAAAATATTCATAAGACAAATTAACATCATCTGTATCAAAGATACAGGACCAGTCTGCGGTGTCTAAGCTAGCACCTAGCCTAGCTATACTTTCATGAGTAATTCTTCGTTTAAATATATTGTTGTTTTTATTATTAACTGCTCCATTTAAAGAAAAACCAGTCGAGATGGGGAAATGATCGGTGATATCTGAGAGTACTACAAAAGAATCAGGAGGAGGAAGAATATTACAAAAAATGTTATCAATTAAAGAAACAGATTCATTAACTATACGTGTGGGTTTAGATATTAAGGGTAAAAAAGAGGCAGACAAAAATATTTCCAAAAAATCTTGCGACATATTATTCTGTTTTAGCAAATCTATATTGAAATCACCCATTATAAAACAATTTTTGTTGATAAAAAGTGGGTTTTTAACCAGATCCGAAAAATAATCTAAAAATGATTTAATATTCGCGTTTGGTGGTCTATATACTACACCTATGATTATATTTTTGCTGCCTGGAACTGTGATTTCAATAAATAAAGACTCAAAAAAATCAGTCATACTGGTGAACTCATCGCGGACTACATAATCATAATTTTGTTTAACATATATGGCAACGCCTCCACCTACCCTATTTTGTCTGTTATTAACCACTAAATCGTACCCGTCGAGAGCGAAGGGAAGACTGGAGTCATGAGAGAGCCAGGTTTCGGTTAAACCTACCGCCGAGATATTATGCATGATGGGACTATTTAAAAATAACCTCAATTCTTCAAAATGCTTATTAATACTTCTAATATTAAAATGTAAAAGAGAAAAAGTAGTACTATCATATTCCTTGACAACATTGGTAAATTGGGATTGAGTAAGATATTCAGAAGACGGACTTTGCAATTGGTTCTCTGTGTCAAAATCATAATCTAATTCTTGCGGCAATGAATTAAAACTGTCAGAAACATAATTATCAAAAAAATTGTCATTTTGATTGATATTTGATTCGTTTTGTTCAAAAGAAGGTCCTGCCAAATCAAAAAAGTCATCATCATTAATTGAATTGAATGCTGTGTCTATAGAATTGCGTATTAAAGGGTGAGCGTGTTGTCCGTTGCTTGAGTCCACGAGGGCACCTGTAGAGGGCAGTATAGAACAATTTGACTGTGGAGATTGTTGCAATATTGCAGTTACACATTTTATCGTTGTCTCTTAATATAACGTTGTCTACAAAGGAAAATAGGATCGTCCTATACATAACATTAATACGATCTAAGTAGGCACAAACATAAAGAGAACAGTTTGTCATAAGCATGAATACTAATATTCAAAATAAGTTATAATAAAACTCCGGTAATTGTTCTATATCCGATCAATAGAGGGAACACATGTATGTAATACGTATTGTGTTATGACAGAAGAGAAGACATCTCAAGTCTTATAGGACCGCCAACCGCCAGTATATAGAGCAAATACTAGGTTCCCAAGGGCAACTCTAGGAAGGAAATCCTTACCCGAAGAATCAATTTTACAAGAAATGAAAAAAAAATAACCGTTTTTATCATTAATTCTATACGGATTCCTCCTCTCCCATAACTGCAGCGCAAAAGATCACCCGTCCCTATGCCCTCAAAAAGACAAACACGCTGGGACCGCCGACGGCCAGTATATTATATAGGGCAAATACATGGTTGCCAAGGGCAACTCTGTAGCGAACAAGGCACACACCAAATTCGAGCAAGTTACAAGTTGACATAATATATTGTAATAAACTGTATTAAACTGTGCAGCCGGTCCACTGCGTGAGTGGAGAAGAATACAATACTCGGCTGATACTGTCAGTTCTGATGGCACCCGTTGGCAGATGCCATCCTGGACAAAAAGAACATGTAGGGCAAATACACGGTTGCCAAGAGCAACTCTATAGCGAACAAAGCACACACCAAATTCGAACAAGTTACAAATTGACATAGTATGTTGTAATAAATTGTATTAAACTGTGCAGCCGGTAATGACTTGAGCAAGTGCATGAAAGACATGGAATTGTACCTTTTGGATTGTCATTACTGTTGATGGTTTTAAAGCATCTCTCAAAAGACACGGAAAAGTGTTAGATTCACTTTGAATACAGGTGGCATAATATGTAGGCATTTATCCCGGCTAGGAAAACGGTTACACCTTTGAATCTTGGCATTGTCTAGAGTACATAGTCTGCTTTTGCTTGCTTAGTCCATTCAGTAACGTCACAAATATCAGGCCTGTTCATCGAGTTTCGTTAGGTAAAGTTAGCTTCGAAGTAGAAAGGAGAATGGTATTCTTCTCGCGTTATGTTGCACAAATCTTTTCCGTGAAGTCGGGAATTGTAATAATTGTGGCTGGCTTAAACTGTGCTAGTATTTGTAATTTTATGAAAAATCAATCCTGTTTGATATCTTTGAATGTAAGGTTTATAGGAAAGTAAATCCCAATATATATATATATGGATTGAGTTAAAGCAGCAATATTGGTAGAACACATATATCCATATATATATATATATATATATATATATATATATATATATATACATACATACATATATATATACATATATATATATATATATATATATATACATATGGATTGAGTTAAAGCAGCAATATTGGTAGAACACATCAGTGAAATTTGAGAAAAATGGTCAATCGTTTCAAAGGTTATCCTTTTCTTAATTTTGGTGCCGTTATCACTGGACAAGAAGATTGCTATAGTTCGTGACATCATCATTGGTCATTGACAATAATATAAAGAAAACGTAAGGAGAATTCAACAAAATTTCATTTTCATGAAAAGTAGATATTCAATTTGTTACTGGTATTTTTTAAAGGTAATATTATTTCCCCTGCTCTCGGAAGGGCTGAAGTCATGTGCTCTTTTATCATGCTAGAAAAGTGGAAAAAAAACATTTTGACTGGATTTCTGGAAAAAGTCATCAAAAGTCACATCTGACTGTGACGGAGTGAAAAGTCAACCCGAGTGGATGCCAGTTTGTAATGCAATAACGTCATTATGGATTGATAGATTTCGTTCATAAAATGGTGATGTAGAAATGAATGGTTGGGCATTTTAAGGAGTTATTATAGCTCGCTCCTTGAGAATTCTAACTTCGCAGTCCCTAAGTAGATATACCGAAGAGTAATCCATAGGACCCTTCATGTCATTTCACTCTTTAATCTTTGTCATGATATTTATTAACAGAACCGAGATGGGGTCAATCAGGCTCCCTCTGGTAGTAACAACGACAGGTCGCAGCAATCGGCAAGTGGGTCTGCAGACCAGGCAAGTGGGAGTGATAGACAGGTGGGCGACAGTAGAAAATCCATTTGTGATGAAATCATCTTCAAATTTTACATTATTTACCTGATTTTCTTTTTCAGTTTCACAGAGTAGTGTATCAAGGGGAGGAAGTGGCAATGTTGACTGAATTGTTGTATATGTTATAAGAGTTTCTTCAAATTTTGCACAGTGGGGAGCAATGGGTATAAAGAAAAGCATTGACAGGTAATTGCCGTCACTGATCCACCTGTAGGTATGGTAAGAGATCAACCTTACTGGATAAAAAATATCTGTATTGCAATCAGTCAAGGAGTTTCATTCAAACTTTGTATAAACAGTAGATGATTGGGTGGTTATTCTGGGTGCATGTGACGAAACCGACACTCGCGAGCCATACAGACCACGAGTCACACAGCTCAAAAGTCATACAGCCCATGAATTATACAACTCACGAGTTAAACAGCCCATGAGTTCGACACTAAACTAACAAGGCCCACGAGACCGACCCATTAAGCCCCGTGTTGTATCTGTCGAACTCATGGGCTGTATGACTCATGAGCTGTGTGACTCGTGGACCTGTTTTCAATGTCGTACTCGTGGGCTGTATGACTCGTGGGTGTCGGTCTAGTGGGATGACCCAGTTATTCTACCTTTATAAAGATTCCGATTATCTACCCAGAAAGAGACCTCTGTACATGTCATGTCACTCTTTACTTTGTCATGATTTCCATCGGTAGGACCCTGAGAACGCCCGGGCTTCCTTTAGTGGCGGTGTCAATGACAGACGTAATGCCACTACTTCTGCAGTCAAGGCAGAGGAGATGGAACTGTCTTCACGGTCAAGTACTGGTACTCCAGAGGA
The DNA here is from genome assembly GCF_040938485.1 of Diadema antillarum. Lineage (NCBI taxonomy): Eukaryota > Metazoa > Echinodermata > Echinoidea > Diadematoida > Diadematidae > Diadema > Diadema antillarum. The sequence goes on from NW_027270953.1 coordinate 1,965,381, forward strand.
GAGAGAATCCTTGATGGTTTAATAGGAAACCAGCAACGAGTGAAGCCAAGCTTGAACCTCAGCCGGATGAAGACTGTGAAACCAAGTTCTAGATTTTGAAACTTAGCACAACAAGTTTTACATATTTTCAAATTCTCAGTTTGGATTTAGGGGAAACATAGCTCTACAGATGCATTGTTGAGTTTACAGAAAAAGTGGCACATGCTAAATAGACAAGTCTTCTCATCTGACAGGTTTGTTCCTGGACTTCTCCAAGTCCTTCGACGCCATTAATCATATCATTTTACTCAATGAATTATATCATTACGGAATGCGTGGGAAGGCCTTGGAGTGGTTCAGGAGCTACCTCATGAACAGGAAGCAATATGTCTCTTTAAATGCTTGTAACTCACAAATGGTAAATGTCAAATGTGGGGTCCCACTGGAAAGTTTATTATGTCCGCTCTTGTTTATTGTCTTTATTAATAATAACTTTTGTAGATCATCAGAATGATGTTCTTCTTTTATTCCCTTTGCGAGTGACTCAAATCTATTTTTTTCGCACAATATTCCTCTTACCCTATACTTATACAATAAAATCTGAATTAGAAAATGTCGCCCAATGGATAAAAGCAAAAAAAAAAAGAAATCCCACTCTTCAAAACATAAAATATGTATGCTTTTTAGCAACTCTACAAAGGCAGCTACCTGTTGATATTGTTTTTGATGGTACGCCACTGGAAAATGTTTCCCATGTTAAATTTCTTGAATAACAGTCGATAATTAGCTTTCATGGAAATTTCATATTGATAGTATATGCAAAACTACTTCACGAAACATTGATATAATTAACAAGCTTAAATTTTGTCGTTCTTCATTGTTGCTGCTTACATTATATTCATCCCTAATATTGCCTTATTTGAATTATGGTATTCTCGCGTGGGGAAAGACACATTAAACACTCTTAAATAAATTACTTTTTTTTAGGAAAGAAATCACTCCATATCATATGTCGTACTGTATTTTTTTTTTTTTTTTTGGGGGGGGTCTCATACTGACCCGTTATATTTTTACAAAAAATATTTGAAATTAAAGTTTGTATTTGTTTAGTTTAGGACAATTTATGTATAATTATGATAAAAATAATCCTCCAAATATAGTTGAAACAATGTTTCGAAGAAATCAATCCATTCGCAGTTATCCAACAAGGCGATCGAATGAATTCTTGATTTGCCGTTTTTGAAACTTTGCTGGCTCAGCACACCTTCATTTACGATACATGGGGAAAAATTTTGGAACTCACTTCATAATAATATGATAACAGTTAAAACTTTGAGTTCTTTAAGTGAAAGTAATTTTTATTGAAATGTTATAATATAAACCCGAATTGGGGGCGTTTTATCATCTCAATCAATTCATTATTTCTTTAAACATCAAACAATTACATATAAATCATCTGTTTTTATTAGAGAAAAATAATCTGTCAAACACAAGTCCTCCTCAGATGTTCCTGTTTTCGTACCGTATGTACCACTGTGTCTATTCTCTCCTTCTATGTCCGCTCTTCTGCATTCTTACCGGTATAATTTATGTAGAAACACAATTCTTCGCAATATGTTCAATCCAGGTTGCTTTTTTTTTATACTATGCATATGTGCACATCGATTTTCACTTGACAGAAAAAAAAAAGAGTGGTGTTAAACTCCTTAAACCCCCTTCCCTAGATCCGCCACTTTAACAATGTCTTGCAGTTATTTGTTGCAGGCTGAAATGTACTAGAGAGGTGAATTTGACTGTGGAGGAAATACGGCGATGCTTGTATATTCAAATGTGTCTTTCATATAGTGTGCTGTGGTGTTATTCGATTTCTTAGGTGCATGATAGGATTATGGATACTTTCTCTTTCTGATGTTGCATTCCAGCCTAAATGGTAATGAACTTTACTTGTCAGAGGCATGAGAGTCTCAAAGTTGAACTTAAAGGAGGTGAAAGGGAAGAAAGCCTAAACTGTCAGATAATATTCGTAGATGTATGCAGTTGCAGCTGTGTCCTTTACGATCTCTTGCGATTATCTGTTAAAGGCTGAAACGGAAAGAGATCATTTTGACTGTGGAGGGAATATGGTGATGTTTATATTCAAACACGTGTTTCATGTACTTTGCTGTATATCATTCGATTTCTTTTCTGTACATGATAAACTATAGATATTTTTTTTCTTTCTGATATACGTTACGGTGTTTCAAGGTAATGAACTTCACTTGCATTGGTATGAGAGTCTCAAAATTCAACGTAGGCCTAAAGGTATACAGCGGAAGGGGAAAGGTAGCCTAAATGATGAGATATCATCTTTATGTATACAGATGCAACTGTACTATGTATAAACGATCTCTTGCAACGATTTGCCGTAGGCGAAGGTATATATAGACACATGATTTTGATTGCGAGGGATTATTACGATGTTTGTTTTCAGACAAGTCTTTCATAGAGTTTGATGTCATGTTATGTAATTTCTTATACAATATGTAGATAACAAGCTATAGATATTGTCTTTCTGATAATAGTACTCCAAATCAAAGTTAATGAACGTCACTTGAAGAGGTATCAGGGTATAAAAGTTTATGGCGGTGACAGTTGAAAGGTGTCTCAAATAGTCAGATATATCATTGTGAGTGTGGGAGCAGCTTTGGGCCGAATGCATAAAACAAGCAATTGCTTCAAGCAAAAGCACAAGCTCGTCTAGCAAAAGGTCTAGCTCAAGCAATTGCTTAAATCCATATGCATAACATTTTGCTTGTGCTTATACCTTTTGCTTGACCCGCACAAGCAATTGTTTGCGTTTTCAACAAAAGGGACGTCACGCCTGTGCGAACACAAGAACAAAGGCGAGTGTGACAGCATGGAAGGCATGTGTGTGTGGAAACATTTCCTGACATAGCAGAAGAGCTATGAAATAACACTCATAAATGCACACACAGACGCACACACACATCTATACGCACACACGTACTGGCTGATTCCCATCACTGCTTATAGTAGCCCGGATCTGCCAGATCGCACGTGGAGAGAGGTCTCCTTGCTCTCCACCGAAGTCAGACATCCTACCTGTTTTTCATCACATTTTGCGTGCTAACCACTGGACATTCCCGTTGTTGAAACGAAAAAGTTTCTTACACTACTAAGGAGCAATTTCTTGTACAGTTATACCACTCCTGCACAAGTGTGGTTTTTCTTTTATGAATATGAAAATGGTACTTAAAAGGGAACGTCCCAGTTAAGCAAAAGCTCAAGCCCATTTTACAGAGCTTGGAAAATCGTAAGCAATTGCTAGCAAGAACAAGCAAAAGGTATGTTTTATGCATACGTTTTTAAGTAAATGCTCGGTCTCTAAGCAATTGCTTGGGGGCAGCAAGCAATTGCTTTTGCTTGCTAGCAAAAGCTTCTGCTCGCAAGCAATTGCTTGTTTTTTTTTATGCATACGGATCCGAGTAAAAGGCTAGCACAAGCAATTGCTATAGCGTTTATGCATCCGGCCCTTTGTGTGTGAACGATTTCTTGCAATTATCTCTTGTTAGACTGATATGGAGAAGAATGATTTTGACTGTGATAGGAATATAGCGATGTTTGTATTCAAACATGTCTTTCGTGTGTTTTGCTGTAAGGTTATTCGATTTCTCATGTGTAAATAATAAACTGTAGAAGTGAGTACTTTGTCTTTATGATTATGTACTATTCCAACCTGATGAATTTCACTTGCAGAGGCACTTAGGGATCTCGTTTTAATGATTCAGAAACAGATTTGCCAGTAAATGATATCTTGGAAATATTTATTGTAGGCTGAGTTGGACATAGATAATTTCGATTGAGAAGGGGTTATGGCGATGATTGTTTTCGAACATGTCTTTCATGTAGTTTGATGACATGTTATTCATTTCTTATGCTTCATTATGAATATGTTATGAGATAAAGGCCTAGATATATTGTCTTCCTGATAAATGGTATTCCAACTCAAACGCCGATGAACTTCACTTACTGAGGTATGAGAATAAGGCTTAACTCTCAATCTAATTCTCCTGACTCTACTGAGGATTTTTGGAAGTTGGAGAAAGGAGAAAGACAGATTCTAATTCTATATCAAATTAAAATAAATTCTGTTCTTTCTGGTCAGTTTTATTCTGTCTGCATTTATTACGAAATTTCCATACAATTCCTGTGGTGTTGCATAAAGCTTTTCTTAAAGTTAAGAACAACTTAAGAACGACTGGTGATCAGTTCTTGTGCTGAATTATGGAGATTCTGATAAGTATAGCACATCAGAACTGATCACCAATCGTTCTTAAGTCGTTTGTAACTTTAAGAACAACTTTATGAAACCCCCCTCCCCGATCAGATGTTTTGCGATGTTTAACTTAACATCTAGTTTCAAAACATTATTAATCGAAAAATAGCAAGAAAATTGATTTGTCTACCAGAACTATTCATCGTGTGAGATATACGACGATAGATTATCATCTTTTGATCTTCTCTAGACTTACCTCATTGGTAAAGCAGTTACTCCACTAACTTGTTATCACCTTTGCACTCCATGTGGAATACACTTTTTGTGAGACTGTCAATTTCCAATAAAGATTTATGTGTTCAGGATTCACCATGCTATCGTTTAATCCAATCTATCTGTGAAAGACTACAATACAACATTTTACCATTATGAAATATCGAATATTTCACCTTCTCTCTCTCTCCCTCCCTCTCTCTCTCTCTCTCTCTCTCTCTATCTGTCTATCTATCTATGTGTGTACATATATATTGTCACGAATTTTGGTTAAGATATTTGATGTGATATTATGTGTATAGCATTACATGTTTTTCATTGCTTTCATGATTATTGTACAGTATGTCCCAAAAAAAATTACAACGGGACCTCCCGCAATGATATCTTTAAAAATAGTGAATCAATCTAAATACAAATTCAGGGTATGAAAATATAACTCACTGCCCACATCTTACAGAAAACTCCATTCGATTTGCTTCAGTAGACAAAGAGAAATGAGGAATTTTGTAGAGGATGTCGGGAATCTCTTTTGTCCAAGTTCTGTCTATTATTCACGCACTAGAGCATTAAATTGCTAAAATTGGAAAAATTAGACCCGTGACATGCTTTGCAACAATCTACATTTCTCTGTGACCGCTTAACCAAATTGAATGAGGTTTTCTGCAAAATAGAGCTAAGATGTTATATTCTAAGGCCCCGAAGTAGCACTTTGACAGGTCGATCATTTCGGATGTTATCAAATCGAAAATTTGATTGTTATTTTTGAGGGACATACTGCAGTATGTCCCACAAAAATTATAATCAGATTGTCGCATTGATAACATCCAATATGATTATTTTTTTTCAATGCTACTTCAGGGTCTTAAAATATAACATCTTAGCTCTATTTTGCAGAAATCCCCATTCGATTTGATTAAGCGGTCACAGAGAAATGGGGATTGTAGTAAAGCATGTCATGAGTCTGATTCTTCCAAGTTTAGCACTTCGATGATTTGGTGTGTGAACAATAGACAGAACTTGGACAAAAGAGATTCCCGACATCCTCTACAAAATTCCTCATTTCTCTTTGACCACTGAAGCAAATCGAATCGAGTTTTCTGTAAGATGTGGGCAATGAGTTATAGTTTCATACCCTGAATTTGTATTTAGATTGATGCAATATCTTTAAAGATATCATTGCGTAGGGCCCCGTTGTAATTTTTTTTTTTGGACATACGGTACAAGTCTATGTAAAGGATGTCTCGCCAGCGCTATTGCAAATTACTAGTTTAACAAGCCCAATCCCAATTGCTTTGCATATACAGCGGAGTACTCTCTTTGCCCATCTTCTTTGTTCTTCTGACCTTCACATGTCATTCTGTCCTTCTCTCGCTTTGACCTTGCTCTCATCTTCAGTTCTTTCGCTTTGTCCCTTCTCACTTTGACTTTGCCTTGTCTTTCAGAACTCTTGCCTTGCTCTCCTCAGTTCAACCTTGTCTTGACTTTCAGAGTCCTTGCCCTTACCCTTCGCCCTTGCCTCTCACTGCCTGTCGGTTCGGTGTAAAAATGGCAGAGGTAAAAATGGCAGGGGTAAAAATGGCAGGGGTAAAAATGGCAGAGGTAAAAATGGCAGAGGTAAAAATGGCAGAGGTAAAAATGGCAGAGGTAAAAATGGCAGAGGTAAAAATGGCAGGGGTAAAAATGGCAGGGGTAAAAATGGCAGAGGTAAAAATGGCAGAGGTAAAAATGGCAGAGGTAAAAATGGCAGGGGCAAAAATGGCAGAGGTAAAAATGGCAGAGGTAAAAATGGCAGAGGCAAAAATGGCAGGGGTAAAAATGGCAGAGGTAAAAATGGCAGAGGTAAAAATGGCAGAGGTAAAAATGGCAGAGGTAAAAATGGCAGAGGTAAAAATGGCAGAAGTAAAATGTCAGAAGTAATGAGAGCGATTTCGTCGGGTGCTGTTCGTTATTCCGAAGGTTCGCTATTCCGAAGGTTCGTTATTCCGAAGGGTCGTTAATCCGAAACACACAAATTCCCTATACCTAGAGGTTCGTTAATCCGAAAATGAAAAAGGGTTCGTTAATCCGAACATTTGTGGCGTTATTCCGAAGGTTCGTTATTCCGAAGAATCGTTAATCCGAAAATGAAATTCGGAACAATGAACCTTCGGAATAACAAATCTTCGGACTAAAGAGCCTTCGGAATAAAGAACCTTCGGAATAACGAGCTGTTACCATTTCGTCAGATATAAACGTATGAAGAGGTCTTGAATGATATCCTAGTCTGAGCAAACTGTATTTCTCGAATTAACAAATCCAAATTGCAGATTTGAAGAATATTGATTTAATTATGTTTTAAAAAGATTAGAGCACTCTCATTATTCTGAGTTTGATTCAAGTGCAGTGGCGTAATCTGTCTGTGTGCAGAGAAATAATAAACCAGCTAAGAGCCTAGTAGGCCTATGGGAAATTATTTTCATTATTCAGTATTATTATTATGATTATGATTATGATTATTTATCATTATATGGGGGTTCCAACAATGCTGCAAAGCCCTTAAACAGTATAATCCTACGTTGTTTCGCCCAATGAAGTTATCACACACACACACACACACACACACACACACACACGAACCCACTTTTGGTATAAACATATACGCAGATATACATACTCTCACATACACACTCTTACACAAACGAATTCCGCTCACGTCCAGGCTAGTATATTGTCATTACTGTCCATTTTTTGAACTGTTTAGTGTAAAAAGTGAAGGAGACATAGTCGAAGCAAACCGCTAATTTTTCACCTGTTCAATATCATTTTCTCACATTCAGGTTTCGTAGGAGCCTATTTATCTCACAAGGCCTGATCACGACATAATGTAGAAGTAAAAATACAAAACGCAAAAAATAAACTACAGCAGATGTATCGGCAGACATAAGCAAGCTCTTGCAAAATATTCTATTACATTGTTCAACTATCACATTACGCAAAAACAAATAAGCTCTTGCAAAATATTTTATCACATTGTTCAAGTATCACACGGCGCAAAAACAAATATCTCGAAGTTTAATGAACACTTTGTAGTCACTTCTCAAACTTATGCCTATTAAAACTGGAGACGAACTTTAGCAATAAACTGTTCTAGTGAGAGTAAAAACTGATAGTTTGCCATGGGATTTCTTTCAATCATTGTTGAATGAATCCGCAGGCGAAAAAAAAATGTAAATGTTTGATGCCTTTCAAACTTAGCTGTTGCTCCAAAGTCAGATTCCATTATGTTATCAACATGGTGTGTTGCTAAAGATTGGTAGATTCAGCCACCGAAAATGACGTTGTTCCCTCGTTATACAACAACAGTAAGAAAATCCAATCCAACCCCATCCAGGTAGATTGAAATCACCGCCTATGATCGCGATTCAATTTACACAGGGATCGCTGAAGCTCTGCAAGACTCTCTTTACATGTGCCGCGGGGAGAAATGTAACACTGCCCTTTTAAATTTCTCCCAGTGGTAACAGAAACAGTAAAAGATCCCTGCCAATTTTTCATACCTGCATGTCTGCTATCAAGCAATTTTATTTTCAGAAGTTTGCACACTTTTTAAAATACTTATTAACAAAGTATAGGACCTACCAGATCTAAAGTAAGTTTGATATTTTACTGACAAGATACCTGTAGAGCGGTATAATGGTTAATATGTCCATTTTTAGGTGTACCGAGGCTCATCTTTTCACTGATATAATTGGATTGTTGACTGGCCGAGCATTTTTCAAGTTATGAGTGTCCCATATTTCTCCCCGGTCTCCCCCGTGCTTTATTTCAGGAGAAGGCACGAAAAGCGCGTATTGCGAGAAAGGTGTCAGAAACATGAAGAAAAAGAAATCTCTGTCACTTTTACCTCGTCCTCTTGCATTTCAACGACTAAATTTTTATCAATGGTATTTTTTATCTCTAGCATTTGGACCACTGACATTTCGACCACTGACAACTTTACCTCTGCCATTTTTACCGCTGCCATTTTTACCTCTGCCATTTTTACCTCTGCCGTTTTTACCTCTGCCATTTTTACCCCTGCCATTTTTACCTCTGCCATTTTTACCTCTGCCATTTTTACCTCTGCCATTTTTACCTCTGCCATTTTTACCCCTGCCATTTTTACCCCTGCCATTTTTACCTCTGCCATTTTTACCTCTGCCATTTTTACCTCTGCCATTTTTACCTCTGCCATTTTTACCTCTGCCATTTTTGCCCCTGCCATTTTTACCTCTGCCATTTTTACCTGGCACCTGCCTGTCAGCCTGCTCCCTACGTCCTTGACACTCACTGTCCTTCAGCCTTTTCAGCTTGTTCCCTTTCCCCCTGACTTTCACTGTCCTTCAGCCCTTTGTGCTTCCTTCTTATCTTGACCATCTCCTGTCCTTGTATCCTCTCCTTCCCTATGACTTTCAGCTCCTCATCTATGCGCTCAAAGACGTCCTTCTCCTATATACTCCGCGGCGATAAACGTCTTTCTCGTGACCTTCATGACTTGACTGGTCCTCTCTATCCCTCTCGAACAAGAGGAGCTTGTTTGGAAGCGGTATATAAGACAGACTCTATGCTTATCTGAAATTCACTTGCTTGAGATTCACTTGTTTGGGAGATGGAGTGACGAGTGTGTCAGCTAAGAGCGATCAAACCCGTGTTTGAACAGCGAGAGAGTAACCAACGAAAGAGATAAAGATTCAACCAGTCCAGAAACGGTCTCCTGACAGTCATGTTAGCTTATTGTATTAGTTAGTCTAAGTTCTGCACCGCATCGCACCTCTAATGCCTGGCGAGACATTTTCAATATCCATCTCTAGCTGTAAATGTCTTCGAGTGTTTCTCCATAATAAACTTCTTTAACCGGGATTTCTGCCTAATGACTGTGATTTCTATGTGACCCTCGGCATCCTTCGACAATGAACGTGAACATAGCGGGATTTTATTTTGGGACATTTTTAGAATCGGAATTATATTCTGCCCATCTTCGACAAATATAAGTCGCCGTTACAATATGTGTGTATATATATATATATATATATATATATATATATATATATCAATTTCAAAATTTTAATTTTGTTTTCGTATTTCTCGATGGAAAATACATAAAATATAACAGAATATAATAAAACAGAATGTCCAGCTTGGATATATACAAAAGAAATAGAAATACAAACATAGTACATAGCGGTCGATGTGTCATTTTCAATCAAAGTAAAGAATGCAAGAGAAATACGATGGAACCTACTAAAAAGCAAAGCTTGTTAAGTGTAGGTCCCAACAAAAGCCTAGTGTGGAGAATAGGCTGAGGAGCACGGGTACAACTAAAGACCAAACTAAAGGATAAACAAAAGAGAATGACTATTAATAGTATAATTAGTATTATATATTGATATATATATATATATATATATATATGTATATATATATATATATATATATATATATATATATATGTACATATTGAGTGTAAGGTGTTTCAACATCTTTTTGTCGAAGGCTGCTTGTCGTCTGTATAAGTGTACGAATGATGTAGGTAGGTACATCCAGTTACGTTACTTTATACAGCTTTTGATTGCCAAGCTTTCGACCTGCTTGGACTTGTTCGCTGGAGCTATATGATTGTGTTTGACAACAAGCAAAATAATTATATGGGAATCAGGACGTCAATCAATGATACATTGGAAATGATTTGAATGTAAATAAATAAATGCATATTAATATATCGTAATATATACAAAGTATAGAAATCCACGAAGTAATACAGGTCGATTTATAGTAATGTAAGAATGCGAGGAATGGCCAGTGTAGTCCTGTGCGTGACTCTGTTTGTCTTTCTCCTCCTATGGCTATTGAGCGTGTGACACCATATAGTCAGTATATTGATTTTTAAGAACATATATGTACACTAAAGACTTCTGATTATTGATTTATATGATGCAGATGAAAAAAACAACAACTTATTATCATTGTAGAGATTATTTCAAAGTACAGATAAATACGTACTGAAAATGAGGTATCAATGTTACGGCACAGAAACCATATCAATTATCAATTGTGTACCAGGAAAATAATGGTGACAAAAACAACAATACACATTAATACACACAGTTGGTCATGCACCTACAAACTAAAATTCACATAATTTACCTCCCGGTCACACGACAAACAAACAGCCACAGCACAAAGTAAGAAAAGGAAAGGCGCCATTTCAAATGGACTATTTTCTGACAGAGTGTTTCAAAATATAGGTTTCCCGGTCAATTTCATACTTTTGTCATTCAAGTTCCTATTCCGAGCATTCGATTTCACGCATTCCACGCTCGCAGCACTGAATCAGCAATCAAATTCAAAATCCGGTCATTCGAATTCACTATCCGAGCATTCAAATTCACTATCGGAGCATTCAAATTCACTATCGGAACATTCAAATTCACTATCGGAGCATTCAAATTTAAGAGAGGAGCACGCATTTCATCAATGAGCAGTCAAATTCATGTCAAGCTGGCGACGGAATCTCGTCGGTCATTCAAATTCGAGAATAGGCAACCATGTTCCAAATAACTGCATTCAATTTAAAGAAGTCCTGAATTCAGTTAGTTTGGGGTCGTGTATGCCTGTGTTTCTCATTTGACTTTGAATATATTGGGATTTATGATGATTATTTATTTTGCAGTAAAGGTCCACCTGTTCATTGACAATTTTGAACTCGCGCTTAGCAAATAGGAATATACAGGCACTTGTCCCTCAGATTGGACATAAAATGGAGGTCTCATGACTTGTGTAAGAGAGACACAACTCATGCACGTAAAAAATCCCACTTCATTTATTCATCGCAAAGAGCAGAACATCAAACTGGACCCCATATTATTGAAGACCAGCTTTTGCAGCTGAATGCGGGTTATCCAGCCATCTTGTTTGATGGAAAACGAAACAAGGAAAAGTAGAAATTACGCGGTGCGTAATATATGTCCCCGCCGGAAGTAGCATTTAGTAGCAAAACGTACAATATAGGTAAAAAGATCAAGGTCAAAGGTCAAAGAAGTCAAAGGTCAAAATTCTTTGTAGAAGTTTTGAAACCCTCACCTAGTGCCATCACATAAAGCAAACGGAATCGAAATCGGGTTAGAAATAGCGAAGGAGTAGCATTTTGTAGCCAATATACAATATAGGTAAAAAATCAAGGTCAAAGGTCAAAGAAGTCAAAGGTTAAAATTCTGTGTAGAAGTTTTGAAGCCCTAAGCTAGTGCCATCACATAAAGCAAACGGAATCGAAATCGGGTTACAAATGGCGAAGGAGTAGCATTTTGTAGGCAATGTACAATATAGGTAAAAAATCAAGGTCAAAGGTCAAAAATCAAGGTCAAAGGTCAAAGAAGTCAAAGGTCAAAATTCTGTGTAGAAGTTTTGAAGCCCTCACCTAGTGCCATCATATAAAGCAAACGGAATCAAAATCGGGTTAGAAATGGCGAAGGAGTAGCATTTTGAAGCAAAATGTACAATATAGGTCAAAGGTCAAGGTCAAAGGTCACAACTGAAATTCTGTGTAGAAGTTTCAAAGCTCCCATGTAGTGCTATCATATAAAGCAAACAGAATCAAAATCGGGTTAGAAATGGCGAAGGAGTAGCATTTTGAACATTTTGATCACACACGAACGCACAGACGGACGGACGGACAGACAGACGGACGGACACACAGACACACACACGTACGGAGCCCGTTTCATAGTCCCCTGCTCGAACTCGTTCGGCGGGGACAACAAACAAACAAAAATTAGGCACTGTATAGGCCTACAGACGAGCATAATACGGAAGGTTTGTTGACACTTTCGAGGAAAAAAAACAATTTCGACTATATTGAAACTGATACTTTAACATTTTATACGTGTTGTTTGTTGTGTATTGCTGTCTTATTGATTTACTTTTGCGGGACTATGTGAGATCATTGTGTGTCAGTTTGTCTTTAAATTGATGAATTGTCATTATCATGATTATGTGGTTGGTATTGGGGCGTTGTCAGCATGCAGTATCACCAAGAAATATGATTACTAGTCGTTGTGTTGTTTGGATGCACTGCTGATTGGACATTGCAATTTGAAATTTATTGAGATGAAAAATAGAGAATACATGAACAGAGAACAATGTAGAACCTGTAAATAACCATAATTACACTATATGCAAGCCTTTATTGGTTGTGTTGGCCCTTTTCCCTTTCTTAAAAGTCTACTCCATTTTCCTCGTTAAATTGATTGCACGAAGTAGGAACTTGATCGCCTAAAAATGAATTTGAACGCTCCAAACAAGCTCATTGGGACTGTCACGTGACTATCGCATGAATTTGAATGCACGAGTAGGAAAGTCGGTGCTCGCATTTTGAAATTGAATGCCCAATCGTGAATTTGATTTCACGAAAACGAAATAGAACGCCCATAAATGAAATTGATCGCTCGGATTCTGAATTTGAATGCCCGAATATTTTCGCGTGCGTGCGCTGCGTGAATTTGAATGCACATTAATGAATTTGAGTGACAAAAGTATGAAACTGACCTGGAAAACCTATAGCTTGCGCACACGTGTCTGCCTCTAGTTGTTCAACAATCAAATCCAAGCAACGGGGTCAATTAATTCAATATGACTGTGCGTTCTAAAGAAAAAATTTAAAATGGGAATTGCTTATAGAGACTTAAGAAATTGCGACTGAAGTATACAAATAGTGTAGCGGCCTCGGAAAAAACAAAATGTTTGTAGTTTGAATAAGTATAAGTGTAAAATATGCAAGTAAAAAGGATGATTCCGATTAGAAGCATTAAGAAGCATGATTGAATAGATTATGATTTGTTGCTTTTTTTTACGATCCAAGACGTACTGATGGCACGGCGATTGTTTCTCATGTTGATCATATATAGAAAAAGTTTGAACAGTCCAAAAGTTTTCTGCTATCAACACAATTACCGCGATTGCCCTCAAGATCTGATCAGATCACCACGATTGCTCCAAGATGAAGTCTGCGATTTCAGCTTCTGCGCCGATAATGACAGAAGGAACGTAACACAATTTTCAGCTCCTTCCATTACGAGAGCACAGGTGTATAGGGCTTACCTAAGGGGAATATACGCGTGCGTAATATCAGGAGTTCGGTATGTCACGTATATTCATATCATATTTACATGCTTATGCGAGCCTCCATCAAGCTCATTCCACGTATACTGGTTCCAGAGACATCGGTAAGTCCGTTTGTTTGTCAAATTTCTATACTAACTGTCCTCATTCTAAAAGTTGTTCTAGACCTAGCACAGGATATAATTATGCGCTGTTATTGTATGTAATCACAACCTGATCTGTTTCCGCCTAACACATTATTATAGATGAATCCGACTTCAGAGCACTGTAACTTATGGCGGCCAAAACTGGGGGCTTGCAAAGCATATGCAAAGAAGATCCAAAACGCTTTCAGTGGGTTATGCGATGAGCCAGGTGCGTCGCTATGTCAGTGCATAAAGTATTTTTTGTTAGGCATACTTGACACCCCTATATTACCTTTTCAAACAGTAGCCAAACCGAATTGGTCTATAGTTTAAGGCCAGTTACTCCATACATTGTGTTGACGATTTCTGCTTCGTGAAATCACTGCATTACACGCGCGACTGATATGACCTTTGCAGTATTTGCCTTTGTCTAGACTAGACTTACTAATTATTATTGTTAAAAGTTAAAAGCCTATGTTATGTCATAGACGACAAAAACTTTCTTACAACAAAACATTACTAAGTATAATCATGGCAAGAGCTTTACTAGATTGAGCACACAATAAGGCGCTGCTATGATAATATTATGATATCAACCTGTTCTGTAACTCTAAGCTGACAAAGTGAGGGCCAATTTCGTACCTTGTTGACAATTCTGGATTTGTCAAATCACTGCATTGCAATGCGCCTTGTGTAAGAAGTGAACTTTGTAGTGTTTGCCCTCTGTCGACTGATTATTACAGTAAAGCTGCACACACTCATAGACCACAAACTCTTAGAACAATATTCTGCTAATTGTAATGATTTTAAAAGTAGTTCTAGAAAGAGTACATATTAATGCGCTGCTATTTTCTAATCACAACCTGTTCTTTGTAACTAACGAAGTGAAAGTCAATTCCGTATCTCGTTGACAATTTCAGCGTAAAATCACTGTACTGCACAGCGCCTGATGCAAGAAGTATTTGCCTTTGTCTATATATAGCTGATTATTAAAGTAAAGTCTCACACGCTGTCAAAGACGACAAAATCCTTCTTGGAACAAATTTTGCTAACTGGAAGCCTGATCATTGCAAATGTTGTTCTGGAACTAGTTCATATTTTATGGGCTTCTATTTCATAATTATAATCTGTTCTGTGTAAGCTTAAGAAGTGAATACCAATATTTTGTGACTTATTGACAATTTCAACTTCATGGAATCGTTGCATTCCACAGCGCCTTATGTAAGTAACGATCTCTGTAATATTTGCCTTTGTCAACGGATTGCTGAAATAAAGTTTCATGCGCTCTTAGAAAGACGACATAGGCTTTCTTACGAACATACTTCTACTCAATATCCTCGCACCGAATGTACGAGAACGAGCACATGATTATGCGCCAATCATAACATGTGTTTTCAGTGTATACAAAGCTAACAGAGAGATAGCCAATTCTGCACTTTGTACGTTAGTTCTCCCAGGGAGGTGTTACCTCTCTGGTTCTCCTTAACACTGATAATAAAGGACTTGTATATTAGATTTAATAACTACGAGATAACGATTTATCGCCACTCAGACCAGCCATCAGGTGCGAATTCCCAGATTATAATAAACACCAATCTACACAACGTAGCCCATTTGGTCTGCTATAAAGTTGCTCTAAATACCGCTTAGTTACAAAAGCTCTATTGCCCATTTTGACTAATTGTCATTTCTTCTTATGATTTAATTGTCTAATCGCAATCTCGTCTAGGTATTTTCCCTCTCATTTCGTCTAATACCGTGTTGTCTATGGACTGCTTTCAAGTCACAGAGTGGACATAAGATCGAAATGCACACGTTGATTTGATGGCTATAGCTAACAGACAGCTGCGCGTCGTGTATGCTATCGTAGGGTATTGTATATTGGTTCTGTAAAAACCAAATAACCATGAACATACTGTAATGTTCATACTACCAGACCACAACCTACACCCCATCTTCTAATAACATGTTCTATGTTTACATTAACCACCAAGCTTTCCCCCCTCACTAACTTCTACTGATAACGCAATCCCCTCTTTCCGTTCCCAAGCTGACCACACAGATTAACTGTCTCCACTTTGACAAACAAACTTGTTAAATGAGCTCCTGCTGCAGACTGTGTATATACTCCCAGTTTCAACAATAAAGTCTCACTTATCCTCCCAACTACCACTGAGTGAAGTTCTATCCATTGCCTCTGAGTATCCAATTATCTATACTCTATAGTAACATATAGACAGCGATACAACAAAGTTAACGTATCACCCCGAAACATTACATTGGCGACGAGGATTAAGACGAGGACAACGACGAGGATACAGTCAATGTCACCATGGCGACATCGATGACGCTTCCACCTTTTCTCCCAGATGCCGACCCTGTCGAGTGTTCATCTCGGTGGACAGCCTGGATTCAGAGCTTCGAATTCTACTTTGACGCTGCTGAAATCACCCAAGCCGCCAGAAAAAAAGCTCTCCTTCTTCATCACATGGGAGCAGCTGCCCAGGGCATCTTCACGCAGTCAATAAGGCCGCAACTCGCCGCCCAAACGCCTCCCTTGGCAGAGACATATGCCAACATCACCAGTGCATACAAGGCGTACTTCGCACCGAGCATCAATGTTGACTTCGAAGTCTACCGGTTTCGCCAGGCAAGACAGCTTGAAGAAGAAACTGTTGCTCAATATGCCGATCGTCTTCGGTCATTAGCCGCCCGATGCTCCTTTCCCGACATGAACGCGGAAATAAAATCGCAAATCATTTGTAGCTGCCTGGACCCCGGACTTCGACGTCGTGCTCTTCGCGACACCACTCTAGACCTCGCAAAGCTGCTCACCCTAGCCAGAACATATGAAGCAACGGAGCAGCAGGCGCGAGAGATGGAAAAAGGACTGAGTAATCTGAAAGTTGACGGTCTAGCGGCAGCTCACCACATCGGTCGATCACGCTTGACACCGAAACAGCAAGCGTCGACATCGTGCTCCAATTGTGGTAGGAAACACACTGACAGAGATACATGTCCAGCTCGCAGAAAGACATGCAATCACTGTGCGAAGCGACATCACTTCGCGAAAGTATGCCGCTCTCGGATTGCTGGGAAGCCGCCATATCGTCAGCAGCCCGACAAATCCGACGACGACTCCCGATCATCTCACTTTCGCTCACATCACGGAAATTCGCACCGTGACTGGAAGAGCTCTAGTGAACGCTCTCGTGATTCGGACCAGCATCGCCGCAGTGAGTGGCGATCCTCATTCTCGAATAGCCGACATCGTCGTCGTGGTAAGGAACGTGTCCGTCACTTATCCCGTGACTCGTCATCGTCATCGGAATCCTCGCAATACAGTGATGACAGGGCTTTCTTTGTTAACTCAGTTCGCGAGAACACCAAGTTGCCTAAAGCCACGGTAACAATCGGTGGTCAACCAATCGATCTCATAGTTGACACGGGATCGAGCATCAATATTCTCCGTGAGCAAGACTACGCCAAAATTTCTTCGAAACCGCGGCTGCACCGCACACACATTCAGTTATTCGCTTACGGCTCCACGCGCCCCCTCCCAGTCAGCGGGAAATTTCGAGCTTTCGTCACGGCCGTCGACAAGCGCCTCGTGGAAGCTCAGTTTTATGTTGTGCCCGGACACTCGTATTCGACGTCTCTTCTGAGCTGTGGCACAGCAACAGACATCGGACTCGTGTCGTTACATCACACAGTACATAGCATGGCAGCCACGGCATCGGATGTCGACATCGCCACACAATATCCAGCCTTATTTGAAGACATTGGCAAACTTAATGATCACCGCGTACGACTACACATTGACGAAACTGTTCAGCCTGTCGCACAGCCCCCACGGCGACTGCCCTTCCATCTTCGAGGAAAGGTGGAAGACGAGTTGAAAGCACTAGAGGCAGCCGATATCATTGAACGCGTAGAAGGCCCAACACCGTGGATTTCACCGATCGTCGTCACGCCCAAACCGCACAATCCAGACAAAATTCGCTTGTGTGTTGACATGAGGATACCGAATACAGCCATCACCCGCACACGTATCTCTACGCCCACAATCGATGACATCATTCATCACCTGAATGGGGCCACGGTGTTCTCGAAATTGGATCTCAACAAAGGGTACCATCAACTCGAGTTAGAATCTGACTCTCGCTCGATCACGGCATTTGCTACGCATGTCGGAACATTTCGTTATAAACGTCTTAGTTTTGGCATCAATAGTGCAGCGGAAATCTTTCAGGAGACGATTCGACAACTCCTGAGTGATATCACAGGAGTGCTCAACATGAGTAATGACATCCTTGTGTACGGACGCAACCAGATCGAGCATGACCATGCTCTCCATGCCGTTCTGCACCGTCTCCAAGAGAAGGGACTGACAGTGAACAAAAGCAAGTGTGAGTTCAGCACAAGTCGCCTCGAATTTTTCGGACATGTGTTTTCGAGCGAAGGCATCTCACCCGATCCGCGTAAAGTCGCCGCGATCGTCGACATGAGCCCGCCAACGACTGCCAGCGAAGTGCGCAGCCTGCTCGGCATGACTAACTTCTGTGCTCGCTTCATACCGAACTATTCGACGATCACGGAACCTCTTCGCAATCTCACAAAGCAGAATACCAAGTTCGCATGGGCCGCCGAGCACGACAAGGCTCTCGGCGAGCTCCGCTCTATTCTGACTAAGAAGCCGGTCATCACCTACTTCGACCCCCGCAAGCAGACAACGGTCAGCGTCGATGCTAGCCCCTTCGGCCTCGGTGCTATTTTGTCTCAAAGCAGTGACGCCAACACCTCACGTATCGTCGCGTACGCGAGTCGATCACTGAGCGACGTCGAGCGTCGATATTCCCAGACTGAGCGTGAAGCATTGGCCATCGTATGGGCATGTGAACATTTTCACCTCTACCTGTACGGTACCCCGTTCACACTTGTTACCGACCACAGGCCATTGCAGTTGATTTTCAACAACCCGAAGTCGCGACCACCAGCGCGAATACAGAGATGGAGCCTGCGGTTACAGCCTTATGATTTCGTTGTCAACTACAAAGCTGGAAGCACCAATCCAGCCGATTACCTCTCGCGACACTCTATTTCGGAGAATCGTATGTCGCGACCTGCTCTCAGTGCCGAGGAATATGTGCATTTCATAGCTGTGAATGCGACGCCGAAGGCACTCACATTGGACAACATTCAGTCAGCGACCGCGGCTGATCCCACACTTCAATCCGTCATCGCTGCTGTTCGTGACAATCGATGGCAAGACCGCCATCAGGCCAACTTGAAACCTTTCCATAATGTGCGAAATGAATTGACTGTCACCAATGATGGCGTACTTCTTCGTGGTGATCAAATAGTGATACCAGCATCACTCCAAGATCGTGTAATCTCGCTCGCTCACGAGGGACACCAAGGCATCACGAAGACGAAACAGTTACTCCGAACGAAAGTCTGGTTTCCAAGCATCGACCAGCGAGCGGAAACAGCAGTGCGAGATTGCCTTGCTTGTCAAGCAAATAGCGACGAGCACATCCGTGCCCCTCTGAAAATGACTGAACTACCTGCACGTCCGTGGGACCAAGTCGCCATCGATTTCCATGGGCCACTACCCTCTGGCCATTACCTGCTTGTCATTGTCGATGAATATTCTCGATTTCCGGTAATCGAAATCGTCCCCTCAACCGCAGCGAAACACACAATTTACGCGCTCGACAAGACCTCTGCACTGTTCGGCATTCCCAAAACAGTCAAATCAGACAATGGACCACCATTTCAAGGTGCCGAATTTGCTGACTACATGACTCAACAAGGCATTCGACATCGACGTGTCACGCCTTACTGGCCCGAAGCTAACGGAACCGCAGAGAGATTCATGCGCAACATCACCAAAGTCCTGCGTACTGCCAAAACAGAAGGAAAGGACTGGAGGCAGGCGCTGAACAGCTTCCTGCTAAATTATCGCGCCACGCCCCACTCCACAACGGGAAAACCACCCGCAGACATCATGTTCGCGACCACACCTCGCACGAAGCTCCCTGACACCGCACCGAGCTACCGTGACGACTCATCAGTACGACGTCATGACGCGACTCGCAAAAGTACCGCCAAGCGATACGCCGGCCTCAAACGACACACGCGAACACGCGATTTTCACATCGGCGATCGAGTTCTCGTGAAGCGGTCAAAGCGAAGCACCAAAGTTGAATCCCCATATGATCCCCGTCCCCTGGTCGTTCGAGATGTACGTGGCGACACGCTAGTTGCCGAAGGAGACGACCATCACATCATTCGGCGAAGCACATCGCATTTCAAACATTATCGAGCGTCCAAACACCTCCCCGATCAACCCCGACACGGAGATGACTACTACTTCGTCGACGTATTACCTCACGATCGCGACCAACGACAACGCAATGAGTTTCCGACTGCGAATCGGAAACAATATCCCCGACGAGACCGACATCCACCCGACAGATACGGGTTTGGCGTTCCAAATTAAGTTTGAACTGTTAATAAGTAAACTGGACATGAACTCAATTCACTTCCTAATTTAACTTGGCGCGCAAAATTTGTGGAACAATATGGACGTACATATTGATAAGCTCGAACACAATTTAAGACTCAAATGTATAACACAAATAGCGGACACTTTGAACTCAGTTTTATGGTCGTTCCTTCTACACGAACAACTTTGTGACAATTTTGGAGATACATCTATGCGTCAAGCATCAAATGATAACATGTGCAAATTACAATGTAACTGACGATCCAGTGATCAATTGTGAGGACGTCAAGCCAAGAACGTCGAGTGTATCAGCTTTTTTCTATTTTTTTTTTATTTCAGCTGTTTCAAAGTGATCAAAATGTGTAGGTTTTGCATTTAAATTCTTCATAACAATGTTCATACATGTAGGCTCCTAAAACCAATTTGCCTGATTATTATTCCGACCTGCAATTGTAAAGCAACTCATGACAAAACCATAAAATATAGTGTTTGAGTATTATTTCTTTTTTATGACCACTGCAAAAAGAAAAAGAAAAAGAAAAGAGAGAGTAAAGATAAAACAAAAATGATAATAATTATGTAGCGGAGCTTATACTGTAGCAACAAATCATGACACTTTTTAATTATGTGATAAGAACTTGTATAAAATGTAAATATCTTTTGTTCATTTTATCATGACACCTTTAATCATGTGATAAGAACTTGTATAAAATGTAAATATCCTTTGTCCATTTCATTTTCATCATTGTCATAAGTTCTCTTGGCACCCTCATTATTCTGCATACACTGCCCCTCTGTCATTTCACAACTTTCCTATACACACCCGTTGCATCCCACCTTTTTCTATCCCTCTGTCTCCATACACCAGAACCTTTCTTTGCCACCACGCATGACTCATAAACTTTGATCTGCAACGTGCACTCTTCAGCCTCTCCTCTTTCATTACTCTGTTCTGTTCACAGCCATTCTCCCTGTCCACTGTTGTTCAGTGTCTTTCATCATCATCATCGTCATCATCATCAAAAAAAAAAAAAAAACAAGGGAGAGATGTAATGTTCATACTACCAGACCACAACCTACACCCCATCTTCTAATAACATGTTCTATGTTTACATTAACCACCAATCTTTCCCCCCTCACTAACTTCTACTGATAACGCAATCCCCTCTTTCCGTTCCCAAGCTGACCACACAGATTAACTGTCTCCACTTTGACAAACAAACTTGTTAAATGAGCTCCTGCTGCAGACTGTGTATATACTCCCAGTTTCAACAATAAAGTCTCACTTATCCTCCCAACTACCACTGAGTGAAGTTCTATCCATTGCCTCTGAGTATCCAATTATCTATACTCTATAGTAACATATAGACAGCGATACAACAAAGTTAACGTATCACCCCGAAACATTACACATACACATCGATAACAACAATTCACATTCAGTACCCGTAGGACGCCCCTCTCCTATGAACAAGTTTACAGCGACATTCTGCTGTCAGATACTATATGTGGGATTCACCAGCGCCATAATAGCCAGATTTATGGTATATTATTGGACGGGGTCATCAAACGTAAACAAAACCAACAATTAATGTTGCATTTAAGTAACATGATGACACTGACGACACCAATTATTATGACAATGTTAATGATAATAATCGATTTTAATGTCATCAAATCAACAAAATCATTAGTTATCTTACAACATAAAATTTAACAACGTTCGGGAGAAAGTGTATTGAGCGATGGCACCAGAATACCAGTGTTCTGATTTATAAACCTGCTAAAGCTCTTTTTTTCATTGTTTTGCAATGTTGCCATTTTACTGATATCATGAATACATTAACAGAAAAGCGTATTTTGTGCAATGCATTATGGTTTCAGAATTATTCACTATTTCGCCATTATTTTTAGCGCAATAACCCCCTGTCGTACGATAATTTTCTCCAAGAACGATTATTCTGAGTCTCTGATACGATAATTTCATCTGTTGAACCAGGCAACGCTGTAAAAATACCAGGGCGTGGACGTTAAAGGGACACGACAAACAACTTAATTAGACCAGGTGAAAATTAGACAGAGTGTGCTGTAGACTAAACGGTCATTAGATCATTTGTGCATTAGACTATTATATAAATAAGTCCCAGTATATTATATAAATAAGTCCCATTAGACCAACTGGTCAGCAGATTTATTGATAAGTAGCCACACTATAGTTATCAAACTAAATAAACATTTGCCGAAATGGGGGTTCGACTAAGTGACAAATTAGCTGTATGGGTATTAGCCAAGACAAGTGACGAAACGGTAACCAGACATATTGAATATTAGACGAATCGATGGAGAACAGACGAATCGAATATTAGACAAACAACGTTGGTGATTAGACAGTCTGATAGATACGCGTGGTGATGGAATAATCGGATATTAGACGTTGCCTATGGAAATAGCCTAAGTTGTAACATGTATGTGTGTCTTTGGACTTTGTACATTATTGAATAGCTTCAATTTTTTTTGTATAATCTGTGTGTTGGATACAACTTCATATTATTCAAATTGACATTGGAGCATAGCACATATATTGGCTAATGCCGGATATTGATTTCCTTTTAACAACTGGCAAAACTTCAGTTTGTGGTTTGGAAGAGTAGTGTGGACGTATGATTGTAATTGTAGGTTTGTAAAAGGAATACATTTGGGAAACTCCTTTTAGTCATCTATATCGCATATGTTACAAATAGTATTTTCATCATCTTGTCCCTGTTTCTTGTGTTTTGATGATTATGATCGTTTTAATCGAATATATCTATATTCTCCAAGGTACCCACAGAGAGAAAAGATGGCTGCATTGAAAAATTGTACTGCTTATATTCTACTGACAACTGCACTCATCTGGAACTATAGTGCCAGGCCCTCGAATGCGGTAAGAGCACTATTTTATATACACATCAAAATAATGAGTATAATGAATCGATATACTGATAGCTATGGCACTGGCTTCCTCTCCCTCTTATATATATATATATATATATATATATATATATATATATACATATATATAAATGCATACAAATTGGTTGCTTTTTTTTTTGTTTACGTCTCAAACCCTTGAAAAAATCGGTTAACTCTGTCGAAAGCTTGGGAGAATAAAATGCTATTAGTGAACATACTACAATGTCTGCGAGCAGTCATTCGGCCGCCACACCTATATATATATATATATGTATATATATATATATATATATATATATATATATATCTTTTGTATTGTTTGCTTGCTTGAGTGCACCAGTGCCGTATCTCTTACACTGTACTTTAACAAGAAACTGTTACTTAGTTGATTTAGTTGCTGATTAATTGATTGATTGATTTTATTTTTCGTATAAAAACAACAACGGCTGGATGGCCCATATTCAGCAATGCCAACATATATATATATATATAGTATATATATATATATATATGTGTGTGTGTGTGTGTATGTGTGTATGTGTGTGTGTGTGTGTGTGTCGTGTGTGTGTGTGAGGGGGGTACGGGATCGAGTAAAGAGAAAGATGATTTTAGATTGTGGTTAGAATGAGAAAGGGGAATATAGTTATGTTACAGGAAACGTACAGTACCCCTTGATATTGAGGAAGAGTGGGAAGGAGAATGGGGATAGGACGTATCATTTTTAGT
This sequence comes from Diadema antillarum, assembly GCF_040938485.1. Taxonomy (NCBI): domain Eukaryota; kingdom Metazoa; phylum Echinodermata; class Echinoidea; order Diadematoida; family Diadematidae; genus Diadema; species Diadema antillarum. The sequence goes on from NW_027270953.1 coordinate 1,989,355, forward strand.
CATGGTCAAATCATAGTAGGGGAGTAATGATTTTGTTAGCCCCTGGATTGAATTTTAAGATTGATCAGGTTATGAAAGATGATGAAGGGCGTTTTGTGGTTTTAAAAGGGGATTTGTTAGGTTACAAACTGCTTCTGGGAAATGTTTATTTCCCCAGACAAGGGATAGGGTGCAAAGACAAATTGATTTTCTTGTGAATCTTAATGATTGTTTGTCAAATTTATATTCTATGAATTATTCGTTAATTTTGGGTGGAGATTTTAATGTAGTAATGAATAAAGATTTGGATTATATGGGTGTAAGTACTAATTTGAGAATGAGTGGTAGTAAAGAATTAGAGGGTTTTTTAAAGAAAATGAATTTGATTGATATATGGCGGAAACGGAACCCAGTGTTAAAGCGATTTACTTTTAGGCAAATCGCTCCGCTGGTTCAAAGTCGTTTAGGACTACTGGTTTATATCAAAGGATTTGGAAAGTTCAGTAAGAACATGTGAATTTATATCATCAGTAGCACCTGATCATTCTGGATTTTTTTACAATTGAAATCTATTCGGTATAATGAAAGTTATGGGAAGTCTTATTGGAAATTTAATAATAGTTTGTGTTATGATAAGGAATTTGTACAGGGAATGAATGAAGAAATAAAAAGTATTGAATTACAGTGGTTGACGGAGTTTGATACTATATCTTCTTTCTGGGATTTTTTAAAGATGAAAATGAGAAATTTTGCAATGAAATTTTCGAAGAAAAAAATCAAAGGAGAGAAGATTAAGTATACAGCAATTGGAATATGAAATAGATATTTTGGAGAAAGATCTTCTGTCGTCTCCTGATAGTGGTGGAATTTTAAAGGATATAGAGAGTAAAAAAACGGAATTGAAGAAATTGTATAATGTGTATACGGATGGATTAAAAGTTAGGTCAGGAGTGGTCTGGTATGAAGAGGGTGAACAGAATCAAGAGTATTTTGAGCAGTTGCTCAAGTCGAATAAACAGAAAACGGTTATACGGGAAATGTGCGATGATAAGGGAGATGTGATTAAAGAGAAGGATGTAATAATGCGATTGATTAAAATTTTTATAGAAATTTGTATTCAGAAAATGAATCAGTGTGTGATGATTTCAGAGAAAGCGTATTTTGTAAAGACATTCCTCAATTAAGTGATGAAAGTAAGAATTTTTGTGAAGGAAAAATTACTAAGGAAGAATGTTGGGAGTGTTTAAAAAGTATGAAATTAAATAATCACCTGGGAATGATGGATTTACAGTTGAATTTTATCTTACATTTTGGCCACAAATAGGAAGTTTATTGGTTGAAGTTTTCAATGAAGCTTTTGAGAAAGGTTGTTTAGCAACGTCTCAAAAACAAGGTGTAATAACATTGATTGAAAAAGAGGGCAAAGATCCATTATTTATAAAGAATTATAGACCGATTACTATGTTGAACACGGATTATAAGATGCTTTCCAAGATAATGGCAAAGCGAATAAAAGGAGTCTTACATGAGATTGTTCATTTGAATCAAGTTGGTTATATAGAAAACAGGTATATTGGTGAGGCTTTGCGTTTGATAGATGATATGATTTTTTATTGTAATAATTATTGTGAAGAGGAGGCATATTTGATAGCAGTTGATTTTGAAAAAGCGTTTGATTCAGTTTCGCACAAATTCTTATTTAAGGTGTTAGAATTATTTGGGTTTGGTGAGTCGTTTTGTTCCTGGGTAAAATTCATGTATAATGGAATTAGTAGTTGTGTTATGAACGGAGGTGTTTCGACAGGTTATTTTGATATAAAGCGAGGGGTGAGGCAAGGCGACCCATTATCACCATATTTGTTTTTATTGGTAATGGAAATTCTGGCGCAGGCGGTGAGAAGGGATAATGGGATTAGAGGTATTCAGTTTGAGAATTTTGAGGTTCGGCAAGTTTTATATGCTGATGACATGACTCTATTTGTTAGACATAGGTCATCAATTATTAGAATACAGGAAATATTTAAGGATTTTTATGAATTATGTGGTTTGAAGGTTAATATTGATAAAACAAAGGTAATGAGTATAGGGAAGAAAAAGGGAGAACATGAAAGATTACCCATGGGTAATGTTGTAACTGAAATAAAGATTTTAGAAGTGTATTTTGCATTGGATAATAAGGTCAGAGAAGAATTGAATTATAAAGAGATATTGAGTAAGATTAAAAGACTTTTGGGATGGTGGAGACAAAGAGATTTGACTGTAATGGGAGAAATATTTTTGCTTAAAACATATGCTTTGTCTAAATTATATTATGTTTCTTCATCAATAGAGGTTCCAAAGTGGGTAGTGGCAGATATTAATAAAATTTGTTTTGAATTTATATGGAATGGTAAAGATCGAATTAAAAGGGTTATTTGTTATCAGGATTATAGTGAGGGCGGTCTTAGACAAATTTTGAATTGTTTGTTAAGAGTCAACGAATTATGTGGTTGAAGCGATTGTTATATGGTGAGAAGCTTATGGGATGGAAACCTTTTTTTTTATTATATTTTTAGGACTGCGGGAGGAAGATTCATATTTTTGTGTAATTATGAAATACAATTATTAAAGTTTAATGTACCATTGTTTTATTTAGAAATTTTGAGGGCATGGCAAGAAATGGAGAATAATCGGAATTATCAAGAAGGCAAGATTAATTCATTTTTTTTAATAACAAGGATTATTTGTGTAAAGGGAAAATGATTTTTTGTGAAAATTTATAAAGGAAGAATATTTATTTAGTGCGGCAAATTTTGGAAAAAGATTGTATGAGATCAGCAGTATATTTTCACAGGTTAGGATTAGATAGTGAAAATATAGTTAAAGTTTGGGAAATAGGGGAGGTTGTTGTAAGAAGCCAGAAATTTGAGGGAAATGTATATGATTTTTATTCTGTTGATAAAGAGGAATATAATATTGCTTTGAAAATTTTTGAGAATGTAATTTTATTGAAAGATGTTTCATTTAGAAAGGTGTATGAACTCTTTGTTACAAATTTACAGCAATTGTATATTTTACGAATGAAAGATGGCCAAAATAATTATTTGTTTTCGAAAAAGGAAATTACACATATATTTTTAAGACCAAGAATGACAGCACTTCTAACAAAACTTAGGGAATTTCAGTATAAATTATTACATGCAGTTGTTTATACAAAGGAAAATCGTTTTGAGTTTGGTTTCGTTGCAAATAACCGGTGTTCTTTTTGTGAGCAATCGGTAGAAACATATAAACATTTATTTTGGGATTGTGTGTATGTTAAGAATTTGTGGCAGGAAGTGATAGATAGGTTTGAGATGGCAGATCTTCGAAATATAGAGTGGAGAGATGTTCATTTTGGTGTTAGGGGAAGGGATCCAAAAGTAAAATTTTATAATACAATAATTTTTATTCTGAAATATATTATTCTTAAATCTAGGTCGGAGGGAATAATTCCTACTTTGGAGGAAATTTGTAAAAGAATAATAAGTTTTCGGGATGAAGAAAAAGAAATTGCTATAAAAAGAAATAAGTTGGGATTACATTTGCTGAAATGGGAAAATGTTTCTGAAACGAGAGCTTAAGTATTGTTTTGTTTTCTTTTTCTTTTTTAGAACAGTGTAGGTATCAGTGGTGAAGGCAATATGATATGTCATTGGCCGCGTGCGCTGAGGGGTAAGTTTTTGTTGGTATAAAGGTTATAGGATTTTATCAGCAGTTACGAGTTTGATGAATTTGAATGTGTATTTGGAGCGGTATTTGGGTGCGGGCGGACGATGCTTTTCTGCATACGGCCCATTACACGCTTGTACGTTGTACGTATCAATCAACATTTGGAAGTCATTTTCATTAGGAAGGTAGGTGGTATCGCTTCGGGTGTGTTTGTGTGTGGGGTGTATGTGTGGGATGTATGTGTGTATGTGTGTTTTGGTGAGTGGTGTGTATGTGTGTTGGTGTTTGGGGTGTATGTGTGTGGTGGTTGTGGATGTATGTGTTTGGGGTTGTGGTGGGGGTGTGTGATAGGTTTGAGTGCATCGGGGTTGGTGGGGATGGGATTTGATTTTCAATGAAATGATTTCATTCTAGTTTTGTATAACGTATTTTTGTTGCTTTTTTTTATGTATATACCCTTGTATATATATACCCTTATATACTCGATTTATAATCGAGTTGTTATGTTGAAGAGAGATGATTGGCAGTATAAGTATACCATAGTCAAGGATATATATATATATTTTTTTTTTTGTACATGTCAATACTTTCTCGTTAAGAAATGGTCAGTAGGATTGATTTATAATCGAGTTGTTATGTTGAAGGGAGATGATTGGCAGTATAAGTTGGTAATGGTTTTGTCTTTTGAATGGCATTTGTGCCGTTTTTATGTTCATGTTGCACCCATAATGGGTTGATTTATAGTTGATTTGAATGAAATCAATAAAATATCATTGAAAAACAAAAAAGTGTATGATAGCTTACATAATCCCATACACGTATGTGGATTACTGGTCCCCTTTGAAGATTGGCAATAGTTATAGCTGAAATTACAAATATTCCCACAAAGGGGGAATAGATTATATCAACATATTTGCTTTTCTCGACAAGTCTCTTACAATGATTAGCCTATACAAAGAGTAAAAAATATAAACAATATGAAATGCTTAAAGATAAACCGCATTATAAGACGACACACTAGGATATTCTGTTTTGTTTTTTTTTTTTTTTTGTGCCAGGGTTTCCCATTCTATTTTTCTGAATCTTTTTCACATGCAGGAATCGGTTTGTGAGTTTGACTCTCAAATGACGTACGCCGAGAAGCCTGAGCTGTGTCCGAACGGTGCCACAGGTCTCAAACTCTGCGAGCCGGGCCAGTTGAAGATCAAACCATGTATCAGTGCCGATGAAGACACAACGGATATGTGAGAAAACCAAAACTGTCATGCACTTGACCCCATATCCAGCCAACTCTCCTATATAACTTACTGAGCTATTTTTATAAGATTCCTTACGATGGAAAAACGAAAGACCAACAAAAAGAAAACCCCACAATAAGTATTTCCTTCAATCGCTACTCGGGGTTTTATGATCATTGATATAACGGAACAGTGGCTTTGATGTCTAAATTTGTTTGCACAAAAATGATTCCAAGTTCATCGGCACCTTTCATATTATTATGACCTTCGACTGGTTGTTGGTTTGTCATTTGATTTTGTTATTCTTGTATTCGTCTGTGTCAAAGTAAAAACGAAGTCTTGATGTCGCATCATGACGGTTTCGAAGTTTTTTCTATGAATATAGGTTAAATATGGTAATCAAATTCCTTCCCTTTGTTTTCATTATGTAAAGAAAAACACGTACTTGGGGCGCTGTGGCTTACTGGATATGACTCCCGACTCCCAATCGGATTGGAGGACCCGAGTTCCATTCCCGCCCAGTGCTTACGTCCTTCGACCAAAATGTTTTACTCACCACGTGCCTCTTGACCCAGGTGTATAAATGTGTACCTGGCAACACTAGGGTAGTTATAATGACAGGGCCTTCTGGTAGAGCAGTGACAGCACTGAAGGGACTACCCTGAATAAAGAAGACGTTATTAATATTATCTATAATTGACTTGTATTTTCTTTTTTTCCCCTTTTTTCTCACCTGTAGATGTGAAGTTTGTCCCTATAAATTTTTCCAGGCTAATTTCAATAATTGCACAAATTGCCACGAATGTTCGGAATGTGGAATGAATGAACGAGTCAAGACAGTTTGCACCAGCGCATCAAACACAGTCTGTGAAAGTATCTTTCCCGAAACGATAACGTCGTCGACTTCACAAGAATCAACCACCACACCTTCAAGAGCGTCAGTGTCCACCCGGGACAGTAAAACAGACGAAAGTAGCGTTGCCATGACAACTTGTAAGACAACACAAAGCAGTGACAAGAAGACAATTGCCACTGAGTCGGGAGCGATTACACCAACCGAAATCAAAGGGTCTGGAAATCGTGCTCCTGAAAACGGTATGTTTCGTTTACTCGGTTACACTAAATTTGGGTTATGGGATTGGAAAATGCACTGTATAGAGGAATGGCCACTGGTGAATGCCGGTTATTTAAGGCTCTACATTTTTAGTGAAAGAAATATATGTCGGAATACATTTTATAAGAAATAATATGTTTTCGTAGCCGTGTTTTGGAGGCAACCAAAAATTTGGAAGCGTGTACATTGTTTTTATGTTTTTTCAAAGTCTAGAAAAGAGGGAACTCTATGATGAACTCCAGCCAGGTGGGTTTCCAGACCCTTCGTGGGCTTCCTCGCGGACAAACTCAGTCTATTTAAGGCCAAATTCAGCCGAACCATTCTTTTTCTTTTCTCACCCAAGTTTCACGGCCTTGAGGTAGGGATATGCCCATGATGCTGAAGTTAACGCACTCGGGGAGTTCCAAAGTGTAATTAATGCATGATTAACCAAGATTAAGCTACATGGAAATTGTTTTGTTTTTGTTTTTGTTTTGCTTTGTTTCCCCATGGTCACTTGTTTCAGCCACATGCTGTTCTTCCTCAAGTCCGTGAATCTTTAAGACATATAGATTTCCCGGTCAATTTCATGCTTTTGTCATTCCAATTCATGAATGTGCATTCAAAGTCACGCATCGCACGTACGCAAATATATTCGGGCATTCAAATTCAGGATCCAAGCGGTCAATATCGGGAGCTCCATTTTGTTTTCTTCAAATCAATTCACGCATGTGCTTCCATTTCCGAATGAGGGAACTACATTCCCTACTCGTGCTTGCACATTCACGTGGTAGTCCCATTGAGCTTGTTTGGGGCGTTTAATTTCATTTTCATAATATGACCAGTTTCATTCTTCGTGCAATCAATTTGCTAACGAAGGAAATAGAAGAGCTTTTTGAAGAATGGAGCAATGGGGTGAATATAGGGCAGACAGGGAATAATAATAATGATAATACATACAATTTCTATAGCGCCGTTCTCCACTTTGATTAAATGCTCAAGGCGCTTTACAATTGTACATCAAAGCAAACAGACTGAAGATACAAGTACATCACCGTAATAGAAGAAGATGAAGAAGCAGAAAAAAAAAGACATGAAAGTCTGTCTTCAAAAGGCACTGGTCTTCAAAATGCACTGCTAAACAAATATGATTCTAAATTACTCCTGAAAGATGTTATAGAGCTTGAGTCTTTCAGCTCACGAGGAAGTGAATTCCTCAGTGTTGGTCCAGCGTGAGCGAAAGCTCGTTCCCCCAAGATTTCCTAGAAAACGGAATATGTAAGAGACCTGAATTTGAGGATCGAAGAGTTCGTGAAGGTTGGTATTGACGAAACAAACAAACATTGTAATCAGGAGCTGTTCCCTCAATAACGTGATAAACCAAAAGAAGTATCTTAAACCGAATACGCTCCTGTACAGGCAACCAATGAAGACTCTTCAGGATAGGTGTGATATGACTGCCTTTACTTGACAAAGAAACAATAAGACAATTTCTTATAAAACAAGCAACGAGGTTTACACAACCCAGGCTTATATGCATCTAATTATGTCAAGTTTTGTTGTATTATTCTGTTATCATGTATTCATGGTTTATCATTTCAAGACATTTTGAATCATAAGGCCCATTCAGCAGTGCATCCAAACAACACAACGACGATTTAAACATACTTCCTGATGACACCGCATGCACTAAAAAAGGACAACGCCCCAACACTAACCACATAATGCATCAATTTAAAGACAAACTGACACAAAATGATCTCATATAGTCCCGCAAAAGTAAACCAATAAGATATCAATAAACAACAAACAAGACGTATGTCCATGTTATCAGTTTCAATGTAGTAGAAATCGTTTTTTTTTTTCGAAGATGTCAGTCAACCTCTCCTATTATCAATGCTCGTTTGTATACTTAAGTATAGTGCTCGATGTGCCTGTATACATTATGGCTGCCATTTTAAATCGTGAAGTTTAAATACTAGAATGACAGGGTGGGCCTTTACAGCAAAATAAAGTATAATCATGAACCCAATCTATTAAAAGGCACTGAAAAAGACACGCATGCATGACCCCAAGCTAACTAAATAGAAAACGTATTTTGAATTGAATGCACTTATTTGGAACATTGTTGCTTTCTCTTTAATTTGAATAACCGACGGGATTCGTTGCCGCGGCGCGCCTGCTTAAATTGAATTTGAAAGCTCATTGCTCAGTGAAATACATGCCCCAATCTCAGATTTGAATGACTAAATCAACATCAATATTGATTGCTCCGATTTTGAATTTGAATGACCTGATTTCGACTGTGATTGCTGATTCCGTGCTGTGAGCGTGGAATGCGTGAAATTGAATGCTCGAAATAGGAACTTGAATGGCAAAATTATGAAATTGACCGAGGAAATCTATACTTTATCAAATTATACTTTATCGTGTATGTAAACTAGTATATCGCACTGCACTTTATTAACTCTAGAGGGCATAGTTATGCACCTGCTCTCCCACTGGCTTATACAGTATACCTACCATTTTATTGTATTTTGTTTCACATTGACAGGTTTGTCGCACGGTGGTAGGATAGCGATTATAGTAATCTCTGTCATCGTGGGACTGGTCGTGCTGGTGGGATGTTTTCTATGGAACTGCCCACTGCGGAACAATAACGTGAGAATTCGATGAAAATAATTTTACGTATTATAGGTTTTCCCGCATAATTTCATCAGATTTGCATTCGATTTAACGGTGCAATCATTCAAATTCGGGCGAATTTAAACGATCTTCGAAATCAACATTCAAAGTGCATGTGTAAAAAGCGGGTTCAAATTAAAATTGAGCGAGAAATGCGTTAAAATTCGTATCAGCACTGCAGTGAGGAACATTAAGAAATTCAAACAGCAAGCATTTACAGCATATGGGCAGTGTTTTTTTCATTACTGCGTAATATGTTCTTTGTTGCATTTCGTCTGTTTAAAGAGACAATGCAAACTTAATGCACTTTAAAATGTTACCTTTGACTTACCCTGAACTTCCTCATTCTTCGACAAAGTCATCCGAAACAACTTTCATACGCATACAGGCATACATTATATTCACTTATGCACGACTTATATCTAGTGTGAAACTTTTTCATAAATATATGATCTGATGGAATTGGGTATAGGGAAACCTATCTCAATATGAAAGCATTCAATCTATCTTGCCAATGATTATTTACTCTCCACATTATGCCATTTCATACAGTGGGCCGAATGCATTTAACAAGCAATTGCTTGAAACAAAAGCACAAGCTTGTCTAGCAAAGGGTCTAGCTCAAGCAATTGCTTAAATCCATATGCATAACCTTTTGTTTGTGCGTATACCTTTTGCTTGTCCCGCACAAGCAATTGCTTGCGTTTTCACCAAAAGGGACTTCACGCCTGTGCGAACACAAGAACAAAGGCGGGTGTGACATCATGTATTTGAAAGGGCATTATGTCGTCATCGATGGATAAGAAGACAACAGTTCATGACATCATTATGGGCAACAATACAAGGAACATAATAAGAATTTCGCGTAATTTCATTTTTCACGAAAAGCACTCATTCTAGAAACTTGTAACTGACATAACTATTACGGGTAACATTATTCCCCCTGCTATCTGAAAGAGGTAAGTCATGAGCTCTTTCGTTATGCTAGAAAAGTGCAAGTATTATGTTGTTTGTTGGATTTTTTATACGTTAAAGTTTGTTTTTCATAATGACATCATGGACTGTATTAGTTTGTTGTTTTTTCTGGCGATGATGGCACCAAAACTCCAACAATTCATAATTTCTTAATGGATTGTCCGATTTTTTTGCCTCAAATTTTGACTGATGTGTGTTATATTGCTACTTTCCTCAATAGAGACTTATATTTGGGTTATGGTTTCCTTTAACCACCTATTCTGTGAAACAGCGCCTCAACTTAAAATTAAAAAATAAGATCCAGTTGTGCCTGACCTCGAATATAAACAACATGTAAGCAACATTATTGACTATATTTAAATTTATTCCAATTATGCATCGTAGCGTGCCACTGGCGGGAAATGCAACTTTGATGGAATTGTTGTATTCACAGTTTGCACTAATTTTTACTTGATTTTGTTCCAGATTTATTATGTTGTACCATGTGGAAGGGAAAGTATCTTTGAGAAAATATATATTTCATTCAAATTCTGCATTGTACACATGCAGGGTTTCATTCCAGTGTTGAATCGTGATCTACGTCATTTAGGAAGGGGAAAAGATTTCCTCTGGGTTTCTGGATTTCTTCAATTTAAAAGTACGGGAACGTTTCATTTTAATTCAGTTTTCTTTAACATCATTAGCAGCTCCGTTCACCCATCACTTTTTGTCTTCACTATCGACATTGTATTTTTTCAAGCCATGTTATCAGTTCTTTTTTTTTTTCTCTCTCTCTCTCTTCTTCCCTATTCTATTATCAGCATGCCAGCAACCTCTTGTTTTGGGATCTGAAATGAATAATGAAATGAACATTTCGTTGACGAAATGACTCATTTCGTAACGAAATAGGCCAAGCGACATTTGGCGCCCCATGCAAAACTATACGGTCTTTGTTCATGGTTTAAACCATGGACAAAGATTGTACCACCTTCGTGAATTCGGGTCAAGTGTTTTCTAGTTTGTTGTTGTTGCTTTTTTTGTATGAATAGCACCAGTGCGTTAAAACACCGGTATATAAAGCGCTATATATATGCCATTCCTCTTCTTCTTCTTCTTATTATTATTATTATTATTATTATTATTATTATTATCATCATTATCATTATTATTATTATCATTATTATTATTATTATTATTATTATTATTATTATTGTTATTATCATTATCATTAATATCATGAAGCTCGCTATAACGACTTCTTGGTCACATAGCGTTATAAGGTACAGATAATGAAAGAGAAGTCCATATGACCCTTCATTATGATCATTTCACCCTTTACATTTGATATCATCCAGCAACAGCCAAACGCTGGGGACGGTGGGACACATCCTAACAATGGCCCGCAAGGAGTTCCCTTAGTGCCAAGAAATGGAGACGCAGCGGCAAGACCGGAGGCGAATGATTGACTTTCAGTCTGACTGACGGATGCAGACTGTGAAACCAACTTGTTGTTGTTTTGTTTTGTTTTGTATGTGTGTGTGTGTGTGTGTTTTATTTTCTGTATATCCTTTCTTCTTCTTCTTCTTCTTCTTCTTTGACCGGGCACGTAATATGAAACCTAAAAGTGGATGTAATTAATTGTGCACAATGGTGATAATGGGCTCATTTTTAAGTCATCTAAACAGAAGGTTCAAATGAGCAATTCCTAAGTCAGGCGTCCGTCTTACATCGTGCGTCGTGCGTCGTGCGTCGTACTAAAACTTTTTACATTTTCATCTCCTTCTTCAAAATCCTATTACGGATCTTCACAAAACTTGAAAGGTAGCATCCCTATAGGGGGATAGGATCTCAGTTTGTTTCAATGAGGCGCCCAAATCCCCTCCCCCCCCCCCCTCCCTGCACATAAAACGTGATTCTTTAAAAAAAAAGTCCTTCTCCAAGAACCAGAAGTGATAATGCTAAATTAATACTATACTATACTATACTAAAGTACATTGATGACTGCAGTTTCATGCTTGCTCCTGACGAATCCAGAGTTACCACCCTTCCCCCTTGGATTGGAACCCTGTGGGGTCCATTGTGGCCCAAATTTACATTTTCTTCCTTTTTTTTTTCAATGCAAGGTAAAATTTTACCAAACTTGGCATGTATCATCATGAGGGTGTAGCGCGTCTGCCTCACGATCATAAGGGCCCGGGTTCAAACCCGAATCTGGACTGATGAATGTTGTGTGTAAGCATACCATCCCCTCTAGCAAGAGGCAAAACACTCTGTCCCTCGGATAGGACATAAAATGGAGGTCCCGTGTATGAGAGAGTAACAACTCATTCACGTAAAAAATCCCACTTCATTCATTCATCGCAGAGAGCAGGGTGTTTAACCCGGTGAAGTGGTCCCACCTCAGATCCAACTGGACCCCATGGAAGACCAGCTTTAAAACGTAGCTAAATATGGGCTATCCAGCCCTCTTCTGAGATGGAAATGAACAAACAAACAAATATACAGTATATTATTTGCACAAGTGAGCACCATCCACCACTTGAGGGTCCCTTGGAGCACAATACCCCGCGGGATGGGCAGATAAACAGACAAAACCCCTAAATCAAGGAACCTTTACAATTCAATTCAATTCAATTCAATTCATTTATTTTCATTCTTCTTCTTTTTTCTTTTTCAACAAAAACATAACACAAGATAAATCAGGTTTTACATCATAAACAAAGAACAAAGAACATTTGTCTTAATTAATAAATGGTATCAATAAACATAGGAGCGCATACTGGCAAAAAAAAAAAATAATACAAAGTCATGCTTCAGTTGAAAAAAAAAAGGAAGAAAGAATAGAGAGGTCCACTAAAAAGCAAAGCTTGTAGATTGTGAACCACTCATAAAACCTATAAATTACTTATTTACAAACACTTGTGACGAATATAATATACGACACGACGGGACAAAACAGAAGAAACGCAACAACATGACACAACTTGCCAGAATAGATGAAAAGTATGGAAGGAAAGAAAGAAGAAAAGAGAGAATGAGAGAATACCTACACGCTGAAAAAGGGAAATGGAACAGAGGATGGTAGAGAATGTGCTTCATAGAGATGGTGCTGCATGCAGCTGAGCAAGGATTGTAATGGCTACTTTTTTACGTAATAATAAATTCAGTGTTTGAATGATTGGTGGGTGGATGATGAACTCTGAGGTTAACAAATACTATAGCTGTTAATGAAAAAAAAACATGTCAGGGAGGATTTAATAAAAAAAGTTTCAACTTGCGCTTAAAAGAATACAAAGATGGGGAATTTTTTATTTCACAGCTCAGTGAGTTCCAAAATCTAGGACCAGTGTATATAAATGTATTCTGAGCCAATAAAGTTCTCAGGAGGGGTAAATGAAACTCATTAGATTGTCTAGTGGGATAATCATGAAAAGACTGGTTTCGTGGGAACATTGAATTAAAAATACTGGGAAGTGCATTTACATCGTAATTAAACATAAACTGACCAAGTTGAAAAAAATACAAATCTTTGATTTTCAAAATCTCATGTTTAATAAATAATGGCTCTGTATGGGAACGTGGCGGGACGCCACAAATAATACGAATAACCTTTTTTTGTAACAAAAGTAATTTATCTAGTAAGTTTTGATGGGCACTACCCCACGCTAGGAGTCCGTAATTAAGATAAGGTAAAATTAGAGAAAAATACAACGTCAACAAAGAGGACAATGGAATATGAAACTTGAGTCTATTAATAATACCAATATTGCGTGAAATTATTGTACTAATGTTAGTAATATGCGGCCTCCACGAAAGTTTATCATCCACTGTGATACCAAGGAATTTTATATGAGGAACTCGTTCTAACAAAGTGTTATCAAGAACAATACCTGTGTCTAAATCTTCTAAAGAATTACTAAAAAACATATACTTAGTTTTCTGAAGATTAAGAGATAATTTATTAGCTCTTATCCACTGAGTTACTTTTTTCAATTCGGAATTAACTATGCGTACAAGAGTATCTGGATTTTGGTGAGAAAAGAAAATATTTGAATCGTCAGCAAAAAGTATAAATGAGAGTATGTCAGATGATCTACAAAAGTCATTAATATAAATGATAAAAAGTAAAGGTCCTAATAAACTACCCTGTGGGACGCCACGTTTAATGAATTCTAAACTCGAGCTGTACTCGTTTAGAGATACATATTGTTTTCGGTTTTGTAGGTAACTCCTGAACCACTCCAAGGCCTTCCCGCGTATTCCATAATGAGACAGTTTATAAAGTAATATTTCATGATTAATTGTATCGAAGGCCTTGGAGAAGTCCAGGAAGATACCAATAAGATGAGAATGATTATCAATAGTGTGCGCAGCGTGGTCAATAAACTTTAAAAGAGCATGAATGGTGCTATGTTTCTGACGGAACCCAAATTGAGAATTTGTAAAAACATTATGCAAATTCAAAAAATTAATTGTTCTTGTAAATATCAATTTTTCCAATATTTTAGATAAAGATGAAAGCAAAGAAATAGGTCTATAATTACATATATCAGAATCATCTCCTTTTTTAAATAAAGGGAAAACCTTAGCTATTTTCAGAAAATCAGGAAAAACACCACTTGATAAGGATTTATTGAAAATATATGAAAGTGGGTCAGCAATTGAAGATATAATCCCCTTTAAAATAAAATTACTGATGTCGTCATAACCGGCACTTCGCTTGTTATTCATTGCGGTAACAATATCTATTATTTCATATTTTGTTGTTGGAACAAAAAAAAATAGAACTGGAATTGGATTGACCTAAAAATTCAGAAAAATGTATATTTGACTGTGGTATTTTTTCTGCCAAATTCTCTCCAATCATTGAAAAATAAGAGTTAAAAATATTGACTATATCATTAGGATCTTCAAAAACTTTATTATCATGTCCTATTTTTATAATTTCTGATTTCTTTTTTGATATATTCATAGCCTGCTTCAACACCTTCCATGTATTTTTCATATCATGTTTATATTTTTCTAACTGAATCATATAATATTTTCTCTTTTCCAACCGTATAATCTTCGTTAAAATATTTTTATACGAAGTGTATTTATATTTTAACTTCTCAGTTTTTTTCATTTTAAATTTATAATATAACCTATTTTTCCTATTTATTGAACGAAGAAGAGATTTTGTAATCCATGGTAATTTGGGGGACGTTTTATAATTAACTGACTTTTCTTTTAATCTGGGAATATATTCATCTAAATGTCTATTAATTATCCCTGAAAAATTCTCAAACGATACATTTATATCATCATTATCATAAACACTAGACCAATCAGCCCTGTCTAGGTTAGCACCAAGACTAGCCAAATTTTCTGGTGTAGCTCTACGTCTGGATGAAAAAGAATGAATCTTATCAACACAATGTTTAAGGTCAAAACATGCTATAATGGGGAAATGATCAGTAATATCAGATAAAATTATGGAAGAATTTAAAATCTGCACAGAATTAGTAAAAATATTATCAAGGAGGGTGGCGGAATGATTTGTAACACGAGTTGGCTTCGAAATTAATGGCAAAAAAGAAGCTGACAAAAACATTTCAAGAAATTCTTGAGATGTATTATCATCATTCTTAACCAAATCAATGTTAAAATCACCCATTATGAAAATATCTTTATTAATAAAATGGGGTTTTTTTAATAAGTTTGATATACAATCCAGAAAATCTTTAGGACTTGAACTTGGGGGTCTATAAACAATACCAATCATAATATTTTTACTTTGCGGAATGATTATTTCCACAAACAGGGACTCTAAAATATCATTCATGATATTGAATTCATCACAAACACCATATTCAAATTTTTGAGATAAATATAACGCAACTCCACCACCCGTCCTGTTCCCTCTGTTATTAACAATAAAATCATAACCATTTAATGCATACGGCAAATTATCATCAGATGATAACCATGTTTCAGATAAGCCTATCACTGAAATTTGATGTTTATTTTGGTTATCTAATAATATCTGTAATTCATCAAAATGTTTATTAATACTCCTTATATTCAGATGTAACATAGAAAAAGTGCATTGTGAAAAACTCTTTGTAAAATCTTTGAATTGATCAACAGTGACATACTTAGAAGGAGTTGGAGTTAAGTCATGTTCAAAATCAAAAGCATTATATAAATCTTTTGAAGATGCGTTAACATTGTTGGCAATAAAATTATCAAAAAAAGCAGACGAATGTAACTGGGTACGACTTAATTCCGAAGGGAAGCGTCTAAACAAATCAAAGAGTTCATCATCATCAAGGGAATCAAATGCTGCATTGAGTCGATTAGCCATAAGGAGAGTCATAAAGTATATGAAGGCATGTCAACTGATGAGTTTGTAAAGGAATGAAATATAATGGCACAAGGGAAGCACTAACAGCCCCGGGTTCACGGATAGTACAGCGAGTAGGCAAATTCACATGGAGATAGATTTCTGGCAACATAAACAAAAACATAAAATACATAAACAGCATAGGAAAAGAACATAAATTACATAAACAATATAGGTAGAAAGCGTACACACAATCAGTCAAAGTCTGTAGGAGAACTTTGACTGGACCAGTACAAAGCATGTAAACGGACATAGAAATAGCTCCCGAATTTGAACAGATTTGCTGTTTGTAGGAAATAGTTATGAATATTGTCTAAAAAATTATTGATTTGTAGGATGAAAAAAAAAAAATCTGTAAATTCATTCTGTATATCTCACCCTCGCTCCCGATTCCACCCCCTCCCGGTGTTCAACGCACTGATTGCATGTGTACAAAAACTACAGTTTAATTTGTAATGATTGACAAGATGGGAAAAATAGTGGAATTAAACGCACTCGCGTGTAAAAGGAGCAAAAAATAATCAAACAAACAGAGTGTTTTGATGAGGAGGGTGAAGAAGGCGAAGGTGGGACAGACAAGTATTTCATAGGCATGTGTTGAAAAAATCAGCAAGAAAAATGCTAAGGCTGTTTAAGCACACATACAATTCAGTTTTTACTGGGTGGTTGAATTTTCGTGCAACCAAGGCAGGCTAACGACCGTCAAGTTACACCCGGCATTGACTTACAGAATAAGAGAGAAAACAAATGCGTCATGTTACATGACAGGCAGAAAAATGAGGAAAACAATGTGAAAACAGTCCACGTGCACTGTTACAAAACAAGGAGGAGTATAATATACACAGGGATATACACGGGGGTATACAGGACTGGTCGGATCAGAATGTAGACTGAAATTGTAGCTAATCTGAAGGACTGGTAAGTAGCTGAGGTGACTGCCCTCGATTGGACATTGGACATTGTGAAAAAGAATACCACTGAAAACATTATGAGTATAACGACAAGTTGAATTCAAATTGGGATACACATGTACCTATATATCATTAAATGTGTCTTATATTATGTGAATACCAATACGTGAGTGGAACAGGTTCACGTTAATTTGCTGACATTACGCATGTCGGACAACACTGCTGAAATGAGTAAACATGAACGTGCTATAATGATGATAATGATAACCCTCGCAGGGGCAGACGGGGCAACAGTTGTATGCGAACTGAATGCCAGACTTACAAAAGGTGATAAGAAACAACAACAACAGATCATTCCATAGTCTCAGGAAAAGCGTTATTCGTACATTACTGGATGCATAAATAAATAAACCGGTCTATTATTCGGAAAAAGATGTACTGTATGTCCCACCTCCGCTCCCGATTCAACCGTCCTGGGGTTAAACGTACCGATTGCATATATAACTTGTATTATTTGACAAAGTGGGGAAAAACAATCGAATACTAGGCGCTCACTTATGAAAAAAGAGCAAAAAAACAAGAGCAAAAAACAATCAAACAAACAAAAACCAAAGTGTTTGATGAGGAGCGTGAAGAGGGCGGAGGTGGGACAGACAATTATTTCATAGGCATGAGTTGTTCAGTCAATGTGAAACGCTGAGACTGTTTAAACACACATACAATTCAGCTCTTAAAAGACAGGGAAAATGAACTTGCGAACAACCAGAACAGACAAACGACATTCTCGGCCAAGTTTTACAGGGCAATGTATTACAAAAGAATAGAAAAAACGTAAAAACAGTTCACGCGTCATGTTATATAACAAGTAGAAAAATGTGAATACAGTTCATGCGCAGAGCGCAATGTTACATAACAGGGAGGGGTATACAGGACGGATCAATATGAAGATTGAACTTAGTTGATCTGGTTATAAAGGTAAGTGGCTGAGGTGACTGCCCTCAATTGGTGGGGGGGGGGGTGTAAGGAATGAGTAAAAAGAGGATACACATAATGACCCTCTGGTTTTATCATAGCTCTGGTTGAAACTGGATTATACACATGATTAAAAAATCCATGGGCATTTTGAAAACGAATACCTCTGAAAACATTGTAAGTATTGGGATGACGACAAGTTGAATCCAAATTGGGGTACATTATCATCCAATGTACATAGAATATTAATAGCAAAGTCTTGCAACGTGTGAATACCAGTGCACGAATGAAACAGATTTAAGTTAATTTGCTGACATAACGCATGTCGGACAACTGCTGAAATGAGTGAACATGTCCGTACTATACTGATAACCCTCGCAGGGGCAGACAGGGCAACAGCTGTATGCGAGCTGAATATAATACTTACAAAAGGTGACACGGAACAAAAACAACAACAGATCATTCGAAAGTCTCAGGGGAAGCGTCAAATACCTTTGGATGCATGAATAAACCGGCCTATTGTTCGGAAAAGGATGTACTGTATATCCTGCACCTCCGCTCCCGATTCAATCGTCCCAGAGTTAAACGCACTGATTGCATGTGTAACTTATATTGTTTGGCAAGGTGTGGAAAAACAGTGGACTTCTAAGCACTCACGTATATAAAAAAAAAGGGAGAGAAGAAGAATAAAAGTGTTTGATGAGGAGGGGGAAAAGGGCGGAGGTGGGATAGACAAATATTTCTTAGGCATGTGATGAAAAATCAGCATGTAAAACGCCAAGGCTGTTTAAACACTCATACAATTCAGCTTTTAAAAGAGAGGGTAAGTGAACTTGCGAACAACCAGAGCAGACAAACGACCTTCTCGGCCAAGTTTTACCGGGTTTTGTCTAGCAAAGGAAGGGAAAAAATGTGCATGAAAACAGTTCACGCGTCATGTTACACAACAAGTAGAAAAAATGTGAAAACAATTCATACGCAAAGCACAATGTTACATAACAGGGAGGGGTATACACGATGGATCAAAATGGAGATTGAAGTTCGATTTACAAATCCTCTTCTCTCAAATCTTAAAGGAAACCAAAACCGAAAGAAAAATGTGGATTGAGTGAAAGCAGCAACATTAGTACTGAACATATTAGTGAAAGTTTAAGGAAAATCGGGCAATCGATTCAAAAGTAATATTTTCTTTTTCAAGTTTTGGTGTTGAAACCGCTGGATGAGGAGACTACTAGAGGTTATGGCGTCAGGTGCGGACAGCGATGTAACGAAAATACAATGGGAATTCAACAAAATTTTATTTTTCATACAAATGACACCTTCCATCAACTTGATACTGACATAATATGATAAGAGTATAGATATCAGGGTTCCCACAGTCACGGAAAATCCTGGAAAATCCTGGAAAAATTTGTGGTCATGGAAAGTCAGGGAAAAGTCAGGGAATTTGGAAAATTTGTGAAAAGTCATGGAAAAGTCATGGACTTGCATTTACCTCTTGGCTATGGCAGCTTTCCCGTTTGTCGTGTCTCACAACTCTCATACTCTGTGATCATACTCTGCTATCATAATTGGTGTTCATGATTTCTATTTTTCCCAGTTTTGTGACATCTCAAATTCTACATAACTCCAGGGACATATACTAATGATAATAGATGTACATGTCATGAGTAAGATAGTGGGTGGAACGGATGGCTGTGAGGGGAGGTGGAGGCCATCATAACGTGTCTGATTTTGGAAACCGTGCCAGAAAGGAAGTCATGAAAAGCAGCAATTTAGTCATGGAAAAGTCATGGAAAATGGAATTCTGTTTTCAAATTTCTGTGGGAACCCTGAGATATATTCCTCCTGTTTTCTGAAAGCGGTTAATCAAGTTCTCTGTTATTATGCTAGAAAGTGAATTATTGTGGAATGAAATATATCATGTAGTAAATAACTATATGGATATATGCATGTACTTGTGAGATGTCTAAATGGAAGATATAATTTTACTCAAAATCGTTATTTGCATTTGTAGAATTACTAATTTCTTTAAGTTTACACAAATTCTGAGACTTATGTTGCAAGCGTTCAAAAACAGTTGTATCATATTGCATGCCATTGAAAATATAAAGTATCTATGTTTCCTATACCAACCTGCAGAGAACTTTGTATTGGAGAGATTTTCAAGTTAGATTTTGTTGTCACGTTTATACTGCTGTATATAAAGAAGTAAATCATCAGATTGTATGTACTTGTAAGATAAAAAGTTTTACATTTAGACATTTGGAGGCCATCCTCAGAAATATAACCATAATGGCATACTTACCGTCTTTCGTTTGATTTTTTTTAATGAGTTTCCAGATCAATGATTTACAAAACATAATTGCAAAGATAAGAATAATGTTGAGGAAACTGTGATCGAAGCCGCGAATTGTACAACATATCTCGCATTGTGATTATAAAAGTGATAATTTTTTTGCAGGTTAATAAGAATGGGATGATGGCAAGACTGCTCTCACCGGAGATGTTCTGAAATATTGAAGTTACAGGCGACGAAAGCGAAAACTGTCACACATTGTCAGATATCGTCAAACGTGTGTGAACGAACTCTTGCAATTATCTTTCATAGACTGATGAGGTAGACACAGATAACTTAGATTGGCTAGGGAATATGGCGAAGCTTTGCATTCGAATACTCATGTCTTTCAGGTATTCCGTTATCATGACATATCATACACGTTATATGTAAATAATAAATTATATACGTTTGTCTTTCTTATATGTATGATATTAAAACATAATGAACTTCACTCAGCATCAGGTTCTCAATTTCAAATGTGAACTTTGAAGAGGCAAACTGATTTTTATAATGTATTTATATGCAAACGCGGTTTTTGTGTATAATTTCTTGCAATTCATCAACGTTTGTCGTAGGCTGTGGCGGACAAAGATAGTTTTGACTGCTGTTAATGGACTCGCACCCACAGCGCGCGACCGGCGAGCAGCCAGAGTAGCGATCTTCCATCCGATCGCTGCGTGCGCGCGAGTCCACCGTCCGCCGTATGCGCGTCCATTGCGAGCCGCCTTTGCAAAAGGCTAGTGCAGGGATAAACAACTGTTGTAGGTGGTGGGGATTATGCTTTGTCTAGTTTTGTTTCTTCACAGTTGAAAGCTTAATAAAACGTATGAAAACGCAGCCATCTTTGACCCTGAGATGAAAAGGTTATGCAAGTAACTTGAGTTAACCTGCCTAAATACTTGCTGTTTCTCGTAAAGTACTCGCATTTCGCAAATAAAATTGCTTGAGTGATGATTACCCAATAATTATATACTACAACTGCACATGTATTTTTTTTTAATTTAAGAGAATTATTATCTTCTGTGGATGTAGTTTTTAGATTTCTCAAATTGCGTTCTCTTGCTTTAATCCAGGCTGGACATCAGTGGACCAGCAGGTCAAAGGCGATGTAAGAATGCTAACAATTTCACTGTATTTTTCCATATTTTCCAAAGTATTGTCATGGAAATTGGTATATTACCTGGTTATGATTATTTGCCAATCATGTGAAACTTTGTACTGGAGACCTACTGAGAGAATAATGCGTTATGGCGGAGGTGAAATAAAACAAAGTTTATTGGGAAAATGTGTGTGTGTGTGTGTGCGTGCGTGTGTGCGCGCGCGCGCGCCTTACGCGCTGAGACGAGGGGTTTAATTATTCTTTCATGTTTGTATATACAGTAATACCAAATTGAACCGATGTTTCTTGTTTATTTGAATGGAAGTGAATAAATATTATTTGAAAAAAAGGGATTTTTAAAAAACCCTGAAATTGTTAGTTTGATGCCCATATCTGCTCCCATCTCCAATTATCGGCACCCTTTCAGCCTCATATTCCACCTGAACGTAAAAGTATCATAACTTATTTCAAGCATTGCATGAAATATAGCACAATACAAAATGAATTATCGGCCCTTCACAAATGAGGTTCTTCTATATCAAATCTTCTAATCATCATTCATTTAATCATATGATCCATCTAGCAATTACTTCTACATACTCGTCACAGCATACTCGTCACAGCAAGAATTATAGAATGATGATGGGGTCAAACGGAGAGCATACATAATGCATAATCAATGCATGTAATCTATGCCCGTAATACTTACATAGGACATTACCCCTCAGTCGCTTACCTTGCCAGCATTTCCCACTCTACAGCACTCCTCATCACAGCACACCGTGTAATAGCCATATTTCGCTCACACACATACACACAGAATACCTGCCCAAAAACCCCATACAGCAACAAAACAACCATGCAGTATCAATGGTTGCTACAAATCTCGAGTAAAGGATCATCGTGTTATTATCCATATTGAAAATTGGTTCTATTTCCTGCTGTGCTATGCCAGCGTACCTAGTTTCGTTGCTAATTTCTTTCCTTTTCTCGGCTATCTAACATCTTTTCCTTTATTGCCATTTCCAATCTTCCAATGAGGGCCTGCTCCCCCCCCCCCCCCCCCCGACTACTACTTGGGTACGATCGATTATCACGTGACGTTCTGGTAATACCCAGAACTAAACAGAGAGGGCGTTTGGACATTCATTCAGGAATAAAAGTTGGTTGTTCCGATCTTAACGATTTTACACTTCCAAACAACTCGATATCCTGGCAAGCCGCATGAACCAGATGAGTTTCCTGGTAGAACCTTTCGACATTTGCAAGCAAATTCTTAATAGTTGGAGATGAATTTTGAGCCCTTCACAGAACTACGTTTTACCTTTTAAACTGCATGGCTATATAAATATGCCATTACTGCATATTGATTCTGTGGGAGGGATTTGGGTCATGTTGGCAAAGGTCAAGTGAAAAAAAAAAAATCACGTTTGCCCACATTTCAAAAACGGCTCGAAGTATTGTCATAAAAATTCGTGTGTAGGTAATTATGTATTACCATACCAAATAGTGATTATTTGCCAATCATGGAAAACTGTCGACTGACACTGGCAACTATTGTCAAGACCTATTAAGAGAATAATGCAATATAGCGGAGTCATACAGTCGCCATAACAACATTAGTAGGTTTATTTATCTTATTTTGTATGTCCCCCCCCCCCCCCGAACACGCATGGGCTGAGCTGAACAAAAATGTTCGCAAAAAATGCGAAGTGCGTGATGTGCATTGTCTTCATTATGCGTGACATGTTACAGGGTTCCGTGGCAGTATATCGTTTTCGTACAATGGTTACCCAGGCAACTGACCCCGGTGAGGTCGCTCTGCACTTTACTATATACGCACCCATGTCAAAAGAAGTCGATAAGGACATGTTTGAAGGCATAAATGGCGTCGCCGACGTTTTCCCGAAAGAAGGATTTTGTTTTTTACTTTGCATGCTTTCTATCGCCGGTTAGGGGTTCTATATCACAAAAATAGGTTCCGACATGAAGGGAAGTAATGTCAAAAGAATAACTTAAAGACAGCCAGTTATTATAATTATGTGCTTATTGTGATGTGGATAAGATACAAATATAATCTGACATCAGTATTCTGTTTATAACTGAATCCTTTATTGTATTTCAAGGAGGTACATTCATTTTGTTTTGTTATTTCCTAACTATAAATAGGACAATTAAATGCCATTTAAGGGTATTGTACGTTGCATTCTCAGCTGCCCATCAACAAGGCTAGGCAGTCACTGATGTCAAATTCGCTGATCAGTTGTACATTCCTAAACCTATATAGCGTATTTTGTGTATATCTTTTGTATGTTGGCTTAACGTATTCTGCATTCTTTCCCACCACTAGCTTGCTATACAATGAGAAAGCTTTAGCTCGCTGGAGTACCATCGTTCAAGGTCCATGTTGCTCAAAGTGTTACTCCGTCTGAATAAGTAAGGACTCTTTTTGTGCAAGAATGAGTACGCTGATTGTCAATATCAGTGTACATGTCACATTCACAATGCGAGCATTAAGTTTGTGAAGATCAATCACTGCATTTCAAACATCGCACGGAGCCTGATGTGACGAACTTTGATTTCAACTTTGTGAAATCACTGCATCACACTGCGCCTCATGTGAGTAATGACTTCTGTAATATTTGCCTTTATCTATATTGATTATCAAAGTAAATTAAAGTAAAGTGAATTGATTAGTTTCACGAGCTGTTATAGACGACAAAAGCATTCTTAGAACAAAATCCTACTCAATGTCCTAATTCCGATTGTCGTTCTATCCATAACGAGAGAATAAATCATGTGCTGCTATATTATACCACTAATCACAACCGTCGTGAGTAAGCTTTAACGAAGTGAAGGCCAATTCCGTACATATTTTGTATACAATGTTAGTTTTTCCTTTAGCATGGATGATAAAGGGCTACGTCTATTAAGGTTGTTGACTTACATAACTCCTGTACAAGATATAGGCTGATAACATGCGCTCGGCATTTATAGTCGTATTTTAGGTACACTGAGAAAAGCAAATACTCTATCAGAGCAATGGTGTTGCCCATGTATCTGTGTTGTACATTTCCTGCACAAGCCTTGAACTTATATGATAACAATAAAACTGTGCGAAAGACTATTTGAAATAATTCTCATGCGAGCACTCATACCTCGACACAAGTCTGGCTACTTTAACTGCGTGTATAGACCTGTGTGTGTTTTTTGATCGTGTCCTATCACATTACATGAGTATCCAAGGCTCTTGTGAATTTCTTTAATGTTTTTGTGATCGATTTCTGTCTAGAACTTTCTGCTTCCAATGACTACCCAAATCATCACTGTTGGTGTTTACGTTTTCATTTAGCAACATTTACGCATCCTACGTTATTTGCAGTTACTGGATCCAAGTTAGATAAATTCATATTGACATTAAAACGCAATACATTGGTTCATGACCGATTTTGATGCCGTGTAAATAACTGATAATGCTTCAGTTCGTAAAGACTGGAAGAATATTGTGGAAACATGATGTTGATGATTGTTAGTTTGTGACAGAAATAACAATTTTTGAAACCTTTCTTAGTAGTCCATAATGTGACCAATATTGTCATCAGCATGTCCTTTTTTATTGTCTTGTCATGGTGGTTTTGATATTCTTTGATATATTATTATGGTCATTTTGATATTTTTTGATATATTATGGTTATTATGATACATATACACAATGTATATATATTTCTCTAACATCTCAGAGACAGAAATCATGGCGACATTAAAAGAGAATACTGTATATATTCTTCTGTCGATTGCACTCATCTGGAACTATAGATGCATGGCTTCGAATGCGGTAAGTACACTACAAAATTAATGTCAAATGATCGTTGTTGATTGATAAGTAATTAATATGTGATATGGCATATATTTATATACATATTACATAAATATATATATATAAGCTACACTGGTTCTCCACATGGTCGAGACCCCTTGTGTGTGTGTGTGTGTGTGTGTGTATGTGTGTGTAAAGAAATATCTCTCTCTCCTCTCTGTGTATGTGTGTGTGTATTATAATATTACATAACAAATCCAATACAATGATAAGTTTCGAAAGTAAGCTACAACACACGGATACGAATGCAATACTAATACTTGAAGCTTAACGATGGACTTATAAAGCTTACGTAAAATAAGATGGTGTAATATTCTCAAACCTTCTTAGCGGTATTCTTTGATATGTTTTTCTGAATTCATTTCACAGGAATCGACGAACAACAAGAGCTTTGATTGCCCGGACGGTGCCACTCATCTCATACTCTGCAAGTTGAGCCAGAGTATTATCGATTCATGTCTCAGTGCCGATGAAGACACTAATACGTGAGAAAACCTAAACTACCACTTGACTCTACAATATTCCTAGTCCAACCGCCAATATTCGCATAAGCAAGCGGGTACTTGCCGGTCCGGAGACTGGGCTCTTTCCTAAACTTTCTTAGGCTGACGCACGAGATAACCAACTAAGAACAACAAAAAGGAAACTCCACAAGCAGAATAAAGCTTTTCTTTTACTTTTTAAATCAATTGGAGGGGCGTCATCAGCTTTTTTTCCAAGAGGGGGGGGGGTGCGTTTTGACACTAAATGTAACCTGCGAGATTTTTTTACATACAGTTGTACACGAATCTGAAGGACTATATGGGGGTACATTACTGTATGGGGGGGGGGGTCATTACTGTGTACGCTGTTATTTCTGCGTACATTAAACCTTTGCGAAAATAACAGCTTATGCAGTATGTGACGGTGTGTGATCCTCGGCGAGGGAGCGAAGCAACCGTGCGGGGGAGGGTGCGGGGGAGGGTGTGGGAGGGGGATATCCCCTCCCACGGTAAGGAGTTTTTGTAAAGACAAGTGTGTAAAGTCGCGTTTGTATAGCATTTTAAATCAAATTTCTAGGGAATTAAACATAGCAAAAAAAAATCACTGCGAAGGACTATGATCATAACTTCGACTATGATCATAACTTACGAAAACTATTCATTTTCACATAGTGGAAAATCATTGTGATGAACTGTGATTATAACATACGAGGGTACATTATGTGACGGTGTGAGATTCCTCGGCGAGGGACTTTC
The DNA here is from genome assembly GCF_040938485.1 of Diadema antillarum. Lineage (NCBI taxonomy): Eukaryota > Metazoa > Echinodermata > Echinoidea > Diadematoida > Diadematidae > Diadema > Diadema antillarum. Next base: position 2,015,817 of record NW_027270953.1, read on the forward strand.
TGTAAAAACAAGTGTGTAAAGTCGCGTTTATAGAGCATTTTAAATTAAATTTCTAAGGAATTAAACATAGTGAAAAAAAAAACTGCGAAGGACTGTGATCATAACTTGGACTATGATCATAACTTATGAAAACTATTCATTTTACATAGTGGGAAAATCACTGTGGAGGACTATGATTATAACATATACGGGGTTATACATTATGTGACGGTGTGAGAACCTCGGCGAGGGAGCGAAGCGACCGAGCGGGGGACGGTGTGGGAGGGGGATACCCCCTCCCACGGTAGGGCCTTTTTGTAAAAACAAGAGTGTAAAAGTCGCGTGTATAGAGCATTTTGTATCAAATGTCTAGGGAATAAAACATTGTAAAAAATCACTGCGGAGGATTATGATCATAATTCTTGAAAACTGATCTTGATCTTGATCTTGATGTAGCATTTGGATAGTTTCCAAACGTTTGTTATGAATGTTGATTAAATCCCCAACTGGTAGCAATCTTTCTATCAAGACTCAAGGCATATTTTTCAACTGTAACTTTTTTTTTTGTAACTGTGCGTTATTGTCATATCAAAAGCTTTTGCAGCACAGATTATATATATGCATGGGTTTTTGCGTATTATGAATTGTTATGTCAATCGAATTCTTTCCTTTATTTTAAGTGTATAGAGGGATAGACATGTCTTTTTTTTTCTCCCCTGTATAGATGTAACGCTTGTGGGGATAAATTTTTCCTCAAAGAGCATTTCAATCGGTGCACGATTTGCCACAAATGTTCGGACTGTGGAACGAACAAACGACTCATTGCTCATTGCACCGATACGTCAAACACAGTCTGTAAAAGTATCAACACCGAACCAACGACGACTTCACAAGAATCAACAACAGAACTCTATACGGGATCAACGGCTGAACTCTGTGCTGGATCAACCACAGAACTCTATGCGGAATCAACTACTGCAGCTGAGTTGAAAGTGACTACCGAAAAGACTAGACAGAAGAATGTTCCTGACCGAGGTATTGTGTTTATCGGAGGGAAAATGTATACTAAATCAATGACCATTGGTGAATACCAGGAATAGTTTTTATATCTATCATGTAATAGGTCTAATACAAGGCTCGACATTTTTAGCGGTGGGCCAGCGGCCCAGGGCCACCAGAAATAGATGTCGGAACCCATTGTTTCATGAATTATATGTTTTGGTGGCCCCCCACAAATTCAAAAGTGTGTATATCGCTTGCTTTTCTATCTGTTCCTCGTCTGAGAAAGTGATAATGTTGAGTCGTCAAGCCGCACCATATACGACTTTAGGCAAGATACTGCGAGGGATGCATATAATATAGTCACTATCTGGACATTGTAAGCACAAGTTAAACGAAATTAACCCACCACTTAATCTTAAGTATTCGAAGAAATGCAAATGCTGTATAGAATAAAGTAAACAATTCAAATACCTTGCTGCTGCAATTAACTTCAAGAGAATGCTGATAAGAAACTGAAAAAAGACAAATATAGAATTGAGAGTTTTCAAATTTTAATGTTATTGCCCGACAAGAAATCAAATACAGCGTCAAACATTGGATTTGAGTGGTTATTCGTGACAGAATCTCTTAGGATTGCAGGAATATACTAAGTGCAAGCTAGCTTAAGTGACTAAAAAATCAGAGATCATGAAGGGGGGGGGGGATAAAGGATGCTGAAAATAAAGAAAGCATTGATTTAGATGCTACGTAAAGTTTAAAGCATGCAGACAATGTCAACATGGTGAATGTGAAATCACTGTTAAACCCATTCCAATGGAATGGACACATGTGATTCAGACTGTTCCAAGTGTACAAGAATAGGAAAACCTCCACCCTAAACACTAATTTCCAATCACCCAAAGCAACTGCAACTAAAACAAACACGTTATAAGCATTAAATAGCTATAATTATGTAATAATGAATGCGTTCATTACTACGTAAATTGATAGGCCTACCCAAACTCTTTTTGACATTGACAGGTTCGTCGCTCGATCCTCTGCTTGTAGCACTGATTGTGGTTTGCTTGGTGTGCCTGGCACTGGGGGTGTGTCTTCTATGGAAATTTAATTTTTTCAGCTGGTTACGTCGTTTGATACAGAGAAACAATGAAGTAAGAAATCAACGAAAGTGAATTAAGTGCAAGTATATATCAATACGAATCCCATGCACCTTACGCACGAAGATTCGTGCACTCTGCCTAACTTTCACTCTGCAGTTTGTCGCATGTCATCAGTAATAATTAATTATTCCAAAGCAGAAATTCATATTTGCGGTCGCAAGCACTTGATTATGAATACACAATCGATCTGACACGAAACACTTCGCCATATACGTATTACGAAAAACTTTATTATCATTTTATGTTTGTTTGTTTGTTTTTGGTTTGATTGTTTGTTTGTTTGTTTGTTCATTGGTTGTTGTTGTTGGTGTTTTTTTTTTTATTTCTCTAGCGTATCCCCCGGCAGATAAAGTCTCCGGAAATGCTTTGAATTCAGCGGGGATAAGCCGCCTCACTTTTCTTGTGGACATGGATAGGAGTTATAGCTTGCTAATAGAAACTCCTTGAGCATTATAGTTGTATTAAATTCGTTGCTGACTCGTGTATATGAAAGAGTAATCCGTAGGGCCCTTCATGTCTTTCTACTTTTTACTTCTGTAGTGATATATTCATCAGCGAACCTCCCGGGCTTCGTCCAGTGGCGACGGGGGGGACGGTGACGGTGATGCTGAGAATCAACTACCGGTAAGTCGGTCTGCAGTCCAGGCACTGCTAGGCAAGTGGGAATGTGGGGTGGGGGGAGTGGTCGACGAGTGGACGACAGTAAGGAATGCATTTGGGATGGAACTGTTTTAAAATTTTGCATCGTTTATTTGATTTTCTTCCAATTTTACCGTATACAGTGTATGATGGGGGAATTTAATGCATTTTTGACTGCAAGGATTTCATTCGAATTTTGCATTCTTTCCATGGCTATCTTTAAATCTTACATACTGGTGAATAATGGGTAACGGGAAAGCATTGATAGGTAATTGCCCTCACTGATTCATCTGTTGGCAGGGTAAGAGATCAAACTAGTTAAATGAATTTTTGTAATGCAATAACGTCAATCAGTCAATGAGTTTCATTCAAATGTTGTATGCAGATTAGATGATTGGTTGGTTATTCTAGCTTTAAATAGTCTGTCACCATTTCCGAGTATCTACCGACAGAGACCTCTGTATAATATGTCATGCCATTCCTTCACTTTGTCATGATATTCATCAGCAGGACCCTGAGAACGTCCGGTCTTCCTCCAGTGGCGGTGGCATAGCAAATATTGCCACTACTTCAGCAGTCAAGGCAGAAGTGATAGAAATGACTTCACAACCGAGCACTAGTACTTCAGAGGAAAGGGAACACTTGATAGCAATTAATGGGAAACCAGCAGCGGATGAGGTCGTGCTTGAACCTCAGCCGGATGAGGCCATGCTTGAACCTAAGCCGGATGCAGAATGTGAAACCAAGTTCTAGGTTGTGAAACTTAGCACAAGTTTTATATATTTTCCCATTCTCAGTTTGGATTTAGGGGAAACATAGCACTATACAGATGCATTGTTGAGTTTATAGAAAAAGTGGCACATGCTATAGACAAATCTTCTCATCTGATAGGTTTGTTCCTGGACTTCTCCAAGTCCTTCGACACCTTTAATCATTATATTTTAATTAACAAATTACATGTACAACATTACGGAGTGCGTGGGAAGGCCTTGGAGTGGTTCAGGAGCTACCTCATGAACAGGAAGCAATATGTCTCTTTAAATGGTTGTAACTCCACGGGCTTCACCAGCTTTTTTTCAAGGGGGGTGCGTTTTGACTCTAATGTAACGAGATTTTTTTTGGACAGACATTTGGAATATAATATGAAGCTCTCAATCCCTAGACTTTTACTGTTGTTGAGGGAAACCAAGCGGGTAAAGGGCACCGGCGTAGCTAGGATTTCATCTTTTACAGTAAAAAAAAAAACTACCATTTTTTCGCTTTGGAAATAAAGGGGGAGGGCGCACCGGGAGCAGCTGCCGGCAATTACTGGCAGCAACATCAGGAGAAAGGAATAACAATTAAATGCGAGCGAGCGGAGCGAGCGAGCTTGAATATTTTGACATTTTACAGTAAAAAAAAACGCTGCCGTTTGTTGCCATATTTTTTCGCTCTGGAAATAAAGGGAGGGGGCGCACCGGGCGGAACTGCTGGCAATTGCTGGCAGCAACATCTGGTGAATTGCATAACGATTAAATGCGAGCGAGCTTGAAAATTTTACATTTTACAGTCCAAAAGCTGCCGTTCTTAGCCATATTTTTTCGCTTTGGAAATCAAGGGAGGGGGGCGCACCGGGCGGAACTGCTGGCAATTACTGGCAGCAACATGTGAATTGCATAACGATTAAATGCGAGCGACCGAAGAGAGCGAGCTTGGAAATTTTACATTTTACAGTCCAAAAAATGCCGTTCTTAGCCATATTTTTTCGCTTTGGAAATTAAGGGGGGAGCGCATGCCACCGGGCACAACTGCTGGCAATTACTGGCACTGGCAGCAACATCAGGTAAATTGCATAACGATTCAATGCGAGCGAGCGAAGAGAGCGAGCTTGAAAATTTTGACATTTTACAGTAGAAAAACTGCCGTTTGTAGCTATATTTTTTCGCTTTGGAAATTAAGGGGGGGTGGGGCGCACCGGGCGCAACTGCAGACAATTACTGGCAGTAACATCAGGGGAATTGCATAAAGAGTAGATGCGAGCGAGCGAAGAGAGCGAGCTTGAAAATTTTACATTTTACAGTCCAAAATTTGGACTCAATTTCGAAATTGAGGGGGCGCACCGGGCGCAACTGCTGGCAATTAATGGCAGCAATATTAGGAGAATTTAAATGCGAGCGAGCGGAGCGAGCTTGAAAATTGTGACATTTTACAGTTAAAAAACTGCCGTTTGTAGCTATATTTTTGCAGTAAGTGGGGGGGGGGGGGCGCACCGGGTGGAACTGCCGGCAATTACTGGCAGCAACTTCAGGAGAATGGCATTACGACTAAATGCCAGCGAGCGAGCTTGAAAATTTGGACATTTTACAGTCCAAAAACTGCCGTTTGTAGCTATACTTTTTCGCTTTGGAAATTAAGAGGGGGCGGGGGGGGGGGGGGGACGCCCGGTGCGCCCTTCCCCCTGGATCCACCACTGGTAGTCGAGGGTGTCGGTTTATGTTCATGACTGGGGGAGGTATAATATGACCAGCGAGGTGGCGTCGAAGTGACCAAGTATGGGAAGGATGTCCAAAATCTATGTATAGTCAACACTGTATAGAATACACTTGCACTAGTACATAATTACCAGGTATGTATAAGATCAGTGCTGCCAGAACCAGGGGTGCGAATTGCTTTTGCCCACGATTTTTTTTTTTTTGTACCCGATGCAAAATTTCTATAAAATAAATAAATAGATAAAAAATAATAATCATTTAGTGTCCGGCGTTGAGGTCGCTCGCAGACTGAAGTTTTTTTTTTTGGTGACGCCCATGAACTCACAAATGCTAAATATCAAATGTTGGGTCCCACGGGGAAGTTTATTAGATCCGCTCTTTTTTATTGTCTATATAAATGATTTTTTTTTTTTTAGATCACCAGATGTTCTTTCTTTATTCCCTTTACAGATGACTCAAATTTATTTCGTTCGCACAACAATCCTGTTACCCTGTATAATAAACTCTGAATTAGAAAAAGTCACCCAATGGATTAAAAGCAAATAAATTATCTTTCAATTTAGAAAAAAAAATTGTATATTTTAAGCAACTCTACAGAGGCAGCTACCTGTTGATATTGTTTTTATTCGTTCTCCACTGGAAAATGTTTTATCATTTGAATTTCTCGGAATAATTGTCGATGATAAGCTGTCATGGAAATTTCATATTAATAGTATACTATTGCAAATCTATTTCACAAAAGATTGATGAAATTAGGAAGCTGAAATTTTTTCTCCCTTTATCGTTCCTTCTTACATTGTATTCATCCCTAGTATTGCTTGATTGAAATCATGGTATTCTCGCGTGGGGAAATACATAATTATCAAACACTCTTAGATAAATTACCTTTATTACAAAAGAAGTCACTCCGTATCCTGTGTCATACTGCATTTTTGTCCCATAATGACCCCGGGTTTTTTTTAAACAAAATATTGTAAATTTAAGATTTATTTATAATTATATAAAAATACTCTTCCAAATATATTTGAAACAATGTTTCGAAGAAATCAATCCATTCACAATTATCCAACATGGCGATCGAACGACTTCCATTTGCCATTTTTGAAAACTTTGCTGACTCAGAACACCTTCATTTACGATGGGCCAAAGCATTGGGACTCACTTCATAATAACATCATAAAAGTTAAAACTTTTTGTCTTTTAAGAATAAATCAAAAATTACTTTATTGAAATCTTATAATATACAACCGAATTAGGTTCGTTTCATCATCTCAATCAAGTCACCATTTCTTTAAACATTAAACAATTACATATAAATCATTTGTTAAATTTTTTTCATAGGAAAATAATCTGTCTAACACAAGTCCTCCTCAGATGTTCCTATTATTGTGTCGTATATACCATTATGTCTATTCTCTCCTTTTACGTCCGATCTTCTGCATTCTTACCGGTATAATTTATGTAGATACACAATATTTGCAATATATTCAATACAGATTGCATTTATGCACTATGCATATTATGTGCATAATCTCATTTTCACTTGACAGAAAAAAAGTGGTATTAAACTCCCTGACCCCTCTTCCCTATAGATCCGCCACTTTAACAATCTCTTGCAGTTATCATGGTTATTTGTTGTAGGCTGAAATAGAAAGAGGTGAGTGTGACTGTGAAGGGAATATACGGCGATGCTTGTATCAAAACTTGTCTTTCACTTAGTGTACTGTGGTGTTATTCGATTTCGTTTATGTACATGATAAGCTTATGGTATTTTATTTTTCTGATGATGTATTCCGACCTAAATGGTCATGAACTTCACTTTCCAAAGGTATGAGAGTCTTAAAGTTGAATTTAAAGGAGGTGAAAGGGGAGAGGTAGCCTAATTATTGTCAGATAATTATATTTTGGACGTAGTAACTATATGTAGATGCAGCAGTGTTATGTTAACATTTTCTTGCAACTATTAAAGGCTGAAACGGAAAGAGATCATTTTGATTGTGGAGGGAATATGGCGCTGTTTGTATCAACATTCAAACACATCTTTTATGTAAATGATAAACTTAGGTATTTAGTCTTTTAGATACAAGGTATTCCAAACTAGAACTTCTGTTGCATTGGTGTTAGGGTCTTAAAGTTGAACGCACGTCCAGGCGGTGGAAGGGGAGTGGCATCCTAAATGATCAGATATTATGATGATATGCAACTGTGTGTATGAAGGATCTCTTCCAATTATTTTTGTAGGGTGAGGTATAGTTTTGATTGCGCAGGGATTATGCCGATGCTTTGTATTCACTAAAGTCTTTCATTTCGTTGATGTCATGAGTATTGTTATTGTAATGCAATTTCTTATATAGATTATGTAAATAACAATCTATATATGTATGTCTTTCTGACAATGGTATTCCAAACCAAAGTTAATGACTTCACTTGAAGAGGTATAAGGGACTAAAAGTTGAACTTTATGGCGGGGACAGTTGAAAGGTGTCTCAAATATATCATTTTGAGTGTGGAAGCAGCTTTATGTGTGAACGATTTCTTGCAATTATCTGTTAGACTGAGATAGAGACGAATGATTTTCATTTCATTCATTTATTTTTCATTTCCAACAAAAACATATGGATATATTACAGAAATTGAATGCAAGTACATAAATTTCATTATAATGCATACAAAATAAAGGATAAGTTTACAGAAAAATTGTAAGTATACGAAAATTTTGACTGTGGTAATTTAGGAATTATGGCGATGTTTGTATTGAAACATGTCTTTCATGTGTTTTGCTGTCATATTATTCGATTTCTTATGTGTAACTAATAAACTGTACAGATTAGTACTTTGTCTTTCTGACATAGATATAATTCAAACCTAAAGAACTTCACTTGCGGAGGAATATAAGGATTTTAACTTAATGCAGATACAGCTTTGCGTATAAACGATCTCTTGCAATTATTTGTTGTAGGCTGAGGTGGACGTAGATAATTTCGATTGCGAAGAGGTTATGGCGATGTTTGCATTCGAACATGTCTTTCATGTAGTTTGATGTCGTGTTATCAATTTCTTATATGCATATGTAATGAGATATAGGCCTAGATTTTTTGTCTTTCTGATAAATGGTATTCCAACTCAAACGCTGATGAACTTCACTTACTGAGGTATGAGAATAAGGCTTAACTCTCAATTTAGTTCTCCTGATTCTTCTGGAACTTGGAGAAAGACAGACAGAATTTGCGAATTGTGACACTTCATCTCCATAATCAAAATGAGGTAACACTTTACAGTTGTACCTTGCTTTCTATTCAGGCATGTTTACAACTTGTCTAAGCCGATCTAAAGAGCTAATCCGTTTACTTGATTATCATAGTATTTTGGATGTGAGCATTCGAATACCTTCTGTCGTCAACAGTGACTTCAGGATATTTAAAGCTTTTCACCTTGAATTGAATATAATATTTATTTATTTGATTTTGACAATATAATGCAGCTGCATTTTTAAGAGCTTATTTGTACCGTATAGCATGCAATGATAGGTCATAATCTATTTTTAATAATTTTCTAGTTTTGTTTTTAATCCTCCACGCCTCTAAGTTGAAATTAATGTGATGGTCCGAACCAGTCATTAATAGAGAGAGCAGATGTAACTCGACCGATTTCTGCTGGCAAACAATGGACGAAATTGAGTATAGTCGATGAATTTTTGGCCCTATAGTGAAAAGACGAATAGAGTGATAAAATTGATATTGAGCACTTGCTCTTCTTTTTGTTTGTCGCTATAGTTTTTGCAACTTTCAATTTACTTGGCACTACCTCTTCAGCTAAAGATATATAGATCATACCACCTGAAAGGCTCGATTTTTTTTTCACAAAGTGAGTATGTTATTACTGAAATTCTATACAATTCCTTATGGGGGTGTTTCATAAAGCTTTTCTTAAAGTTACGAACAACTTAAGAACCACTGGTGATCAGTTCTTGTGCTGAATTATTGAAATTCTGATTAGTATAGCACATCAGAACTGATCACCAGTGGTTCTTAAGTTGTTTGTAAATTTAAGAACAGATTTATGAAACCTTTCCAGATCAGATGTTTTTGCGATGTTTAACTTAATATGTTTCAAAATATTATTTATTGAAATATAGCAAGAAAATTTATTTGTCCATCAGAACTGTTCACAGTGTGAGATACATTTTGTATATGACGATAGTTTATTATATTTTAATCGTATCTAGACTTACTTCATTGGCAAAGAAATTACTCCATTTGTTTGTTATCACCTATGCGCTTCATGTGGAATACTAGTACATTTTTATGAGATTGTCAATTTCCAATAAAAATGTAAGTGTTATTGTCAGGATTCATTATTTTATGTTATCGTTTAATCCAATCTATTTCTCATAACCAGACATAAGTATACCGACATTATCTGTGATATTTTATCCCTCACTCTCTCTCTCTCTCTCTATCTATCTATCTGTGTGTATTATATATATATATATATATATATATATATATATATATATATATGTACATATTGAGTGTAAGGTGTGTCATCATCTTTTTACTCGAATATTGCATGCCGTCTGTGTAAGCGTCTGTATAACGATGTAGGCAGGTACACCCAGTGACGTTACTTTATACAGCGCTTTTGATTGCCAAGGGTTTCGGCCTGCTTGACTAATCATCAGCTGCTGTTTGTGTTTGACAACAAGCGAACATAAATGGGAATCAGAACGTAAACCAATGATGCATCACAAATAATTTGAATGTAAATAAATGTATGAATGTATCGTTATACATATATATATATATATATATATATATAATATATATATATATATGGAAATCCATGAAATAATGTAAACATATTTACTCTCTAAAAAATCGAGTGAAAATATTCACTCTTAAAGGAGTGAATACAAAAAAAGAGTGAATTTAGAGTGAAATTGGAGTGAATATTGAGTGAAAATGTTCATTTTCCGTTCATTTTCACTCATTTTGGAGTGACCTCAGGGATCACTCGAAAATTTTGGAGTGATCCTTGAGGTCACTACAAAACGAGTGAAAATGAACATTTTCACTCAAAATTCACACTAAATTCACTCTAAATTCACTCTTTTTTGTATTCACTCCTTTAAGAGTAAATATTTCCACTCGATTTTCTTTAGAGAGTACAGTAATGTAAGCGTGCGGGGAATGACCAGTGTAGTTATCTGTGCGTGGTTTTGTGGGTGTTTCTCCTGATGCAGCTGTTGATTGTGTGAAACCATTCAGTCAATATACATTTTAAGAAAATCAAATGTATGTACTCGTAGAGCATCTGATAATTGATTTATATGATGCAGGTAATGAAAAACAGTTATTATTGTAGAGATCATTTATTTCAAAGTACAGATGAAATACATACTGAAATGAGATATCGATGTTATACGGCGTAGACACTATATCCATTAAGCCGTGTGTACCATGAAAATGTGACAAAAACAACAATACATACAAATACACACAGTTAGTCATGCAATGCAAACTAAAATTCACACATTAACACCACCCACTCACACAAAAAACAGCCACAGCACGAAGAAAGGAAGGTAAGGCGTCATACATTATGAACTATTTTCTAACAGAGTGTTTCAAAATAGTTTGCGAGCACGTGGCCTGCCTCTAGTTGGTCAACAATCAAATCCGGGCTGCGGGGCAATTTAGTTCCATTATGACTGTGCGTGCTAAAGAAAAGAATGTTATATGCTTATAGAGACTTTAGATATTGCGTCTGAACTATAGAAACAGAGTAGCGGCCTAAAACATGTAGGAAAGCAAAAGTATTATAGTCTGACTATAAGTATAATTGTAAAATGTGCAAAAATTAAGCTGAAGGGAAGAATAAAGGATGATTCTGATCACAAGCATTAAGAAGCACAATTAGGTAGATATGATCTGTTGCTCTCTACCCTCCAAGACGAACTAATGCCACGGTCACGATTGACAATCGTGTTGATCGTAGAAAATAAGTTTTGAACAGTCCAAAAGTTTTCTCCTGTCAACGCAAGTGCCGCGATTGACCTCCAGATCTGATCAGATCACCACGATTCCTCCATGATGAAGACCATGATTTCAGTTTTGGCGCCAATCGTGATAGAAGGAACGTAGCATGTATACCGGTACGTCACACAAGTTTTCAAATCATTCTATTACGAGAGTACAGATGTACATTATAGGGCTTACCTAAGGGGAATATACGCGTACGTAATATCAGAAGCCGGTATATCACGTAAGGTATACTAGTATTCATACACATTCTTATGCGAGCCTTCATCAAGCTCATTCTACGAATACTGATTTCAGAGGAATCGGTAAGTCCGTTGTCTGTCAAAATCATACTAATTGTCCTCATTCTAAAAGTTGTTCCAGACCGAGCACAGGATATATGCGATGTTTTTATGTATATAATCACAACCTGTTCTGTTTACGCCTAATACATTTCTATGGATGAATTCGACTTCAGATCACTGTAACTTATCATGGTGGCCATAACTGGGGTGCTTCCAAAGAAGAACAAAGAACTTTCAATGGGTTACGCAATGAGCTAGGTGCGTCGCTATGTCGGTGCATAAAGTATCTTTTTGTTAGGCATACTCTTGACACCCCTATCTATTACCATTAAAAACATTACCCAAACCAAATTGGTCTATAGGTGAAGGCCAGTTATTCCATACCTTGTGTTGACGATTTCTGCTTCGTGAAATCACTGCATTACACGTCGACTGATATGACCTTCGCAGTATTTGCCTTTGTCTAGACTTACTAATTATTATTGTTAAAAGTTAAAAGCCTATGCTATGTCATAGACGACCAAAAAAAAAAACTTTCTTACAACAAAACATTACCAAGTATAATCATGGCAAGAGCTTTACTAGATCGAGCATACAATAATCAGGCGCTGCTATAATAGTATTGTGATATCAACCTGTCCTGTAACTTTAAAGGACAAGTTCACCTTCATAAACATAAGGATTGAGAGAATGCAACAGTATTAGTAGAACACATCAGTGAAAGTTTGAGGAAAATTGGACAATCGATGCAAAAGTTATGAATTTTAAAATTTTTGTGTTGGAACCGCTGGATGAGGAGACTACTACAACTTGTGAGTCATATGCGTACAACAGTATAAAGAAAATGTAAAGAAAATTCAACATATTTTCACTTTTTTCGCATAATAAAAGAGCACTTGACTTGCCTCTTTCTAAAGGGAGGGGGAATAATATTACCCACAACATTTGTTGGTAACGAGTCGGGGGAATGTGCACTTTTTTCAAAAGATGAAATTTTGTGAAATTCTCTATATATTTTCCTTATATTGTTGTACGCATGTGACATCTAAGTTATTCACACACTGTAGTAGTCTTCTCATCCAGCGGTTACTGAAAAAAAACTTCAAAAATTCATAACTTTTGAACGGATTGTCCGATTTTCCTCAAACTTTCAATGATGTGTTCTACTAATATTGCTACATTCTCTCAATCCTTATGTTTATGAAGGTGAACTTGTCCTTTAAGCTGACAAAGTGAGGGCCAATTTCGTACCTTGTTGACAATTCTGGATTTGTCAAATCACTGCATTGCACTGCGCCTGGTGTAAGAGGTGAACTTTGTAGTATCTGTCCTCTGTCAACTGATTATTATAGTAAAGCTGCACACGCTCATAGACCACAAACTCTTTCTTAGAACAACATTCTGCTAACTGTAATCATTTCAAAAGTAGTTCTAGAAAGAGAACATATTACTGCGCTGCTATTTTCCAATCACAGCCTGTTCTTTGTAACTATAGATAGATAGATAGATAGATAGATAGATAGATAGAAGATAGATAGATAGATATATAGATATGAAGAGAGAGAGAGAGAGAGAGAGAGAGAAATAAGGAAGCTATCCCAATTCAAATTTGGCGCTATACCTTCATATATAACGAAGTGAAAGTCAATTCCGTACCTCGTTGACAATTTCAACGTTGTAAAATCACTGTTCTGCACAGCGCCTGATGTAGGAAGTATATCATTGTCTTTGTCTATATAACTGATTATTAAAGTAAAGTTTCACATAGATGGCAAAATCTTTCTTGAAACAAATTTTGCTATCTGGAGGCCTGATCATTTCAAAAGTTGTTCTAGAACTAGTACATATTTTATGGGCTTCTATAGATAATATGTTCTATGTAAGCTTACAAAGTGAATACCAATTTTGTGACTTATTGACAATAATTTTCAACTTCATGAAATCGTTACATCCCACAACGCCATATGTAAGTAACGACCTCTGTAATATTTGCCTTTGTCAACGGATTATTGAAAAACAGTTTCACACGCTCTTATAGACGACAAAGGCTTTCTTACGAAAATAGTGTCAGTGCCATAGATGTGCTATGTTATGTAGTTTATAAGTATGTTCGTATTCTAAAATCGTAGTAAGTATACTCTCTAAAAAAATCGAGTGAAAATATTCACTTTTAAAGGAGTGAATACAAAAAAGAGTGAATTAGGAGTGAAATTGGAGTGAATTTTGAGTGAAAATGTTCATTTTCACTCGTTTTGGAGTAACCTCAAGGATCACTCCAAAATCTTCGAGTGATCCTTGAGGTCACTCCTAAATGAGTGAAAATTCACTCTAATTTCACTCCAAATTCACTCTTTTTTGTATTCACTCCTTAAAGAGTGAATATTTTCACTCGATTTTTTTTTAGAGAGTAGTGTTAATAGTATCAGCGTTATATGTCAATGAGTAAATTCACAATAGTAATTAGAAGAATCTAATAATATTATGAATATATTTTATTGGTATAACAAATTGGTGTTGTCGTTGTTTTGTTCCACAGTTTTACGTCTTGCAAGCTTGGGTTTTTAGTGGAACACTGTTTTCCATCGTCATGACTATTTACTTTTTTTGTGTGTCCATGACTAAGTGCATTGTTTCTTTTTATGACAGCATTCGTGCACATACTTTGTAGTGTATCTGAAAAACAACCTGCCCTTATCAAAAAGTACGAATGGAAGACAAATCGACAATTTGTACCGCTTTGAATCGTGTTCTCTTTTTCTTTTTTGATGATGGAAATAAATAAACTATTGAATTGAATATAATACTTCTACTCAATATCCTTGTATCGAATGATGCGCTAGAAAGAGCACATTATTATGGGCTGCTATAAAATCATGTATACCTCTTCAGTGTAAGCTAACACAGAGAATAACAATTCTGTAGTTTGTACGTTGGTTCTCCTTAACATTGATGTTTAGGGACTTCGTTGATTCTGTCTGTTGATATGTATCGATTTGACAACAATAAGATAGTGATTTATTGTCACTCAGTCTAGAATGGCAGGTGGTTTAATTCCCAGATCATCTAACACCAATCTACACGGCTAAACCCATTTTGTACTATAACTTTGGTCTAAATACCGTTTGGTCCAGTAATCTCTATTGTCCATTTTGGCTAGTTGTAATTTAGTTTTATGACAAAATTTTCTAATCGCAATCTCGTCTTTGGATTTTTCCCCTGATTCCGTCTAATACCATAATTATGGTCTATGTACTGCTTTCAAGTCACAGAGCAGACATACAATGATCGAAATGCACACGTTGATTTCATTGCTAGCTAACAGACAGCTGCGTGTAGTGTATGCTATCGTAGGGTATTGTATATTGATTTTGGAAAACCAAATAACCATGAACGTATAAATATCGATCATAACCAATCACATTCAAAAGCCTTAGGACGCCCCACTCCTACAAACAAGTCTTCAGCGACGCCCCCGATATCAGATACCATACATCCTGTGACACTCACCAGCGTAGCCAGATTTCTATGGTATATTATGGGAGGGGGACCATTGAACGTATAAACAAAACCAACAATTAATGTTGCATTTAAGTAACAGGTGTATAAATGAGTATGATGACGCTCATGACACCAATGTAATGACAACGTTCATCCTAATCGATGTAGTCAAATCGACATAATCATCAGTTATCTTGCAAGGTACGTGCGCGAGCAAGCGTATTGAGCGAAGGTACCAGAATACCAAAGTGTTCTGATTTATAAACCCTATGCACTAAGGGTAAAGCTCTATTTTGCATTGCACTGTTGTCATTTTACTGATAGCATGAATACTTGAATTTACTGGAAAGCGTATTTTGTGCAATGCACCATTGTTTCAGAATCATTTCCTATTTCGGCATATTTTTCTTTTCGCGCGCTGATGTGAAACACGTTTCAATCACAATAACTATTACGGTTGTACCATGATTTTCTCCACGAATGATTATTTTCAGTCTCTGATACGACAATTTCATCTGCTAAACCAGGCAACACTGGGCTTGGACGTAAATGGAACACGACAAACAAGTTAATTAGACCAAATGAACGTTAGACAGAGTGTGCTTTAGACTAAAATAATGGTCAGATCATTTGTGCATTAGACTATATTAAGTGCCATTAGACCAGCTGGTCAGTAGACATATTGATGAGTAGCCAAACTATAGTCATTTGCCGAACTGGGGGTTAGACTAAGTAAGAAAAATTACCTATATGGGTATTAGCCAAATTGGGTGGAACCCAGGTGACGAAATGGAAACCAGACAGAATGAATAGACGAATGGGGAATATAGACGAATGGATTATTAGAGAAACAACGTTGGTGATTAGACAGTCTGGTAGATACACGTGGTGATGTAGCAATTGGATATTAGACGTTGGCTAGCCTAACTTGTAACATGCATTATTTGTGTCTTTGGACTTTGTACATTATTGAATAGCTTTAAATTTTTGGATAATCTGTGTGTTGCATACAACTTCATATTATTCGAATTGACATTGGAGCATAACATATACATTGACTAATGCCGGATATTGATTTCCTTTTAACAACTGGCAAAACTTCAGTTTGTGGTTTGGAAGAGTATTGTGGACATATGGTAATTGTAGGTTTGTAAAAGGGATAAAATTGGGAAACTTCTTTCAGTCATCAAACATATTATGTTACAAATAATATTGTCATTATCTTGTCCCTGTTTCTTGTCTTTTGATCATTATTTTTAATCGAATATATATATGTATATATATATATATATATATATATATATATATACATATACATATATTCTCCAAGGTACCCACAGGGAGAAAAGATGGCAGCATTGAAAAATTATACTGTTTATATTCTACTGACAACTGCACTCATCTGGAACTATAGAGCCATGCCCTCGAATGCGGTAAGAGCACTATACACACATCAAAATAATTGATAAGTGTAATAGATTGATATTATACTGCTAGCTAAACTGCGTCTCTAAGGAGATAATCGAGACCATAGCTTCCCCCTGTCTCTCTCTCTCTCTCTCTCTCTCTCTCTCTCTCTATATATATATATATATATATATATATATATATATATATATATATATATACACATACATATATATATATATATATATAGAGAGAGAGAGAGAGAGATTATATTCTATTGATATATGTATATATGTATATATATATATATATATATATATATATAATATTCGTGTATGAGTTATTGGTCCCCTTTGTTAAGTCGGCATTTATGCAGCTATAGGTGAAAGGACAAATCTTCCAACGAAGAGGAGATAAAACACTTGTCTAGATTAAATTGATTTATTTGCTTTTCTCGACAAGTTCACCACAATGATTAGTCTACACATGTAAACAAAGATGGACCGCAATGTTAGATGACTCATTAGGATATTCTTACATTTTTGTGCGAGGGTTTCCCATTCTGTTTTTGTGAATCCATGTCACAGGACTCGGAATGTGAGTTTGACTCTCAAATGACGTACGACGAGAGTTCTGATTGCCAGAACGGTGCTACAGGTCTCAAACTCTGCGAGCCGGGCCATAAGAAAATCAAACGATGTATCAGTGCCGATGAAGACACGACAAATATGTGAGAAAACCTTAACTACCACTTGACTCTACAATATGCCCAGTCCAACATTCGCATAAGTAAGCGGGTACTTGCCGGGTCAGAGCCTGGGCACTTTCCTAGACTTTCTTAGGCTGTCGCACATAATAACCAAATAAGAACAACAAAAAGGAAACCCCACAATCAGAATAAGGCCTCATTTACTTTTTAAACTAATTAGATTCCAACATTAAATTGCGTTCTTGTGTTCACTGATACAGTAATGGAACAGTGGTCATGGTATCCAATATAAATATTTGGGAGTTAAAATTATATATCTGCACTGTTCATTAACATTACTTTCATACGTGGTTGCGGGTTGTTATTGTTTTTGTTTATTCTTCTGTGTTTCTGTTAAGATCTGAAACAAAGTGAAAAGAAATCTTGATGTGACATTAGGATATAGTTTCCAAACTTTTATTATGAATATTGATTGAATCCACAACCATTGCCAACTGTAGCAGTGTTTATATCAAGATCAAGACACTTTTTTTTTCATGTAACTGCATGTACGTTATTGTCAAGCATATCAAAAGCTTTTGCAGCGCAGATTATATATATATATATATATATAATACGCATATGTTTTTATGAATTGTTACGTTAATGAAATTCTTCCCTTTGTTTTCAGTGTGGAAGGAAAAACCTGTCAGCCATTCCATGTAACTAGACACCAGGACCTTAAAATTTCAAGTTCAAGCAACTAAGAAAGAGTACATGTATTCATATTTGGATAGGTATATGTTCAAAGGGTGTAAATCTAACTTTTCTTGGCTTTTCACTTTCTAACAGCCGGGTTACACCTCTCAGAACAAAAATCACATTTACTACAAAAATGATGTCTCTTTGGTGCTTTTTTTTATTTCACTATTTAAAGCATGTTCTGTTATCTATATTCATATTTCTTTACATAAGGTCTTATTTTATACCCATTTTACCATATCAAGTTGCTTTTTTCATTTATATGTAATGAGCTTGACAATATTTTCGATTGCAACACCCTCGAAATGTCTCACGCGAGTCACAAAAATATGTCTATATTCTAGATTTCTTAAAAAGTAGTAGACTGTATGAATTGTAGCTGATAAATAATGAGGATCTTAGAGTCCTCAATCATACCAGAAAATAATGTTTCCATTTGTAAACCCCTTCATTGTGAAAAACATCAGAACAATTGTGTCACACGAGTCACGCAAGGATTTCTTAGGATTGTCACGCTAGTCACAGTTTACAAGTTTGAAAAAACTAAAGACCAGAATGATTGAGATTTTTTGAAATAAATTCTGTCTTGAAACTAAATCAGGTAAAATATTTAATTTTCCCAATAAAGGTAAATGTTTTATATTAATTGGTAAATAAGAAGTGTTATAATAAGTAATGTATAGCTAACTGGATTGTCAACTTCCGTTAGGTTGGTCAATAGAAAAAATGGTAGGAGGTGGGTGGCCGCCTCGTCAACAAGAAAGTGTAATGCATCAGGAACTTTTCATGAAATTTACAATTACTTGTACTGTATGTCAGCTCCACTTCTGTGAAGTTCTTGGAACATTGCTTCATAAAGTGGTAGCCATCAGCAAGTCACATTGTATGAAGATGACAAGAAAATGGCTTCAAATTTTCCCTCAGATTTTACTGTCCTCCAAATAATCTTCGCTGAGAATCATTCATGCTCCAGCAAAGATTAAGTCCAACACGCCATTTGGAATTAGGTGCAAGTAGCTCGCTATACATCAATAATGTGGCCCAGGAGAAAATTATCACATGTCATCATCAATGATGAATCGTACTTAACCCATGACAAAACAGTATTATGTTGTACACTGTAGTTTTTGTGGATGAGCTTCTGTCAATGGTCAGCAGTGAAGTGAATTGTTCAAAATATGGTTAGATGGCCCTGTAAGCCAATTCAAAATAGATTTGTTATCAGTGCCATTACCTGTGCTGATGGAGAAACACAACATTGACCTACAATGTAGTGTGGAACCTCAGCACTATACAAGTCATGGGAAAGATCCAGTTGACACAGACATTGCAGCAAGCCTTAAGCGGCAGAGCTTCAGTTATGTGTAAAATCAAAACTTGTGCTCTGGCTCCATTGCTGAGGAATTTTGTCTTGCTGTATTTTTTGACTGTTCCTACAACTTTTATCACAAACAAAGGGAAGTTGAAGATTGTTCTGAGGGTTTATATACCTGCCTGTCATCTATGGAGTTTAGCTGCACCACATAACTGAATCATCACTTCAATATATCACCTTCAAAGAGTGAATATCTTGTCGCACAAAAAAAAAAAATCACTTCTCAGAGAAGCAGTGATGATCTATCCAACAATAATGGTGGAAATGAGGATACCATTGGGCCTTCAAGTGCAGGCCCAAAAGTCAATTGGCTGATGGAAGAATTGCCTTCAGAAGAAAGCATCCCCGCAGCATCTATGGCACAAGCCTCCAAAGTGGTCAGAAGTGACATTTACCTTAAGTCACCTAGAGAAAGGGAAATATATTCCACTGGCTGGATAAAAGATCCGTGGCAGCCTGAATTAGATATCTAATGCAACAGGGGCGGATGTAGCTTTTTATAAAGGGGGGAGGGAGGGTGTGGGAGGGGGTGTCCCCCCTCGCACAGTAGGGAGAATTTTTGAAAATCTGTGTGTGAAAATGGCGTTTTCTTGCATTTAAAACACCACTATTTTTGGTATAGAGGTCATTGCCAAATTAAAAATTACAAGTTTAAAAAAAAAAAGATAAGATTTTTTTTTAAATGGTCCCAGGATTTTTTTTTTTTTTTGGGGGGGGGGGGGTTGCAACCCCCCCCCCCCAGATCCGCTTCTGTGCAAAGTATAGCAGCAATATCTTGTCAACAATAGGAGACTTCAAAGTTAAAGTTCATGAATGAAGAGATTGAATCTTAAAGAAAATAAAACGGCCCCAACAAACTAGGCATGAAAACTGTCTCCACGAAGCAGAGACAAACTTTCTCAAACTACAGAAAAGACACTTTGGCAAAGAAAATTGAATAATCTAGTATATATCATATCATGTAGTTTACTTTAAAAATAAGCAAAACATGGTGATCATTCTTCACATCAGACTCAGTAATGGTAGATAAGAAAGAAAGAGAGTATCAGTATGTGTGAACATTATCTATTATAAGAAGAAGTGAGGATTCTTTGTGCATCAAAGTAACTTTAAAGTTTCGAGAAGAGCTTAAATGGATTCACATAAATCCGTCAGCAAATATGCAAGTTAACATTGATAAAGTTTGAATTAGATTCATTTTGAAAAAAAAAAGACTAGTTGGTACAATTATAGTAAATAAGAAAGATAAGGAAAATTCACTGAAAGAGAATTTCCCAGAACTCTTGATTTGACGAGGGGAAAAAAAGAGGTTCAAGTGAATTTTTGCTGCATGTTTATGTATCAAATGTGCTATGAGCACCCATGATCCCAATAGAGATAGGAGTTAGATGATTTCTTTGTTTTAAAGATATATGTGATAAAACTAACCATAATTAACGTGTTAGGATAAATATTTGACTCATTTAACTCAATAAAATAATTATAGTAGGCTTTACTTTTGATCCTGAATAACACTTGTCACGCGAGTCACGCTCATGTGTCACGCAAGTCACATTTTAATGTCAACTGAGTTGAGATGAAAAGTCAAAGGATGATGAAATTTTGACTTCTTATTGTCTAATGTCTCAAAATTGAATCCAGAAAACTTTGTGTACATAGGACAAATACTTTCTTACGAAAATCCAGTGAAGTACAATAATGTCAGAAATCTTCAATAGTGTCGCGTCACGCGAGTCACAACAAAAAAAGTGAAGTATCTCTAACTAGAATGACTTCACATCAAACATTTCTGTGAACAAATGTGAAGGGCCGATACCTTGATTGAAATTTGTAAAAGAAACAGGTCTGCAAGATAAATCTTTTAAAGTACTCAACCATAACAACTTAAAATCTTGTGTAAATGTCACGCGAGTCACAATAGAATGGCTGCTGTACTTTTATATTTGTTTTTCTCAACAATACTGTAGATGTGACCCTTGTGAGAACAAATACTTCCAAGTGAAGTTCAATCGGTGCACAGATTGCCACAAGTGCTCGGAATGTGGAAAGAATGAAAGAGTCGATATTCTGTGCACCACGAGGTCAGACACAAAATGTATACACATCGGAACAAAAACTTTGACGGATTCACAAGGATCAACCACTAAAACACCCTCAAGAGTGTCAGTGTCCACCCGGGACAGACAAACAGACGAAAGTAGCGTTGTCATGACAACATGCGAGAACTGTACGACAACACAGAGCAGTGACAAGACGGCAATTGCAACTGAGTTAGAAACGATCACGCCAACCGAAATCGAAGGGTCTGGAAATCGTGCTCCTGAAAACGGTATATTGCGTTTACTCGGTTCAGGGAGGTGGTTCCATCTCCCTGCTCGGTTACACTAGATTTCGGTGATGGGAATGGAAAGGGCACTACGGAGGAACGGCCATTAATGAAGACCTGTTATATACAACGGTCGACATTTTTAGTAATAGAAATAGATGTCGAGACACCATAATTATTGTTATAAGAAAAGACATTGTGTTTGGTGGCCACCAAAATGTTGAAAGTGGGTGGGATCCCTACGTTGCTTTTATGTGTTTTCCTGGTCTTGAAAAGAGGAAATTCTATCGCCAAGTGCTTGATGACCGCGTGCATTTCAGCTAGATGTTTTCAGATCGCCGCGAGTCCTCACGGACAAACGGACGGCCAAATTCAGCCAAACTATTTTTCCCTCACCTAAATTTCACAGCATATGAAGTTGAAGTATACCGGGTGTCCCAAAAAAAGCGGAACGGTGGATTTTCAGTACCTTGCGGTCTAAAAGTTATATATCTTTTGACATCATTAGAAAGAGCATTTTCCGCAAAAGACTATGATACCAAAATCATTTAATTTGGTTCAGTACTTTTTATTCTACGCCAATTTCTGAAAATGCAGTCATTGTCAAATTTCGCCGGATTTTTGCGACTTATGAGATAATAATTTGAGTGCGACACGCGATCCATACGGTGAATATTGTGTAAGCTCGGTGATCCATGTCAACAAAAGATACAGCTTTCACATTGGGCACGGGCCAGGAAAAAACAGTGTGTGTGTGTGTGTGTGTGTGTGTGTGTGTGCGCGCGCACGCGCTCTCTCAATATGAAAGCGTTATCTTTTGTTGACATGGATCAACGAGCTTACACAATTCACCGTATGGAACGCGAGTCGCACCCAAATTATTATCTCATAAGTCGCAAAAAATTGAAAATGAATGCATTTACAGAAATTGGCGTAGAATAAAAAGTGCTCAACCAAATTTAATGATTTTGGTATCATGGTCTTCTGCGGAAGATGTTCTTTCTAATGATGTCAAAGAATATATCACTTTTAGAACGCAAGGTACTGAAAATCCACCGTTCCGCTTTTTTTTTTGGGACACCCGGTATAGTGATATATCCATGATGCTTAAGTTTAATGCACTCAGGGAGTCCCAGAGTGTAATTAATGCACGATTGACTAAGATTAAAGGACAAGTCCACCTTCATATACTTAAGGATTGAGAGAATGCAGCAATATTAGGAGAACACATCAGTGAAAGTTTGAGGAAAATTGGACAATCCGTTCAAAAGTTACAAATATTTTAAGTATCTTCGCCGTCACTGCTGGAAGAGAAGACTACTACAGTGTATGATGTCACATGCGTACAACTATATAAGGAAAATAAAAAGAGAATTTCACAAAACTTTACTTTTTGAATGAAGTGCACATTTCTGCGACTTGGTACTGACGTATGTTAAGGGTAATATTATTCCCCCTGCCTTCTGAAAGAGAGAAGTCGAGTGTTCTTTTGTTATGGGAGAAAAATGGAAATATGTTGAATTTTCTTTATTCTTTTTTTATATCGCGTTACTCATGTGACATCACAAGCTATAGTAGTCTTTTCATCCAGCCGTGACTGAGCAGAAACTTCAAAAATTCATAACTTTTTAACGGATTGTAAGATTTTGCTCAAACTCTCACTGATGTGTTCTACTAATATTGCTGCATTCACTCAACCCACATGTCTATGAAGGTGAACTTGTCCTTTAAGCGACAAGGGAATTTTTGCTTGTTTGTTTGTTTTTTTCTTTTTTTTACTCTCACATCTAGACAGATTCAAATAATTATATACATAAAGCGGAAGTGAGTGCCATAAAATGTAAAGGTTTCCATATAGGTCAATTTTTTTTTTTTACTTTTGTCATTCCAATTCATAAATGTGCATTCAAATTCACGCATTGCACGCAGGCGAAGATATTCGGGCATTCAAATTTAGAATCCAAGCATTCAATCTCATTTATGGGAGCTCCATTTCGTTTCCTTCAAATCAAATTCACGCTTGTGCGTTCCATTTCCGAATGCAGGCACTATACACACACGTCATTTCCTACTCGTGCATTCAAATTCACGCGGTAGTCCCAGTGAACTTGTTTGGGGCATTCATTTTCATTTTCAGATGGCCAGTTTCCTTCTCCATGAAATCATAAAACGAAGGATTTTTTTTTTAAGAATGGGGTAATGGGGTGATTATGGGACAGACAGGGGCGAAAGCTTCTTATAAAACAAGCAGTGAGGTTTACACAACCCAGGCTTATATGCATTTACAGAATTATGTTAAGTGTTGTTGTATTATTCTGTTATATCATGTATTCATGGTTTATCATTCAAGACATTTTGAATTATAAGGCCCATTCAGCAGTGCATCCAACAGCACAACGATAATTTAAACATACTTCCTGATGACACCGCATGCACTAAAAAAGGACAACGCCCCAACACTAACCACATAATGTATCAATTTACAGACAAACTGGCACGAAATGATCTCAGTACTTAGTCCCGCAAAAGTATACCCATAATATATCAATAAACAACAAATAAGAGGTATGTTCATGTTATCAGTTTCAGTGTAGTAAAGATCGCTTTTCTCGAAGATGTTAGTCAACCTCTCCTATTATGCTCGTTTGTATGCTTAAGTATAGTGTTTGATGTGCCTGTATACATTATGACTGCCATTTTAAATCGTGAAGTTTAAATTTTAGAATGACAAGGTGGGTCTACACGGTAAAATAAAGCATCATCATGAACCTCAATCTATTCAAAGGTACACTGCAAAAAGTCCGGTGTTAAATAGTGAACACCGAGCTGGTGTTAAGTTTTCGGTGCTCATTTATGGTGTTAAATTAACACCTACGGGTGTCATTTCCAAATTTTAAACTGTTTTTTGAAGAGTTTCTTAGTAACTGCACTTCTTGTGTATTTTTAATTTAAACAAGACGATCAAGAATTTTACATTAAAATACTAGATTTTTGAAAAAATGTGAAAATAAATTTACACCAAAGTAACACCAGCTGGTGTGGTCCCTTATTGAAGCTGGACAGGTGTTAAACCATTGATATTAACACCAGCAAATATCAAATCAACACCATGTGGTGTCATTTTTGAATTAACACCAGTACAGTGTCAAAATAACACCAGGTACAGTGTCAAAATAACACCAGGTACAGTGTCAAATTAACACCATGAAGTGTCAGGTGAACACTTTTCAACACCATCACAGTGCATTTTTAACACCTGTGGGTGTGGTCCTTTATTGAAGTTTGATCGGTGTTTTTACAGTGTAATGAAAAAGACACACATGCATCACCCCA
The DNA here is from genome assembly GCF_040938485.1 of Diadema antillarum. Classification (NCBI taxonomy): domain Eukaryota; kingdom Metazoa; phylum Echinodermata; class Echinoidea; order Diadematoida; family Diadematidae; genus Diadema; species Diadema antillarum. The sequence goes on from NW_027270953.1 coordinate 2,040,782, forward strand.
AGCTAACTAAATAGAAAACGTATTTGAATTGAATGCACTTATTTGGAACATTGTTGCTTTCTCTTTAATTTGAATACCGACGGGATTCGTTGCGGCGCGCCTGCCTAAAATAAATTTGAAAGCTCATTGCTCAGTGAAATACATGCTCCTACCTTAGATTAATGACGGAAATCAACATCAATATTGATTGCTCCGATTTTGAATTTGAATGACCTGATTTCGAATGTGATTGCTGATTCACTGCTGTAAGCGTGGATTGCGTGGAATTAAATGTTTGTACTAGGAACTTAAATGGCAAGATTATGAATAATTAAACGGGAAAACCTATACTTTATCAAAATATAATTTGTCGTGTAGGTAAGCTAGTGAACGGAACTGAATTAACTATAGAGGGCATAGGCATCTGTTTTACTGGCTTACAGTCTAACTTCCATTTTATTGTTTGTTGTTGTTTTTTCACATTGGCAGGTTTGTCGAACGGTGATAACAAAACTATAATCATAGTAGTGTTCTGTGTCATCGTAATCCTGAGACTGGTCGTGGTCGTGGTCGTGGTCGTGGTCGTGCTGGTGGTATGGAAGTCGAAAAAGGTCACTTGCCCACAGCGGAATAGAAATGTGAGAATTTGATGAAAATATTTTTACTTATAAATGTTTTCCCGCATAATTTCATAAGATTTGCATTCCATTTAATGTTGCGATGATTCAAATTCTAGTAAATTTAAATGATCATCGAGATGACCATTCAAACAACTATCTATAGCTCATTAAATTTGATTTCATCACTATTCTTTTTCCTTATTTTCTCACATGCGCGTGTAAAAGGCGGGTTCAAATTAAAATTGGGCGAGAAATGCATTAAAATTCGTATCGACACAGCCCTGAGGAACAGTAAGAAATTCAAACAGCAAACATTTACAGCATATGGGCAGTGTTTTTCGTTACCGCGTATGTTCTTTGTGGCATTTCGTCTGTTTGAACAAACACTGTAACTTAATGCACTTTGAAATGTGACCTTTGACTTATCATGAACTTCCTCATTCTCATTATTATTCTTATTCAAACAGTCGTCTGAAACAACTTTCATACTCATATACATGCATACATATTATAACAACATCAACTTACGCACGACTTTGGCGGCTATATTTAGTATGAAACTTTTCATAAATATGATCTGATGAAATTGGGTGGAAAAACCTATATCAATATGAAAGTATTCAATCTATCATATCAATTGTTCACTCTCCACGTTATGTCACTTCATACAGTTTGTCGCGCGTCTACACCTGCAGTGGTCGGATAACTACCAAAGTGAAAAAAAAAAAATCCAACCGCTTGATTATGATTATATGACAATCGATTACGATCTGATACAGACCATTTGACCGAGCGTATTACGAACAACCTATTTAATTATTTTGCGTAGTTGTACCATGGGATAATTTAAAGTGGAAATTCAAAGAAAATTACATCTTGGCACAAATCATATGCTGCGTTTATGCTAGAATCTTGGAAAGGACAAAATGTGAGATTTTGCGCATTCCACAACGGGGAATGCAACAAGACCTAGAAAATTCTTACGATGTCTGCGGTAATGAAAGTTCTTCGGATGCATTTCGAAAGATTCGGCAACGCTTTTATTGACATCGCTTTTTCGAGTTTGAAAAACCCGTCTTACAATGGTATAAATGTGAATGAACAGCAAACCACCCGGCGGCTGAATGCATAACTCAAACAGTAGCAAGGCCAAGCGAATGCTGATAATGACTTGAGCAAGTGCATGAGAGACATGGAATTTTACCTTTTGGATTGTCATTACTGTTGATGGTTTTAAAGCATCTCTCAAAAGACACGGAAAAGTGTTAGATTCACTTTGAATACAGGTGGCATAATATGTAGGCATTTATCCCGGCTAAACATTAATACAACTCCCATCTAGGAAAACGGTTACACCTTTGAATCTTGACATTGTCTAGAGTACATAGTCTGCATGCTTTTGCTCGCTTAGTCCATTCAGTAACGTCACAAAATATCAGGCCTGTTTATCGAGTTTCGTTAGGTAAAGTTAGCTTCGAAGTAGAAAGGAGAATGGTATTCTCCTCGCGTTGTGTTTCACAAATCTTTTCCGTGAGGTCGGGAATTGTAATAATTGTGGCTGGTTTAAATTGTGCTAGTATTTGTAATTTTATGAAACATCAATCCTGTTTAATATCTTTGAATGTAAGGTTTATAGGAAAGTAAATCCCAATATATATATATATATATATATATATATATATATATACATATATATATGTATATGGATTGAGTTAAAGCAGCAATATTGGTAGAACACATCAGTAAAATTTGAGAAAAATGGTCAATCGTTTCAAAGGTTATCCTTTTAGCCAATTTGTAATGCAATAACGTCATTATGGATGGATAGATTTCGTTCATAAAATGATGATGTAGAAATTAATGGTTTGGCATTTTAAGGAGTTACTATAGCTCGCTCCTTGAGAATTCTAACTTCACAGTCCCTAAGTAGATATACCGAAGAAGAATCCACAGGACCCTTCATGTCATTTCACTCTTTATACTTCATTATGACATTTATTAACAGAACCAAGGTGGGGTCAGACAGGCTCCCTGTAGCAACGCTGGTAGTAACAACAACATTCACAGTAACAGGTCGCAGCAACCGGCAAATGGGCCCGCAGACCAGGCAAGTGAAAGTGGTCGACGGGTGGGCGACTGATGTAGGAAATCCATTTGTGATAAAATCGTCTTCATATTTAACATTATTTACCTGATTTTTTTCGTCAGTTTCACAGAGTAGTGTATCACGGGGAGGAAGAGACATTTTGACTGAATTTTTGCATATTTTATAGGATTTTCTTCAGATTTTGCACAGTGGGGAGCAATGGGTATAAAGAAAAGCCTTGACAGCTAATTGCCGTCACTAATCCATCTGTTGGCAGGGTAAGAGATCAACCTGACTGGAATATATCTGTATGGCAATCAGTCAACGAGTTTCATTCAAACTTTGTATAAACAGTAGATGATTGGGTGGTTATTCTGGGTGCACGTCACGAGACCGGCACTCGCGAGCCATACAGCCCACGAGTCATACAGCTCATGAATTATACAACTCACGAGTCAAACAGCTCATTAGTTCGACACTAAACTAACAAGGCCCACGAGACCGACCCATTAAGCCCCGTGTTGAATCTGTCGAACTCGTGGGCTGTTTTTCAATGTCGAACATATGGGCTTTATTGGCCTATATAGTGTCGAACTCATGGAATGTATGACTCGTGAGCTGTATGACTTATGGACCTGTTTCCAATGTCGAACTCGTGGGCTGTATGACTCGTGGGTGTCGGTCTGTAGTGGGATGACCCCGTTATTCTACCGTTATAAAGTATCTACTGATAGAGACCTCTGAACATGTCATGTCACTCTTTACTTTGTCATGATATTCATCGGCAGGACCCTGAAAACGCCCGGGCTTCCTCCAGTGGAGATGGCAGTGACATAGCAAATACTGCCTCTACTTCAGCAGCCAAGGCAGAAGTGATAGGAATGACTTCACTGTCGAGTACTAGTACTCCAGAGGAAAGGGAACACTTGATGGCAAGAAGTGGGGAGCCAGCAACGAATGAGGCCATGCTTAAACCTCAGCCGGATGCATGGGAATGTGAATCTAACCTCTAGATTGTGAAACGGAGCACAACAAGTTTTATATATTTTCGCACTCTCAATTTGGATTTAGGGAAAAACATAGCACTATATGCATGCATTATTGAGCTTTATAGAAAAAATGGCATATGCTATCATCAAATCTTCTCATCTGACAGGTTTGTTCCTGGACTTTTCTAAGTCCTTCGACACCATTAATCATGATATTTTACCTAATAAATTACGTTATTACGGAGTGTGTGGGAAGGCCTTGGAGTGCTCAGGAGCTACCTCATGAACAGGAAGCAATATGTCTCTTTGAATGGTTGTAACTCACAAATGCTAAATATCAAATGTGGGGTTCCACAGGAAGGTTTATCAGGTTCGCTCTTGTTTATTGTCTATATAGATGAGTTTTGTAGATCATTAGATGTTCTTTCTTTTATTCCCTTTTCGAATGACTCAATGTTTTTGCACAATAATCCTCTTGCCCTATACAAACACAATAAACTCTGACTTAGAAAATGTCGCCCAATGGATAAAAGAAAAAAAAAATCAGTCTTCAACTTAAAAAATAAAATGCTTTTTAGCAACTCTAGAGTCAGCTACCTGTTGATATTGTTTTTGATGGTACTCCATTGGAAAATGCTTCCCATGTTAAAGGGATCGTATGGTTTTGGTTGAGACCTGATTTCAGGTTTCTAACATTTTTTTGGTGAGATAATGAGAAACCTCTTATGAAATATGAAAGAGCGTGTAATTCTATGAGGAATTCAACGTTTATTTGATGAAAATTGAGTTTGAAATGGCTGAGATATCCAAAAAAGAGCAATTTCACTAAAGTGTGGGACCCACACTTTACTACGATCGCTTTGATTTACTTTGTTTTTGGATGTTTCAGTCATTCCAAACCCGATTTTCATCAAATAAACTTTGAATTCCTCTTAATGTGGTATGATCTGTACTATATCATAAGTGTTTTCTTGGTTTCTCGCAAAAAGTTAGAAGCCCTATTCTCATCTCCACCAATACTGTACCATCCCTTTAAATTTCTTGAATAAAAGTCGATAATTAGCTTTCATGAAAATTTCATATTGATAGCATATGCGAAACTTGTTTCAAGTGTCTCATTTGCATTATGGTTTTAATGCACCTAATTTCTGAATCCTTTTAATTCACAGTTGTCCATTATTTTGAGGTCCATGCACTTCCACACTTAGCACGATGCACCTTGTACAATATCAGACTTAACACTCCTACTCTTTTTCGATTTTTTTCCACTACCACTTCCTCAGGCCACTCACATTTCAAGCACACGCTTACGATATGTGGTCTGATGCATTTTCACATTATAAACATTCCCTATTAAATGATGTCGTTTATTATCATCGCTGACAATTAACTTGTACGTTAGGTATGTACTGTATTTTCCTTTGTTCGCAATGCTGAAAATGTTATTGATGATGTTATTTTGTACTGAAAATGTAAAAAAAAAATCATGATGTTACTTTGAATCGAAATGATGAAAAATGCAGAAATAAAGCCAAACAAACAAAACTACTTCACGAAACATTGATATAACTAACAAGCATAAATTTTGTCTTTCTTTATCGTTGCTGCTTACATTATCTTCATCCCTAATATTGCCTTATTTACGTTATGGTATTCTCGCGTGGGGAAATACAATATCAAACACTCTTAGATAAATAACTTTTATTACAAAAGAAATCACTCCGTACATGTCATACTGTATTTTTGTCTCATATACCACTGACCCGTTATTTTTTGACACAACATATTTAGAATTAAATTTTGTATTTGTTTAGTTAGGACAATCTACGTATAATTATGATAGAAATAATCCTCAAAATATATTTGAAACATTGTTTCGAAAAAAATCAATCCTTTCGCAATTATCCAACAAGATGATTGAATGAATTCCATTTGTCGTTTTTGAGAACTTTGCTGGCTCAGAACACCTTCATTTACGATACATATGGCCAAAGCGTTGGAACTCATTTCATAATAATATAATAACAGTTAAAACTTTGAGTTCTTTAAATGAAAATAATTTTTATTGAAATCTTATGATATGAAATCGAATTGATTTCGTTTTATCATCTCAATCAAGTCATTATTGCTTTAAACATCAAACAATTACATATAAATCATCTTTTTTTTTATTAGAGAAAAATGATCTGTCAAATACAAGTCCTCCTCAGATGTTCTTGTCTTTATACCGTTTATACCATTGTGCCTATTCCTTTTGTGTCCGCTCTTCTGTATTCTTACCGATATAATTTATGTAGCTACACAATTCTTTGCAATATTATATTCAATCCAGGTTGCAATTATGTACTATGCATCTGTGTGCAATTATGTACTATGCATCTATGCACATCTCATTTTCACTTAACAGAAAAAGTGGGGTTAAACTCCCTAACCCCCCCCCCCCCCCTTCCCTAGATCCGCCACTTTAACAATCTCTTCCAGTTATTTGTTGTACCAATAGGCTGAAAATAGAAAGAGGTGAGTTTGGCTGTAGAGGGAATATGGCGATGATTGTATTCAAACACGTCTGTTATGTAAATGATAAACTATAGGTACTATATTTTGTCTTTCTGATATGAGGATAGTGAAGTATTCCAACCTAGAATTTCACTTGCAATAGTGTGAGGGTCTCAAAGTTGAACGTAAATGCGGCAGAAGGAGAGAGGTGTAGCCTAAATGATGATATATTATACAGATACAGCTGTACTGATGTATAAACGATCTCTTGCAACGATTTGCCGTAGGCTAAGGTATAGACACATGATTAATGATCGCGGACGGATTATTACGATGTTTGTGGGGTTCTTTTTTTTTCAGACAAATTTTTCGTATAGTTAGATGTCATGTTATAAAAATTTCTTATAAATCATGTAGATAACAATTAAGCTATAGATATTTGTCTTTCTGATAATGGTATTCCAAATCAAAGTTATTGAACTTCACTTGATGGGGTATGAGGGTCTAAGAGTTGAACTTTAAGGCGACGAAAGATGAAAAGCTGTCGCAAATTGTCAGATGTATCATTATGGGTGGAAATGCAGCTTCGTGCGTGAACGATCTCTTGCAATTATTTGTTAAAGGTTGAAAGGGAAAGAGAAAATTTTTATTTTCACTGTGGAGGGAATATGGTGATGTTTGTATTCACACAAGCCTTTCATATAGTTCGATATCATGTTAATTAATTTCTTACAAACTATATAACTAACAAGCTATATGGATATTCGTCTTCCTGATAATGGCATTCCAAACCATAATACAATAAGGTATAAGGTATAATGGCATAGGGGCCTCAAAGTTGAACTTTAAGACTGCGGAAGCTTAAAAGTGTCGCAAATTTGCAGATATATCATTAATTGTGCAGATCAGCTTTGTGTGTGAACGATTTCTCGCAATTATTTGTCGTATAGGCTGAGAGGGAGACGAATGATTTTGCTGGCGGTGGGAATATGGCGATGTTTGTATTCAAACATGTCTTTCATATGTTTTGCTGTCACGTTATTCGATTTCTTATGTATAAATGATAAACTATAGACGTAGGTACTTTGTCTTTCTGACATAAATAGAATTCCAACCTAATGAACTTCACTTGCAGAGATATATAAGGATTTCAAAATTTGCGATATTGCGATGTTTGTATTCAATCATGTCTTTCATGTAGTTTGGTGTCATGTTATTCATTTCTTATATGCATATGTAATGATATATAGGCCTAGATATTTTGTCTTTCTGATAAATGGTATTCCAACTCAACCGCTGATGAACTTCACTTACTGACGTATGAGAATAAAGCTTAACTCTAAATTCAGTTCTCCTGACTCTACTGTGGATTTTTGGAAGTTGGAGAAAGACAGATACAATATACGAATTGTGACACTTAATCAAAATGAGGTAACACATTACAGTTGTGCCTTGCTCTCCATTCAGTCATGTTTACAAGATATTGTCTAAGCCGATCTACAGAGCTATTTTGAGTGTGAGCATTGACTTCAGGATATTTAAAGCTTTTCACCTTGGATTATAGTGGGTTTTTTTCTTATATAGTATCTGTTTATTTGATTTTGACATTTAATGCAGCTGCTTTTTTTAAGAGTTTATTTGTACCACGTAGCATTCAACCAATTCATAATTAGTCATAATTTTCTAGTTTTGTTTATAATCCTCCACGCCTCCAAGTTGAAAATATTTTTTTTTGACCCAGTCATCAATAGAAAGTACAGATGTAACTAGACCGATTATAAGCAAGCAATGGACGAGATTGAGAAGCCGAGGATTGCGGGTGAACAACTATTTTTAGCCCTATAACTGAAAAGAACAATAGAGTGATAAAATTAATATTGTGTTCTTGCTCCTCTTTGTGTTTATCTCTATCATTTTTGCAACCTTCAATTTATTTGGTACTTCCTCTTCAGCCAAAGATTTACAGATCATAACACGTGAAAGGCTCTGTTTTTCTCAAAGTGACTCATTCATTACGGACATTCCATACAATTACTGATCAGATGTTTTTGTGATGTTTATCTTAACACGTTCCAAAACATCTAATCGAAGTATAGCAAGAAAATTGATTTGTCTGCCAGAACTTTTCATAGTGTGAAATATATGACGATAGTTTTTTTTTAAATCTGTATTTAGACTTGCTTCATTGGCAAAACAATTATTCCATTTATTTGTTATCACCTTAGAGTTTCATGTGGAAAACGCTTTTGTCAGATTGTCAATTTCCAATAAAGATTTAAGTGCTCATGCACGATTCACTATATGTTATCGTTTAATTGATTCGATTTGTCGTGACAAAACTTATATAGGCCTATATATATATATATATATATATATATATATATATATATATATATTGCGTGTAAAGTGTTTCGACATCTTTTACTCGAAAGTTGGATGTCGTCTCAGTAAGTGTACCAATGATGACATTTTGATTGCAAAGTTTTCGGCCTACTTGACCTTGTTTGCTGCTGTATGACCTGTGATTGACAACAAGCAAATTAATCATAACTGGGAATCAAAACGTTAAACCAATGATGCATTACAAATAATTTGAATGTAAATAAATGTATGACTGTATCGTTATATTTATATATAAAAATATGGAAATCCATGAAATAATGTAGACCTATTTACAGTAATGTAAGAGCGCGAGGAATATAATTTATATGCATAATCGATGCCCTTAATGCTTATGTAGAACATTACCTCTCAGTCTCTTACCTTACCAGCATTTCCCACTCTACAGCACTCCTCATCACAACACACCGTATAGCCAAACACATACACACAGAATACCTGCCCAAAAACCCCATACAGCAACAAAACAATCATGCAGTATCAATGGTAGCTACAAATCTCGAGTAAAGGATCATCGTGTTATTATCCACTTTGAAAAAAGAAATTGGTTCTATTTCCTGCTGTGCTATGCCAGCGTACCTAGTTTCATTGCTAATTTATTTCCTTTTCTCGGCTATCTAACGTTCTTTCCTTTATTGCCATTTCCAATCTTCCAATGAGGGCCTGCTCTTTTTTCCCCCCGTCTACTACTTGGGTACGATCGATTATCACGTGACGTTCTACCGACCCAGAACTGAACAGAGAGGGCGTTTGGACATTCATTCAGGAATAAAAGTTGCGTTTGGACATGATTCAGGAATAAAAGTTGGGTATTCTGATCTAAACAAGTTTACACTTTCAAACAACTCGATTATCTTGGCAAGCCGCATGAACCAGATGAGTTTCCTGGTAGAACCTTTCGATATTTGCAATTTTGAGCCCCTTACAGAACTAACGTTTTACCTTTTAAACTGGCTATAAACATGAAGCATTGCTGCATAATTATTGATTCTGTAGGAGAGATTTGGGTCATGTTGGCAAAGGTCAAGTGAAAAACAAAATCATCTTTGCCCACATTTTAAAAACAGCTCGAAGTATTGTCATAAAAATTGGTGTGTAGGTATATGTATTGCCAGACAGTGATTATTTGCCAATCATGGGAAACTGTCGTCTGGCACTGGCAACATGTTATTGTCAAGAACTATTAAGAGAATAATGCAATATAGCGGAGTCATACAGTCGCCATAACAACATTTGTAGGTTTATTTATCTTACTTTGTGTGCCCCCCGAACATGCATGAGCTGAGCTGAACAAAAATGTTCGCAAATCCGAAGTGCGTGATGTGCATTGTCTTCATTATGCGTGACATGTTATGGCGTTCCGTGGCAGTACATCGTTTTCGTACAATGGTAACCCAAGCAAGTGACCTGGGGAGGTCTCTCTGCATTTTGCTACGCACCCACGTCAAAAGAAGTCGAAAAGGACATGTTTGTAGCATAAATGGCGTCATCGACGTTTTCCAGAAAGGATTAAGGATTTTGTTTTTTACTCTGCTTTCTACCACTAGTTAGGGGTTCTATTTCAAAAAAATAGGTTTCGGCATATCAAATTGAACTAAGGTCAATAGAATGACTTAAAGACAACCACCTATTGTGATGTGGATAAGATACAAATATAATCTGACATCTGTTGATAACTAAATCCTTTATTGTATTTCAAAGAAGAGAATGATAAGGGCGTTAAGTTGTCACTAAACCCATAGTGTTCAAGACAAGCCCTTCTCATTCTCAATATACGTTTTATTTCCTGATTAGAACAACATACAGTTATTTAAGGTGCTATTTTAGGGTATTGTACGTTGCATTCTCAGCTGCCCATATTAAGGCTGGGCAGTCACTGAGATGTCAAATTCGTAGTACCTTCCTTATGGGGGTATCTCACCGGGGCTTGAAACTAGTTCGCGACGAGTTCGCGACTCCAGATTTTGCTAGTTGCAGAGACGTCTACTCGACGTCTCCTGAAAATTACAGAGTCTCCGATTAGTCGCAAGAAATTTAAACATGTTCGATTTTTCGCGAAGTCTCCGCGAAGTCTCCGCGAAGTCTCCGCGACGTGTCTGAGACGTCTCCATCAGTTGCGGAGACGTCGCGGAGACTAATCATAATAATAATTATCCGCGACTGCTGAGACGTCTCCGCGATGTCTCCGAGACGTCTCCGAGACGTCTCAGAGACGTCTCCGCGACTCTATTTGACGCTGTTTTACCTACTTTCGAAACCACATGACCCATCTGCGTGCTGACATCCTGCCTAGATCAAGTCAGGTGATCCTGCAACGGCTCCCTCATATTTGAAAATTTTTTGGCACCTGCCATAACTCGTCTCAGAGACGTCTCCTTGGTGAGACCGCAAGACATTTTTATGTTGGAGACGTCTCAGCGACTGAGAAGTTGGAGACGTCGCGGAGACGTCTCCGTTGGTGAGATACTAGCTTTACACCTAGCGTATTTTTGTATATCTTTTGTATGTTAATATAACATATTCTGCATTCTTTCCCACCATCAGCTTCCATAACAATGAGAAAACTTTAGCGCGCTGGGGTACCATCGAGGTACCATCGATCAAGGTCCATGTTTCTCAATGTGTTACCCCGTCTGAATAAGTGAGGAATCTTTTTGTGTAAGAATGAGTCCGCTGATTGTCAATATCAGTCTACGTGTCACATTCACAATGTGAGCATTAAGTTTGTTCAGATCAATCACTGCATTTCAAACACCAGGAAGTCTGATTGACGAACTTTGATTTCAACCTTGTGAAATCACTGCATTGCACTGGGCCTGATGTAAGTAACAACCTTTGTATAATATTTGCCTTTGTCTTTATTGATTATCAAAGTAAATTAAAGTAGAATAAAGAAAGTTTCACGAGCTGTCATAGACGATAAAAGCATTCTTAGAACAAAATCCTACTCAATGTCCTAATTCCGATCGTTGATCTAAAACTAGAAAATAATCATGCGCTGCTACATACCAGTAATCACAACTCGTTTTGTGTAAGCTTTAACGATGTGAAGGCCATTTCCTTATATACTTTGTATACAATGTTAGTTTTCCTTAAACATTGATGATAAGGACTACGTCTGTTCAGGCTGTTGACTTATTATGTGATAACTCCTGTACAAGATGTAAGGCTGATAACGTGCGGCTCGGTATGTCGCATTTTGGGTACAATGAGAAAAGCAAATACTCTATCAGAGCAATGGTGTCGTTCATGTATTTGTTTTGTACATTTCCTGCACAAGCCGTCAACTTATATGATAACAATACAACTCTGAGAAAGACTTTTTGAAGTATTCTCGGGCGAACACTCATAGCTCGACACAAGTCTGGCTACTTTAACTGTGTGTAGGCCTGTGTGTTTTTTGATCGTGTCCTACCTTATATGAGTAGCCAAGGCTCTTGTGAATTTTTTTAACGTTTTGTGATCGCTTTCTGTATAGTGCTTTCTGCTTCCAAGGACCCCCCCCAAAAAAAAAAAAAAAAAATCATGACCGTTGGTAGTTACGTTTTCATTATGCCACATTTACATATCTTACATTATTTGCAGTTCGTTTGCTGGATTCAAGTTCATATCATTCATATTGACATTAAACCGCAATACATTATTTCATGTCCGATTTTGATGCCGTGTAAATAACTGATAAGACTTCAGTTCGTAAAGACTGGAAGAATATTGTGGACACGTGGTGATGACTGTAGTTTTGTAACGGAAATAAAAAATTGTGAAACTTTTCTCAAGCTTCCATAATGCGACCAATATTGTCATCATCATGTCCTTTTTTCTTGTCTTGTATTACCACGGTCGTTTTGGTATTTTTGATATATATATATATATGGTTATTATGATTACATTTCTGTAAAATCCCCAGAGACAGAAATTATGGCGACACAGAAAAAGAACACTGTTTATATTCTTCTCTCGATTGCACTCATCTGGAACTATGGAGGCATGTCCTCGAATGTGGTAAGTGCACTATACATATTATCAAATTGATCGATGTTGATTGAGAAGTAATAGATATATAATACATGTATTATAATTGTATATATAATTTATACATATATGGGGGGGGGGGTTCCGACCGTTTCATTATTTGTTCAGTGCGAGAAGATATTATATATAGTGTTATATATATATATATATATATATATATATATACATATATAGGCTACACTGGTTCTCCACACGGTCTCTCTCTCCCTCTCTCCCCGTCTCTCTCTCTCTCTCTCTCTTTAATGTATATATATATATATATATATATATATATATATATATGTGTGTGTATATATAATAGATGAGAGAAAGGATGAGACGATAGACGTAGCTTGCATCCTCACAGTTTGATTTTTATTCTCAAGCTTTCGGGCCCTGCCCTTTGTCAAGACCGAGGATCAAAGAAATCAGACAAAGTAATGATGATGGATACAGAACAGAATATATATATATATATATATATATATATATATATTCCGTGAATGTTTGGACGGACGAACACGTGAATTAATGGTTCCCTTTAGAATCACCAGTAGCTATATGAGAATGCCATCCTTCTCATGAAAGGAGAAAAGATTACATTAATGTACTATATTGCTCTTCTCAACAAATCCACCACAATGATTAGTCTTGAAAGTAGCCTATCGCAACGAATACAATACTTGAAGCTTAAAGATGAACTATTTTACGTGATGCAAGATGGCGCCAAAGTGATATTCTCTATCCTTCTTAGTAAGATGGATGTTATGTTGCTATTTCAATCCATCTTACAGGAATCAGATTGCGAGTTTGACTCTCCAATGACGTACGACGAGAGTTCTGACTGCCCGAACGGTGCCACAGGTCTCATGCTCTGCGAGCCGGGCCAGGTGAAGATTAAACCATGTATCAGTGCCGATGAAGACACAACAGATATGTGAGAAAACCCAAACTGCCACTTTATTCTATATACCCAGTCAAACCTCCAATATTCGCTTAAGTGGGCACTCCCGGGCAGATCCTAGGTACTTTCTTGGGACTTTCTAAGGTTGACGTACAGAGCAACGAAAGAAGAACAACAAAAAGGAAATCTCACCATCAGAATAAGGCCCTACACTTTTCGAATCAGATTCTTCTCATGTTCTTCTCATGTTCACTGATACAGTGATTGAACTGTGTTCATGGTATCCAATATTATCTTGGGAAGGTGAAATCATCCGGTATCTGTGTTTTCGTTAAAATCTGACACGAAGTGAAAAGAAATCTTGATGTGGCATTAGGAAAGTTTCCAAATTTTTGCTATGAATATGATTGATTGTACCCCCAACTGTAAGCAGTCTTTATATCAAGACTCAAGACACATTTTTCATGTAACGGTGCGTTATTGTCAAGCATATCAAAAGGTTTTGCAGCGCAAAAGATTATAATATAATCTGCGATGCAAGAGCTTTTGATACTATGCAAAGGTTTTACGCTTTATAAATTATTATGTCAATCAAATTCTTCCCTTTATTTTCAATGTGGAGGGAAAAACATGCACTTTTATTTTTTGTCACCTGTAGATGTAGAGCTTGTACTGGTAAATTCTTCCAAGCGAATTTCAATCGGTGCACAATTTGCCGCAGCTGCTCGGATTGTGGAACGAATGAACGTGTCCAGACTCACTGCACCACTACGTCAGACACAGTTTGTATTAGTATCTTCACCGAACCATCGACGACTTCACAAGAATCAACCACTGAACTCCATGTGGGATCAACTACTGCAGCTGAGTTAAAAGTGATTACCGAAAAGACTGGACAGAAGTGTGTTCCTGACCAAGGTATTGCGTTTATCGGAGGGAAAATGTACTAAATCAATGACCATTGATGAATACCAGGAATAGATTTTATATCTAACATGTAATAAGCCTTATACAAGACTCGGCATTTTTAGCGGTGGGCCGGCGGCCCAGGGCCACCAGAAATAGATGTCGGAACACCATTATTTCATGAATTATATGTTTTGGTGGCCACCACAAATTTATAAGTGTGTATATTGCTTGCTTTTCAATCTGTTCGTTGTCTGAGAAAGTTGTAACGTTGAGTCGTCTAGCCTCACAATACGATTATACGCAAGATACTGCGAGGGATGCATAGTCACTATCTTGACATTGTAAGCACAAGTTTAACAAACGAAAGCCTAACACACCACATAATCTTAAATATTCGAAGAAATGCAAATGATGTGTAGAATAAAGTAAACAATTTCAAGTTTCCTGCTACGCAATTAACTTCGAAAGATAAGAAACTGAAAAACAGACGAATATAAAATTGAGAGTTTTCACAAATTAATGTTATTGCGTCAAAGATTGGATTCAAGTGGTTATTCGTGACAGAATCTCTTAGGATGGCAGGAATATTCCAAGTGCAAGCCAGAATCAAGAATCAGGAATCAAGAATGGGGGGGGGGGGGCAGGGGGAGGATACTGAAAATAAAGAAAGCATTGATTTAAATAATAATTACGTAAAGTTTAAAGCAGACACTGCCAACATGATCAATGTGAAATCACTGTTAAACCCATTCCAGTGGAATGGACACATGTGATTCAGACTGTTCCAAGTGTACAAGAATAGGCAAACCTCCACCCTAAACACTAATTTCCAATCACCCAAAGCAACTGCAACTAAAACCAATACGTTATAAGCATTAAATAGCTATATGTCATAATGAATGCGTTAATTACTACGTAAATTGATAGGCCTACCCTAACTATTTTTGACATTGACAGGTTCGTCGCTCGATTCTCTGCATGTGGCACTGATTGTGGTTTGCTTGGTACTGACTGTGGTGTGCCTGGCACTGGGGGTGTGTCTTCTATGGAAATGTAATTTTTTCAGCTGGCTACGTCATCTGATACAGAGAAACAATGAAGTAAGAAATCAACGAAAGTGAATTAAGTACAAGTATATATCAATACTTATGAATCCAATCTACCTTACGCACGAAGGTTCGTGCACTCTGCTTATTCACTCTGCAGTTTGTCGCGTGTCATCAGTAATAATTAATTATACCAAAGCAGAAATTCATATTTGCGGTCGCAAGCACTTGATTATGAATACACAACCGATCTGACATGGAATACTTCACTACACGTATTACGAAAAACTTCATTATCATTTCGTGTTTCTTTGTCGCTGGTTGTTTTGTTTTGTTTTGCTTTGTTTTGTTTTGTTTTTGGGGTAATTTCTCTAGCGTATCCCCGGAAGAGTCTCCCGAAAGGTTCGGAATTCAGCGGCAATACGCCGCCTCACATTTCTTGTGGACATGATAGCGATCCCATTTCTTAACGGATATCGCTGAAGGTGTTACTGATCTTTATGTAGCTAGAGTTAGAGATCAGTGTAGATGTGTACCATAGGACAATTCAATAGCCTATGTATTGTTCATTTTGATAGTTCCTGTATTGTCTCGATTTTTAAGGGCAAAACGGGGTCTTCTTGTGTATATAAATAGATTCAGTTTTGTATTGTGGTGTGGGGGGGGGGGGAGTGGTCGACGAGTGGATGACAGTAGGAAATGCATCTTTGATGGAACTGCTTTGAAATTTTACATCATTTATTTGATTTCTTCCAATTTTACCGTAGAGCGTATAGGGAGGAATTTAATGCATTTTTGACTGCAAGGATTTCATTCGAATTTTGTATTCTTTGCATGGCTATCTTCAAGTTTTGCATAGTGGTGAACGATGGGTAACCGAAAAAGCATTGATAGGTAATTGCCCTCACTGATTCATCTGTTGGCAGAGTGAGAGGTCAACCTGGCTCTATGAATTTTTGTAATGTAATAACGTCAATCAGTCAATGAGTTTTATTGAAATGTGGTTAGTACATTAGATGACTGGGTGGTTATTCTAGCTTTAAAAAGTTTGTCGCCATTTCCAAGTATCTACCGATAGAGACCTCTGTACATGTCATGTCACTCCTTCACTTTGTTACGATATTCATCGGCAGGATCCCGAGAATCCCCAAGCTCCTAATTGCGGTGGCAGTGACAAACGTAGTGCCACTCCTTCTGCAGTCAAGGCATCAGATGTGAGAGAAATGACTCCACGGTCGAGTACTGATACTTCAGAGGAAAGGAATCCCTTGATGGCAAAATGTGAAGACGCAGCAACGAATGCGGCCAGCCCTAAATCTCGATTGGATGCAGACTGTGAAACCAAGTTCTAGATTGTGGGACGGAGCATAACAAGTTTATATATATATATATATATATATATATATATATATATATATATATATATTCACATTCTTAGACTCGATTTAGGGAAAAACATAGCACTATACACACGCATTATGGAGTTTTATAGAAAAAGTGGCACGTGCTCTCGACAAATCTTCTCATCTGACAGGTTAGTGCCTGGCCTTCTCCAAGTCCTTCGACACCATTAATCATGATATTTTACTTAATAAATTACATCATCACGGAGTGCGTGGGAAGGCCTTCGAGTGGTTCCGGAACTACTTCATGAACAGGAAACAATAATATATGTCCCTTTAAATGGTTGTAAGTCACTAATGCCAAATATCAAATGTGGGGTCCCACAGTGAAGTTTATTAGGTCCGCTCTTGTTTATTGTCTATACAAATGTTTTTGTAGATCATCAGATGTTCGTTCTTTTATTCCCTTTGCGAATGACTCAAATTTGATTTTTGATTCTTACCCTATACAAATACAATAAACTCTGAATTAAAAAAACGTCGCCCTATAGATAAAAGCAAAAAAAATCAATCTTGAAAGAAACAAAATTAAATGCTTTTTAGCAACTCTAGAGGCAGCTACCTGTTGATATTGTTTTTGATGGTATTCCACTGCAAAATGTTTCCCCACGTTAAATTTCGTGAATAACAGTCGACAATAAACTTTCATGGAAATTTCATATACTGATAATATATGCAAAACTATTTCACAAAACATTGCCATAATTAACAAGCTTAAGTTTTGTCTTTCTTTATCGTCGCTGCTTACATTATATTCATCCCTAATTTTGCCTTATGTAAATCATGGTATTCTCGCGTGGTGAAATACATATCAAACATTCTTAGATAAATTACTTCTATTACAAAAGAAGTCACTCCGCACCATATATCATACTGCATTTTTGTCTCATACTGACCCGTTATTTTTTGACACAAAATATCTAAAATCAGAATTCTGTATTTGCTTAATTTAGGCCAATTTATGCATAATTTTGAAAAAAAAATGATCTTCCAAATATACTTGAAACAATGTTTCGTAGAAATCAATCCATTCACAATCATCCAACAAGGAGATGGAATGAATTCCATTTGCCGTTTTTGAGAACTTTGCTGGCTCAGAACACCTTCATTTACGATACATGGGCCAAAGTAATGGAACTCACTTCATAATAATATGATAACAGTTAAACCAGTTAGAACTTTGAGTTCTTTAAATTGAAACAATTTTTATTGAAATCGTATTATACACAACGAATTGGGATCGTTTCATCATCTCAATGGAGTCATCATTTCTTCAAGCATAAAAACAATTGCATGTAAATCTTTTATTTAAATCAGACAAAAATAATTTGTCAAACACAAGTCTTCCTTAGATGTTCCTGTTATTCAGTGTACTGTATATACTACTGTGTCTATTCTCTCCTTTTATGTCCGCTCTTTTGCATTCTTACCGGTATAATTTATGTAGATACAAAATTCTTTGAAATATATTCAATCCAGGTTGCAGTTATGTAGTATGCATCTATGCACATCTCATTTTCGCTTGACAGAAAAAAGTGGGGTTAAACTCCTTAACCCTCCTTCCCTAGATCTGCCACTTTAACAATGTCTTGCAGTTACTTGTTGCAAGCTAAAATGTACTAGAGAGGTGAGTTTGACTGTGGAGGGAATATGGCGATGCTTGTATATTCAAACTTGTCTCTCATATTTTTGTAGTGTGCATGATAGGATTATGGATATTTTATCTTTCTGTATTGTATTCAAACCTAAATGGTAATGCACTTTACTTGCCAGAGGCATGAGAGTCTTAAAGTTGAACTTAAAGGAGGTGAAGGGAAGAGGTAGCCTAAATAATATTGTCAGATGATTATATCTTTAGCTGTATTGTAATACTTATATGCAGATGCAGCTATGTTTATGAGTAATTTTTTGCAACTATTTGTTAAAGGCTTAAACGGAAAGAGATAATTTTGATTGTAGAGGGAATATGGCGCTGTTTGTATCAATATTCAAACACGTCTTTTATGTAAATGATAAACTTTAGGTATTTTGTCTTTTAGATATAAGGTATTCCAAACTAGAACTTCGCTTACATTGGTATGAGGGTCCCAAATTTGAACGCACAGGCGGTGGAAGGGGAGAGGCAGCCTAAAAATGATCAGATATTATGATGTATATGCAGCTGTGTGTATAAACGATCTCTTCCAATTATTTTTTGTAGACTGAGGTATAGACGCAGATAATTTTGATTGCGGAGGGATTATGCCGATGTTTTGTAAAGTCTTTCATATAGTCATGATAGTTTCATGTCATCAGTATTGTTATTGTAATGTAATTTCTTACAGATTATGTAAATAACAATCTATTGTCTTTCTGATAATGGTATTCCAAACCGAAGTTAATGAACGTCACTTGAAGAGGTATGAGGGTCTGAAAGTTGAACTTTATGGCGGTGACAGTTGAAAGGTGTCTCAAATAGTCAGATATATCATTGTGAGTGTGGAAGCAGCTTTGTGCGTGATCGATTTCTTGCAATTATCTGCTGTATAGACTATTAGATGGAGACGAATGATATTGACTGTGGTAGGAATATGGCGATGTTTGTATTCAAAATGTCTTTCATGTGTTTTGCTGTCATGTTATTCGATTTCTTGTGTGTAAATGATAAACTATAAACGTAGGTACTTTGTCTTTCTGACATAAATAGAATTCCAACCTAATGAACTTCACTTTCAGAGGTATATAAGGATTTTAAAATAATGCAGATACAGCTTTGCGTATAAACAATCTCTTGGAATTATTTCTTGTAGGCTGAGATGGACATAAATAATTTCGATTTGCGAAGGGGTTATGGCGATGTTTGTATTATAGCATGTCTTTCATGTAGTTTGATATCATATTATTTATTTCTTATATGCATATGTAATGAAATATAGGCCTAGATTTTAAGTATGTTTCATCACATTTCTTTAGCATTCATTCTCAGATTCCAACTTTCATTGATCGACCACTATATGTTTTATAAATATATTTGCAATATTCTATGTATGCCTAACAGAGCTGGATATCATGTATTTCATTTAATTTTGTTATATTTCTTGTATCTTTTTTTCATCGAGAAACATGAAAAATAAATTGAATTGAAAAAAATTGAAATAGATATTTTGTCTTTCTGATAAATGGTATTCCAACTCAAACGCTAATGAACTTCACTTACTGAGGTATGAGAATAAGGCTTAACTCTCTGTTTAGTTCTCCTGACTCTACTTTAGGTTTTTGGAAGTTGGAGAAAGACAGATACAATTTGCGAATTGTGACACTTCATCTTCATAATCAAAATGAGGCAACACATTACAGCTGTGCCTTGCCTTCCTTTCAGTTATGTTTACAAATTGTCTAAGCCGATCTATAGAGCTAATCCGTTTACTTGATTATCATAGTATTTTGAATGTGAGCATTCGAATACCATCTGTCGTCAACAGTGACTTCAGGATATTTCAAGCTTTTCACCTATATATAGTATTTATCTATTCAATTTTGACAATATAATGCAGCTGCCTTTTTAAGAGTTCATCTGTTCCATGTAGCACGCAACCAATTCATTATTATTCATAATTTTCTAGTTTTGTTTTCAATCCTCCACGCCTCCAAGTTGAAAATATTTTTTTTTTTGAACCAGTCATCCGTAGAAAGTACAGATGTATCTCGACCGATTTCGGGCAAGCAGTGGACTAGATTGAGTAGTCGAGTAATAAACGGTGAAAAACTCTTTTTAGCCCTATAACTGAAAAGAACAATACAGTGATAAAATCAATATTGTGTTCTTGCTCCTCTTTTTTTTAATCTCTATCATTTTTGCAATTTTCAATTTATTTGGTACTTCCTCTTCAGCCAAAGATTTACAAATCATAACACGTGAAAGGCTCTGTTTTTCTCAAAGTAACTCATTGATTACGGACATTCTATACAATTACTGATCAGATGTTTCTTATATGTTTTTTCCGAACACGTTTCAAGACATCTAATCGAAATATAGCAAGAAAATTGATTTGTCTGCCAGAACTTTTTTATAGTGAGAAATAAATAAAGCTAGTTTTTTTTTAAATCTCTATCTAGACTTGCTTGATTGGCAAAACAATTATTCCATTTATTTGTTATCACCTTGAGTTTCATGTGGAAAACGCTTTTGTCAGATTGTCAATTTCCAATAAAGATTTAAGTGTTCACGATTCACTATTATGTTATCGTTTAATTGAATCGATTTATCATGACAAGACATATATATGTATATATATATATATATATATATATACATATATATATATATATATATATATATATATATATATATATATATATATATATATATATATATATATATATATATATTGCCGGTAAAGTGTTTCAACATCTTTTACTCGAAGGTTGGATGTCGTCTCAATAAGTATACCAATAATGTAGGCTGGTACATCCGATGACATTGCTTTATACCGCGCTTTTGATTGCCAAGTTTTCGGCCTACTTGACCTTGTTTGCTGCTGTATGACTTATGTTTGACAACAAGCAAAATAATCATAACTAGGAATCAAAACGTTAAACCAATGATGCATTACAAATAATCTGATTGTAAATAAATGTATATAGATATATCGTAATATATACAAAATATGGAAATCCATGAAATAATGCAGGCCTATTTATAGTAATGTAAGAGTGCGAGGAATGGTCGGTGTATAAGTTACCTGTCCTTGGCTATGTTGGTATTATTTCTCCTGATATGATAATTGAGCGTATGACACAATCCAGTCAATATACATTTTAAGAAAATATATTATACACGTAGAACATCTGATTAGTGATTTATATTTCAATTTCAATTTCAATTCAATTCATTTTATTTCCATACTTCTCATTTATGGACATTATAACAGAAATCAAACAAGTTCTTTCACCTTGTAAACAATGTGCAAAACACAACAAAATATGATGCAGGTAATGAAAAAATTTATTATCATTATACAAATTATCTATTTCACAGTAAAGAGGAAATACATACTGAAAATAAGGTATTATGCATGTTGCGACGCAGATGCTATATCCGTGTGTACCAGGAAAATATGGTGACAAAAACAACAATACATACAAATACACACAGTTGGTCATGCAATACGAAATTCACACATGAACACTACTCACTCGCACGAAAAACAGTCACAGCACGAAGAAAGGAAGGAAAGGCGTCATTAAAAATTGGACTACTAGTAGTGTATTTTCTGACAGAGTGTATCGAAATAGTTTGCGCGCATGTGTCTGCCTCTAGTTGGTCAACAATCAAATCCAAGCTATGGGGTCAATTAATTCAATATGACTGTGCGTTCTAAAGAAAAGAATGTCAAAGGAGATTGCTTATAGACTTCAAAATTGGCGACTGAATTATACAAATAGTGTAGCGGCCTCGGAAAAAACAAAATGTTTGTATAGTTTGAATAAGAATAAGTGTAAAATATGCAAGTAAAAAGGATGATTCCGATTAGAAGCATTAAGAAGCATGATTGAATAGATTATGATTTGTTGCTTTTTTTTTTTACAATCCAAGACGTACTGATGGCACGGCCACGATTGTTTCTCATTTTGATCATAGAAAAAGATTGAACAGTCCAAAATTTTTCTACTATCAACGCAAGTGCAGCGGTTGACCTCAGGATCTGATCACAACGCCACGATTGCTTAAGGATGAAGTCCGCGATTTCAGCTTCGGCGCCGATCGTAACAGAAGGAACGTAGCATAATGTTTATGTCACACATTTTTTTCAGCTCATTCTATTATGAGAGTGCATGTGTATAGGGCTTACGGAAGGAGAAATTGCGCGTGCGTAATATCAGGGGCCGGTATGTCACGTATATTCATATTATATTCGCATTCTTATGCGAGCCTTCATCGAGCTCATTCTACGTATACTGGTTTCAGAGGAATTGGTAAGTCCGTTGTCTGTCAAAATTCTACTCACTGTCCTCATTCTAAAAGCGCTTATTCTAGACCGAGCACAGGATATGTGCGCTGTTATGTATATAAAATCATAACCTGCTCTGTTTACGCCTAACACAGTACTGTATATAGATGAATCCGACTTCAGAGCACTGTAGCTAATCATGGCGGCCATAACTGGAGGCTTCCAAAGAAGAACAAAAGCACTTTCAATGGGTTATGCAATGAGCCAGGTGCGACGCTATGTCAGTGCATTAAGGTTTTGTTTTTGTTTTTGTTTTGTTTTTTGGCTTTTTGTGAGGCATATACCCGAAACCCCTGTTAGAAATTACCATTAAAAACATTACCCAAACCGAATTGGTCTATAGGTGAAGGCCAGTTGTTCCATACCTTGTGTTGACGATTTCTCTCATTCTCTCATTCTCTCTTTTTCTTTCTTTCCTTCCATTCTTTTCATCTATTCTGGCAAGTTGTGTCATGTTGTGTTTCTTCTGTTTTGTCCCGTCCTGTCGTATATCATATTTGTGACAAGTGTCTGTAAATAAGTAATTCATAAATTTTATGAGTGGTTCACAATATACAAGCTTTGCTTTTTAGTGGACCTCTCTATTCTTTTTTTTTTCAACTGGAGCATGACTTTGTATTATTTTTTTGCCAGTATGCGCTCTTATGTTTATCGATATCATTTATCTATTGCAAAGGCAAATGTTTTTGTTTATGATGTAATACCTGATTTATCTTGTGTTATGTTTTTGTTGGAAAAAGAAAAATGAAAATAAATTAATTGAATTGAATTGAATTGAATTGAATTGAATTGACGATTTCTGCTTCGTGAAATCACTGCATTGCACTTCGGCTGATATGACCTTTGCAGTATTTGCCTTTGTCTAGACTTACTGATTATTATTATTAAAAGTTAAAAGCCTATGCTATGTCATAGATGACAAAAACTTTCTTTCAACTAAATATTACTAAGTATAATCATGGCAAGAGGTTTACTAGATCGAGCACATAATATAAATTATGCCCTGCCGTTTTATAATGACAACCTGCTCTGTGTAAGCTGACGAAGTGAGGGCCATCTCGTATATCTTCTTGACAATTTTGGATTTGTGAAATCACTGCATTGCACTGCGCCTGGTGTAAGAAGTGAACTTTGTAATATTTGCCTTTACCCTTATGGAACGAACACACGGCCACACAGTGTGATTTATGGTGAAATGTCCCAATTTCACATAGTAACTATTTCACATAGTAAATATCCCACTCGCAAGAGTGACGCCTATCACCTTCCCCGTACTCGTATCATATTTACTGGACCCAGATACTGGAATGACCTCCCTCAAGACATTACTTCTTTCGTATCTCTATTCACCTTCAAACGCAAATTAAAACTGCTATTATTTAGTGGATACACACTACCAAGCATTTAGTAACTTTTTTTTAAATGCTTTCAGTCTTTTGTGTTTGTCCGCAGCACCAAGTTATTTAAAGGTACCGATACATCAAATATATCTTTCTTTTTCAAACACGTCGAGATCCGTACAGTCTGGTTTGAGCGATATCCATGTGGTGCATTAGTTTATTCTTTATATCGATTTTTGTACTTGTATAATTTTAGTTGGTCAAGATAAACATATCCGTTCTCCGTATAACTATATGCCTATGAATTCGGGAACCTATACAGTTTTACAAGCGTTATAGCTTTTATGTAGGCCCCATCATATTTCTGATATTTACTTGTGACATCTTCATATGATATGACCATATACATTTGTGTTAAGTAAGTTTTATTTTCTTCTTCTTCTTCTTCAATCAAAAGATATTGTATATATATTATATATATATGTGTGTGTATATTTATATATATTTATATATACTTTATATTTTGAGCACGGCACCATAATTCAAAAGTGTTCTGATTTATAAACCCACTGCGGTGGTAAAGTTCTATTTTGCGTTGCAGTATTTATAACTGTTGCCATTATATTGATAGCATGAATACTTAAATTAACAGGATTTTGTGCAATGCACCATCGTTTCAGAATCATTTACTATTTCGCCCTTTTTTCCTCTCTCTCGCGAGCTTGTGAAACACATTTCAATCACAATAACCCCCGGTTGTACAAAAATTTGCTCCAAGAACCATTATTCTGAGTCTCTGATACGATAATTTCATCTGTTGAAGATGGCAGCACTAAACAACTGAATTAGACCACTTGAACATTAGACAAAGTGTGCTTGAGGCTAAATGGTCATAAGATCATTAGTGCATTAGAGCAGACTGACCATTAGACCAACGGTCGTCCAGTAGACTATTCAATAAGTGGTCTTATAAAATGGGTTCAAGAATGTAGCCAATTGGAAGCGATGAAATGAGTCACGTGTGCGTTGTTACGAGTGCGTCACGCGCTACTATACGCGCTGTCAATCCTGTAAACAACTTCTAGTTCGGGCTGCCAGCTAGCCGGCCTTTCTTGTGCGTAACATATGGCGCACGTATACTCTTATACGTACAGTACTTATATGTGCGGGATTTCCGAGTGGGACGTTCGTAAATCTTTGGGACGAACATCTTCGGACATCTTGACTTTTGAGTGAGTGCTAACGGTTACATGTAGCTGACTGGTATTGACCCACAAAGGTACGTGAAAAATGCTGTAAGTTTTCGACCCATTTTATAAAACAAATGATGCACAGGATTATTTTGCGCCTCGTGCATGTTGCACCATTGTCAATACTCTCGAGTGCGCCGCACCTTCACTAACGCACTCTATCCTGTGCATCATTTGTATACTACTGGTTAGTAGTATTAGACTAAATGAAACTGCCGAAAAGGTGGTTAGACAAGTAGTGATGAATTGCCTTTATGGATGTTAGCTCAAGTTGGTGGAACCCAAGCGACGAAATGGTAATTACACAAAGGGAATATTAGACGAATGGGGAATAGACGAATCGAATATTAGACAAACGAGTGATTAGATAGTCTGATAGATAAATCACTTAGTAATAGACCAATTTATAGTAGATGTTGGCTAGAGCCTAACTGGTAACACATATTTGTGTCTGGACATTGAACATAATAAAATTGAATAGCTTTTACTTTACTAGTAAATGTATTTGCAATCTCTGTGCTGGATATATACAACTGCATATACTTCAAATTGACATTGGAGCATAATATTGGCTAATGCCAAATATTGATTCCTTATCATGCTTATTAACAACTAAAAAAAAAACAACCTTCAGTTTGTAGTTTGGAAGAGTAGTGTGGACGCATGATGACAATGTAGGTTTGTAACAGGAATAAAATATGGGAAAACTTCTTTTGGTCATTCATGATGTGACATAATTATGATGTCCTCATCGTGTCCCCTTTTCATGTCTTCTTATCATTATGATCGTTTGTAATATTTTTCTTTTGATATAATATAGTTTATAATAATATAGTCTCTAAATTCTCAGGGACAGAAAACATGGCTACGGTGAAAAGGATTTCTGTTCATATTGTTCTGACGATTGCACTCATCTGGAACTACTGTCGAGGCATGCCCTCGTATGTGGTAAGACCTATACACACATCAAATTGATTGATAACTATAATGAATCAGTATTGTACTGCTAGCTACACTAGTTGTCTATGCATTGCCGATAACCCTTTTCGCACACGCACGCACACACACACACACACACACACTCTCTCTCTCTCTCTCTCTCTCTCTCTCTCGATGTATATATGATTATATATAGGCCTATAGATATAGGTAGGCCTATGATTAAAATGAAGATTTAGATGTTCTTTTATTTCGGGCCATTACAATTCTTTATCGGACACAAAAAATTCATTTTTATTCATTCAAATTTGAGAATCCCGAACGGGGCACCAGAAAAAAATAATAATAGTGTCGAGCCCTGATATATATATATATATATATATATATATTATATAAACCCTTCAAAAAAAGTTTGGAAATCTGACTTCAGTTGTAAATTTCTCCAGTTTGTAAGCACTATACAATACATGCTTGATATCAATGGAAAGAGTATGACATTTTCTTTAAAATGATATCCTACTCATTATGATTATGCTATCAAGTAAAGAACTGTACTCAAAAGCGTCTGATAAGGTCTGCGTTGAAAAGTTGCAAAACGAACGAGAACTGTCCTCATGAATGAGAATGGTCGTGAAGAGTACATAAGGAACATGTTCTTTTGTGTTATCTTTTGTTCTCAACTGGTCAGCCATGAAGGCAAATTTCAATAGACATCTTAACTTCACATTCAAGTTTTCAGTGGTGGCATGCCAGGCAATTTTGATAGCTCATCAAGTTTTATGGTTGTACATCATGCCACTTGTAAGCAATGTTCAAAAACCCCGCGCCATGGGGCAAATTTAAGCTGAGATGCCTCAAAAAGATGACAATGCAAAACCACATAGAGCGAGACATGTGCGCAGCTTTCGAGAGAGAGAGAGAGAGGGCATCATTAGAAATGGACTGGCCTTCATGCAGCCCCGACCTCAACCCCATAGAACATTTTTTGGATCAACTTGGTCGAGCTGTGGGGAAGAGGTCACAAATGCAACGACATAGGCAGGACTCCGTCAGATACTGGTTGACACCAATCAACAGCATGAGGACACGGTGTCAGGCGGTGGTGCAAGCACTTGGCTCGTCCACCAGATGCTGAGCCCCGATCATGTTCATTGGCAATATAAAGACAAAGTAAACATAAAGTAAACACAAAATAACGACAAAATGAAGACAAAATAAAGATGAAATTCCAATAAAATCAAGACCATGCCATTTCACCTCTTTCTGTCTTTGTTGCGGTTAATGTGGCGAGATTCTGTGAGATGAAATGGTTTGAGTCATGATCTTTTGTGTGTGTGTGTGTGTGTGTGTGTGTGTGTGTGTGTTTGTCTGTGTGTGTGTGCAATGCTGTGTATGTGTGTGTGTGTGTGTTTATCTGTTTGGTTGAACGCATACATGTTTCACTCCATAAAAATGCTGATGTTACAGTAAATGAACACCAAAGAAAAAATGGGAACTCACTCATCACGAGGAAACTGCATTACGGACGTCAAAAAATTGGGCCATTTTGCAGCTTTTCAATTTTGACTTTACCTCATATTTGTAAACACTGCACCTCCATGTATACGATAATCATAACAAGTATGGTATCATCTGAAAGATAATTAAACAATCTTTCTGTGGTACTAAGCACAAATGAATCATTTCTAAGGAAATATGAGAAATGATTGATCAAACTCAGATTTCCAAACTTTTTTTTGAAGGGTTAAAGCTATACCTGAAAGGGTAATCCTTCCCTAAATGGAGGGAGAATATAGTGACTTAATGTATTTAGTCTCTTCGACAAATCCACTATAATGATTACTTTCAGCAGTAGCTTACAACAGTGTATAGTGTATCATGGAGTGAAGTACATGTATCGACAACTATACAACAGATTTCTATATAGTTACGTAAATTATGATCATTTAAATAGACTCATATTTTTCTTATTTACGTGAAATCAAATCCTCCCTCCCCGTACCCCCTTTTTTGCGAGTAAAATCTTGAGAATGGTTTTCTAGTCGATTTGTCAAGAAAGGGACCTCACCTCGTCAAGCATCTCATAAAAGTGGACATGTAACAATGTACCGTATTTTATATCTAAATGAAATATTGAGTTTGTTTGAACACAATGATTTTCCTTGGATAATATCTTTTTCACCAAAGTTGGTGTTATTGAATTTTCGTTGTACATTGCATTCTTTTAAAAAAAGAGTTGCAAAAATGATTTGAAATTGAAATTGAACATTAAAACAATCATGATTACAAATACGCAAACCTTTAAGATAGACTGCAGTATAATGTGACGCCAATTGTAATATTAAAGTAATGACACTATGGCATAGTGGACGACACTCCATAAAGAAGATAAAGAAGACCATATTACATAAATGTATTATTCTGTATTTTTCTTGCCAGTATTCCTCATTTTGTTTTTCTGAATCCAATTCACAGGAATCGGATTGTGAGTTTGACTCTCAAATGACGTACGACGAAAGTTCTGATTGCCCGCACGGTGCTACAGGTCTCAAACTCTGCGAGCCGGGCCAGAAGAAAATCAGACCATGTATCAGTGCCGATGACGACACGACAAATATGTGAGAAAACCTTAACTACCACTTGACTCTGGCCCAGTCCAACCCCCAATATTCGCATAAGCAGGGTATTTGCCGGGGCAGAGCCTAGGCACTTTCCTGGCTGGAACTTTCTGAGGTTGACGTACAGGATAACAAAAGAAGAACAACAAAAAGGAAACCCCACCATCAGAATAAGGCCCTATACTTGTTAAATTAGATTTTTAGATTTAATCGCCTTCACATGTTCACTGATACAGTAATGGAAATGTGGCCATGGTATCCAATGTCATGTATTATGCTTAGAAGTTGAAATTATCCGGCATTAATTGTTCAGTAATATGATTTTCATGAGTGGTTGCGAGTTGTTATTGTTTCTTTTATTTATTCTTCTGTGTTTTCGTTAACATCTGAGACAAAGTGAAAAGAAATCTTGATGTGGCGTTAGGAAAGTTTCCAATTTTTTGTTAGAAATATCATTGATCAAATCCCCAACTGTAAACAGTCTTTATATCAAGACTCAAGACACATTTTGTCCTCTAATTGTGCGTTATCGTCAAACATGCCAAAAGCTTTTGCTGCGCAGAAGATTATACCATGCATAGGGTGTGTTTTTTTTTGTGTGTGTGTGTGGAAAAACATGTACTTTTATTTTTTCTCACCTGTAGATGTGAAGCTTGTCTTCCTAAATTCTTCCAAGCGAATTTCAGTCGGTGCACAAATTGCCACAAGTGCTCGGGTTGTGGAACGAATGAACGAGTCAAGACTCATTGCACCAATACGTCAGACACAGTTTGTATTAGCATCAACACCGAACCAACGACGACTTCAAAAGGATCAACCACAAAACTCTATGCGGGATCAACGACTGAACTCTATGGGGGATCAACCACAGAACTCTATGCTGGATCAACCACAGAACTCTATGAGGGATCAACTACTGCAGCTGGGTTAAAAGTGATTACCGAAAAGACTAGACAGAAATGTGTTCCTGACCAAGGTATTGTGTTTATTGGAGGGAAAATTTACTAAATCAATGACCATTGGTGAATACCAGGAATAAATGTTTTATCTATCATAGACCTAATACAAGGCTCGACATTTTTAGCAGTATCCATATAGCCCGGCGGCCTAGGGCCATGAGAAATAGATGTCGGAACACAACTGTTTATAAGAAATTATAAATTTTGGTGGCCGCCAACAATTTACAAGTGTATATATATTGTTTTCCTATGTTTTCCTCCTCTGAGAAAGTTGGAATGTTAAGTCGTCACGCCGCACCATATACGACTATTATTTTACGCAAGAAACTGCGAGGGATGCATAGTCACTGTCTTGACATTGTAAGCGCAAGTTTAACAAACAAAAGCTTAACACACCACATAATCTTAAGTGTTCGAAGAAATACAAATGCTGTGTATAATAGAATAAACAATTCAAATAAGATGCTACTACTGCAATTAATTTAGATAAGAAAGTGGAAAAATGAAAAGATAGAATTGAGAGTTTTCAAAGATTTATTGCCCGACAAAAGCCAAATACTGCGTCAAACTTTGGAGTCGAGTGGTTATTCATGACATTTTGTAGGATTGCAGAAATATATACCGTGTAATCTTTAGTGACTTTGCGAATCAAGAATTTGAGGAAAAGATGCTGAACGTGAAGAAAGCATTGTTTCAAATAGTATGTTAAGTTTAAGCCAGGCCCTACCAACATCGTTACTGTGAAATCACTGTTACACTGACTCGAATGGACCTGCGTGATTCAGACTGTTCCAAGTGTACAAGAATACATGGTTTGCAGGTTAGACAAACAACGACAAACTTCTAGTCTTAACACACACTTTCCAATCACTCAATTCAGCTACAACTACAACCAATCTATACTCTATAAGCATTAATGGCTATATGGTGAATGCTTTTATGACTTTACGTAATTATTGATACCCAAACTCTTTTGACATGGACAGGCTCGTCGCTCGATCGTCTGCACGTGGTACTGATAGCAGTGATCTGTGTTCTCTTAATCCTCATGATCCCGATGGCACTGGTGGTGGTGTATTTTATTTGGAAATCAGGAGTTGGCAGCCGGTTATGTCATGTGATACAGAGGAACAATGAAGTAAGAAATTAACGAAAGTTAATTAATTACAAGTCTATATCAATTTTATGATTCCAATCTTCCTTACGCATGAATGTTCATGCTCTATGTTCATTTACTCTGCAGTCGAGTGTCAGTATGTTTTGCTAAAGCAGAAATGTGTGGTCGCAAGCACTTAATTATGAATATACAATCAATCTGACGTGGAACACTTCGCTACAGGTGTTGCGAAAAATTATATTATCTTTTTTATTTCTTTCTTTGTTTGTACATCTGCACATGTCATGTCACTCTTTACTTTGTCATGATATTTATCGACAGAACCCTGAGAACGCCGGGGCCTCCTCTGGTGGCGGTGGCAATGACAGACGTAGTGCCACTGCTTCTGCAATAGAACTGACGTCACGGCCGGGTAGTAGTACTCAAGAGGAGAGTAAAAACTTGATGGCAGGAAATGTTAACGCAGCAAACGAGTGAGGCCAGCCTCTGAACCTCGACCACTGGCGTAGCCAGGGGGGGGGGGGGGGGGGGGGGGCGATGGGGGCGGTCGCCCCCCCTAAGATTTGGACCGGGGATTTGGGAGGCGGAAAAAAAAAATGCGTGTATACTGTATGCATGCACATGAAGCGGGTCTCCTTTGCAACCTTTCATCAAATAAGATATTTTTTTTTTTGAATATTTCACTCAAAGTGTGCACCAGATCGTTGAATTTCAATTCAAAATATGCAAAATCTCTCGTGCTTGGGAGGGGGTATCCCCCTCCCAAACCCTCCCCTCTGTGCCTCTTTCCCTAGCTAAGTACACTTTTTAGATTTACAAAAAATTCTGAATAATTGTGGGTGCACAAGACTTATATTGCGAAAACTGAAGGTTCCCTCATGTATAAGGGGAATTTCCCCTTTTAATCGACTTTTCCTCCCTCAGCCCCCCCCCCCCCATCAGTTTTTTTTTTTTTTGTGTGTGTGTGTGTGTGTGATTTCCCAAATGTTGCTTCCATCAAATATGCGTATGCGAGATATCTCAATTTCAACCTTAAAAAGATAAAAGCTCCATCGGAAGGGAAGGGTGGAGACAACACTCGCCCACGCCTTCTCCCTGCTCGCCCCCCCCCCCCCCCGCCATGCAAAGAAGTAGACTGTGGCTATACCCAGATCGCTTTATTTCAATTCTAAAAACGCAAAAGCTCCGCGAGCGGGAGGGGGAATCCCCCTTCCCCTAAGCTCTATCTCACTAGACTTTACACATACGCACAGATGGTGCACATTCGGAATAAGAGCTAAATTCCGTGATTTTAACACTTCGATGAAAAAGTATTGCACCAAAAATTTGCACCAGATCGCTGAAATTCAGGTCTGAAAACGCAAAATCCCCTTCGTGTGGGAGGGGATATGCCCCTATCTACACCCTCGTGTGCATGCTTTTTCTGTTTGATTGCTGAACAGACAGCGTTCATGATATTCAGTGTAAGAATTAATACAAGAAGACTAGTGTATTTAAATTATACCATTTTATAGGCAAATTGTTCAATAATAATCTACACACCTACTGCAACCTTAAACAAGTGGGACTGTTTCAACTCGTTAAAACACGCAAAAACATGCATCAAATTGCACCATTTGCAACATCAAAATGCAAAAATTTCTCACCGTGGGAGGGGGACCCTCCCCCTCCCACACCCTCCCCTACCCCCTCGTTCGCTCCACTCGCTCGGGTTAAGTCGCGTTCATGATATTCAGTGAAAAGAATTAATACAAGAAGTGTATCTAAATTATATAATTTTATAGGCAAATTGTTCAATAATAATCTACACTAAAATATACTGCAACCTTCAACAAGTGGGACTGTTTCACGTCGATAAAAACGCGCAAAAACATGCTTCAAATTGCATCATTTGCAAAATCAAAATGCAAAAAGTTCTTACCGTGGGAGGGGGGACACCCCCCTCCCACACCCTCCCCTCCACCCTCGCTCGCTCCGCTCGCTCGGGTTCAGTCGCGTTCATGATATTCAGTGA
This sequence comes from Diadema antillarum, assembly GCF_040938485.1. Classification (NCBI taxonomy): domain Eukaryota; kingdom Metazoa; phylum Echinodermata; class Echinoidea; order Diadematoida; family Diadematidae; genus Diadema; species Diadema antillarum. The sequence goes on from NW_027270953.1 coordinate 2,073,852, forward strand.
AAAGAACTAATAGGCCTACAAGAAGTGTATTTGAATTATACCATTTTATAGGCAAATTGTTCAATAATAAATCTACACTAAAATATACTGCTACCTTAAACAAGGGAGACTGTTTCACGTCGATAAAACGCGCAAAAACATGCATCAAATTGCACCATTTGCAACATCAAAATGCAAAAAGTTCTTACCGTGGGAGGGGGGACACCCCCCTCCCTCACCCTCCCCTCCCCCTCGCTCGCTCCGCTCGCTCGGGTTCAGTCGCGTTCATGATATTCAGTGAAAAGAATTAATACAAGAAGTGTATCTAAATTATACCATTTTATGTAGGCAAATTGTTCAACAATAATCTACACTAAAATATACTGCTATACCTTAAACAAGTGGGAATGTTTCACGTCGATAAAACGCGCAAAAACATGCATCAAATTGCACCATTTGCAACATCAAAATGCAAAAAGTTCTTACCGTGGGAGGGGGGACACCCCCCTCCCACACCCTCCCCTCCCCCTCGCTCGCTCCGCTCGCTCGGGTTCAGTCGCGTTCATGATATTCAGTGAAAAGAATTAATACAAGAAGTGTATCTAAATTATACCATTTTATATAGGCAAATTGTTCAATAATAATCTACACTAAAATAATACTGCTACCTTAAACAAGTGGGAATGTTTCACGTCGATAAAACGCGCAAAAACATTCATCAAATTGCACCATTTGCAAAATCAAAATGCAGAAAGTTTTTACCGTGGGAGGGGGACACCCCCCTCCCACACCCTCCCCTCCCCCCTCGCTCGCTCCGCTCGCTCGGGTTCAGTCGCGTTCATGATATTCAGTGAAAAGAATTAATACAAGAAGTGTATCTAAATTATACCATTTTATAGGCAAATTGTTCAATGATAATCTACATCAAAATAAACTGCTACCGTAAACAAGTGGGACTGTTTCACGTCGATAAAACGCGCAAAAACATGCATCAAATTGCACCATTTACAACATCCAAACGCAAAAAGTTCTTACCGTGGGAGGGGGGACACCCCCCTCCCACACCCTCCCCCCCTCGCTCGCTCCGCTCGCTCGGGCTCGGTCGCTTCGCTCCCTCGCAGACTAACCGCCCCCCCTAAGATGAAATCCTGGCTACGCCGTTGACCTCGACTGGATTCAGAATGTGAAACCAAGTGCTTACAGATTGTGAAAAAGAGCATCAAAAGCTGCGTGGTGGTCTCAAGAGCGAGAGTGTCCCAAACATGTATTATGAGAATACAGCCAAAGGTCTTTCATTTCATGCTTGCGCCAGTGGTATTTCAACCTAATAAACTTTACTTGCAGGGTTTGTAAGGATCTCAAAGCTAAACTCAAAGGTGGGGAATCGGAAAGATGCCCGAAATTGGCAGATATGTCATTATGTATTATATATGCATGATACAGCTCTTTGATTGTGACGGTAATGGCGATGCTTTGTATGCGAACAAGTCTTTCATGTAGTTTGTTGTTTTGGGTTTTTTTTAATTTCTTATAATGATAATGATAAAAAGATTCAGATAAAAAGGTGGCAAATCTTCTTACATCCCTTAGATCCGCGCTTTAACAATCTCTTGCATTTATTTGTTGTAGGTTGAAATAGAAAGAGGTTTAATAGATAGATTGTAGAGGGAATATGGCGATGTTTGTATTCAAACTTGTCTTTCATGTAGTGTGCTGTGGTGTTATCGATTTCTTTTATCAGTGTTATATGTGCACGATAAGATTATAGACATTCTATCTTCCTGATGTTGTATTCCAACCTAAAGAATTCACGATCTGCACTTGAGGGTTTATAGTTGAATTTAAAGGAGGAGGAAGGGGAGATGTAGCCAAAATAATCAGATATTGTCACTGCGTATGCATATGCAGCTGTGTTTATGAATTACCTCTTGTAATTATCTACTGTAAGCTGAGGTAAAGACACAGGTGATTTTGATTGCACAGATACATGGCGACGTTTGTATTCAGACAAGTCTTTCAAAATTATAGTTTGATGATATGTTATGTAATTTCTTACAGATTATGTAAATAACAAGCTATAGGTATTTGTATTTCTGATAATGGTATGCCAAACCAAAGTTAGTGAACTTCATCTGAAGTGGTATAAGGGTTTCAAAGATGAACTTTAAGGCTGCAAAAGATGAAATGTGTTGCAAATTGTCAGATATCAATTGTGTGAACAGATGCAGCTTTGTGTGTGAACGATCTCTTGCAATTATTTGTTGTAGTTGTAATGAAAAGAGATTTTTTTTTTTTTACTGTGGACGAAAATGGCGAAGTTTATACTCAAACAAGACAGTCTTTCATATAGTTCGATATCAAGTTATGTAGTTTCTTAAATTGTATAATCAACAAGCTATAAATATTTGTCTTTCTAAGGTATAAGGTATGATGGTTTACGGTGAAAGTTGAACTTTAAGGCGACGGAAGTTGAAAGCCGTCTCAAATTGTCAGATTGTATCGTTATTAATTGAGTGTCTGCAGATATGCAGCTGTGTGTATGAACGATTCCTTGCAATTATTTGTTGTAGGCTGAAATGTAGAGAGATTACTTTTTTTTTTACTGTGGAGGGAATATTGTGATATTCCGATATTCAAACAAGTATTTCATATAGTTAGATATTATGTTATTTAATTTCTTACAAATCATATAATCAATAAGCTATATAAATATTTGTCTTTCTGATAATGGTATTCCAAAACCATATAAGGAATAATGGTAAAGGGGTCTGAAAGTTGAACTTTATGGCGGTGACAGCTGAAAGGTGTCGCAAATTGTCAGATATGATAATTATTTGTGCAGATACAGCTTTGTGTGTGAATAATCTCATGCAATTATCTGTTATAAAAGAGGAAATCAGTTGCAAATATAAGTTAGTCTAATAAAAAACGAGTAAAATCTAACGAGTTTAACGGTAAAATTATGACTAAAATCGGTTGAAAAATAAGGAAGTTATGACATTCTAAAGTTTTGCTAATTTCTGCAAAACAGTTCTTGTACGGAGTATATGAATATGCAAATGAGTGAGCTAACCATGTCATATTCTCACAATTTTCCATCGATCGTGTACCAAAAAAAAAGAAAAATAAATAACGAAAATTCAATGTTTCTGTCATTGAAACATGATGTTATTCCTGGATGAATAACTTCAGAATAGTGATCAGTGAGATATACTAGGATTAGAGCTTCGGGCATAATTGCGTTTAAATGAAAAACTAGAAATTTCACAATTCTGTGTACAAACTTTATGGTAAGCTGTGAGGGAATGACATGCTCATTTTGCCATTGTTTTGCATATTCATATTGACTGTTCAAGAACTGTTTCCCCCAGAATAGCGAATCTTCAAAATTTTTCCTCCGATTTTAATAGATCAAACTTATACGGTTAAACTCCTAATATTTTACTCTTTCTTATCAGACTAATTTATATTTGGACTGGATTTCACCTTTAAAGGCTGAATTAATGGATACGGATGATTTTTTGTGGTAGTGGGAATATGGCGATGTTTGTAATTAAACATGTCTTTCATATGATTTGCTACCATGTTATTCGATTTCTTATGTATAAATTATAGTCTAGGTACTTTGTCTTTCTGACATAAATAGAATTCCAACCTAATGAACTTCACTTGCAGAGATACAAGGATTTTAAAATAAAGCAGATACAGCTTTGCGTATAAACGATCTCTTTTAATTATTCGTTGTAGGCCGAGGTGGACAGTTCGATTGCGAAGGGGTATGGCGATGTTTGTATTCGAACATGTCGTTCATGTAGTTGGTTGTCATGTTATTCATGTCTTATACGCATATGTAATGAGATATAGGCCTAGATATTTTGTCTTTCTGATAAATGGTATTCAAACTCAAATGCTGATGAACTTCACTTACTGAGGTATGAGAATAGGGTCATCAGTCTTGATTTAGTTCTCCCGACTCTACTGTATATAGATTTTTGGAAGTTGGAGAAAGACAAATACAATTTGCGAATTGCGACATTTCATCTTCATAATCAAAATGAGGAAACACATTACAGCTGTGCCTTGCCCTCCATTCAGTCCTGTTTACAAATTGTCCAAGACGATCTATAGAGCTAATCCGCTTACTTAATTATCATAGTATTTTGAATGTGAGCATTCGAATAACATCTGTCGTCAACGGTGACTTCGGGATATCTAAAGCTTTTCCCCTTGAATTATAGTATTTATTTATTCAATTTTGACAATATAATGCAGCTGCCTTTTTAAAAGTTTATTTGTACCACGTAGCATGCAATAAATTCATAATCATTCCTAATTTCTTTGGTTTGTTTTCAATCCTCCACGCCTCCAAGCTGAATATATATGTATACATATGTACATACAATATATATATATATATATATATATATATATATATATATACATATATACATATATATATATATACATTTAACCAGTCATGAATAGAAAGTACAGATGTAACTGAACCGTTTTCGGGCAATCAATGTACAAGACTAGGTAGTCGAGTAATTGCGGGTGAACAATTCTTTTCAGCCCTATAACTGAAAAGAACAATAGAGTGATCAAATTAATATCGTTCATTTGTTTTGGTTTTTTTTATCGCTACAATTTTTGCAACTTTTAATTTATTTGGCACTACCTCTTCAGCTAAAGATTTATATATCATAACACGTGAAGTAAGGCTCGATTTTTCACAAAGTGACTCTTTCATTACGGAAATTCATATAATTCGTGGTGGGTTCATAAAGCTTTTCTTAAAGTTACGGACAACTTAAGAACGACTGATGATCATTTCTTGTGCTGAATCAATGAAATTCTGATAAGTATTGCACATCATAACTGATCAGTAATCGTTCTTAAGTCGTTTGTAACTTTAAGAACGGCTTTATGAAACACCCCAAGATCAGATGTTTTTGCGATGTTTGATTTCACGTTTCAAAACATTAGTAATCGAAAAATAGCAAGAAAATTGATTTGTCTACCAGAACTGTTCATATAGTGTGAGATATATTACGATAGATTATTATCTTTTAATCTTTAATCTCGACTTGCCTTATTGGCAAAGCATTTACTCCACTTATTTGCTTCAAATAGAATACGCTTTTGTGAGATAGTCAATTTCCAATAAGCGTTTAGTGTTCAGGATTCATTATGTTATCGTTTAATCCAATCTATTTCTAATGACCAGACATAAGTATACCGACATTATCTTTTCAAAGCCTACAATACAAAATTTTACCATTTCGAAATATCAAATATTTAATCCCTCTCTCACTCTTTCTATCTGGATATATATATATATATACATACATATATGTGTGTGTGTGTGTGTGTGTGTGTGTGCACATTTTATATGCGCATATTGACTGTAAGGTGTTTCATCATCATTTTAATTGAGTGTTTCATGCCGTCTATATAACGATGTGTGGCTTGGTTTGGTTTGGTCTATTTCTGCATTTTCTTTCTTCAAATACAATAACAAATGAAAACAAAGTGATACAGAGTATGCCCCCCCCCCCCAAAAAAAAAAGAAGAAGAAATAATCATAAATTGGAATCAGAACGTAAACGAATATTTTACAATTAATTTGAATATAAATAAATGTATTAATGTATCGTCTATATATACTAAAATTGTATATAAAAATATGGAATTCCGTGCAATAATGTAGACTCATTTACAGTAATGTAAGAATGCGAGGAATGGCCAGTGTAGTCCTGTGCGTGACTGTTTGTGTTTCTCCTCCTATGGTTATTGAGGGTGTGACACCGTCCAGTCAATTCAATCATAGTTTCAATTCAATCATAGTTTATTTCCAATCAACGAAAATCAAAACGTAATACAAAGTATACATATCATAAAATGATATTGTCTAAACTTGTACAAAAGGTTCATGTAATATAGGAAATAAATTGAATACATCAACATATGTACAATAATCAGAAGGAACAATGCGTATACATGTATACTTCGCGACCTTTCAGAAAATAACTTCAATTTTGGAAAATAGCGATCCACTAAAAAGCTAAGCTTGTAGGACGTGGATCGCTAGATAATTGATGAGTAAGCAATATATCATTCAAGTTTGTTTTATTATTTTCTTACAGCATTTGCATTGAATGTAGATTACTTAAATCATTTGTGAAAATATAGCTATTTTGAGATACGCTGGCTTCGACAATAATAGGAAATAAGAATAGAGTATCAATGCTAATGCCCAGACGGTGTTCATTGAACTGGTGTACCGGGAAAATATGAGAAGGACGACACACTCGTACAGACATTCAGTTACCCACACACATATACTACGCGAGACAGCACCAAGAAGAGAGAAGACGGTGACAATACAAGTCTAAGAGGAACAAAAGACAGGAAGGAAGAAGAAAGAAGAAAAAAGAGAGAAGAGACGTCTGCATACAGAACACGCCAAGTGCTGCGACATCAGGGCAGGTGAAAACCTCAAGCATAAATTAAAACAATTAATTCAGATTATCTAGAATTATAAGTAGATAATAAATGTTTTCTGAATTTGTATTAAAATGTGAGGAATGAGGGTGAATCTTTTAAGCTATTATCTAGATTATTCCAAAGTCTGGGTCCGGTATACAGAAATGTGTTTTGGGCATGTGCGGTTCTCATTAATGGAAGATGGAATTCGTCGGATCGTCGCGGAGAATAGTTATGTACATGACTGTTTCGATGAAAAAAGTCGTGAAATATTTTGGGTAAAAAATTGCTGTTATAATTAAACATGAACTGACCAAGTTGAAACACATACAAATCTTTTATTTTTAGTATTTTATGGTCAAAAAACAAAGGATCTGTATGTTCTAGTGTATTTAGGTTAAAAACAGTTCTGAGCGCTTTCTTTTGCAATAAAAAAAGTTTATCAAGTAATATCTGATACGTATTACCCCAAGCAAGAATCCCGTAGTTTAGATAAGGTAGTATCAAACTAGAGTAAAGAGTTAATAATGCATATGCATATGTCAATATACATTTTAAGAAAACATATATGTACACTTAGAATTCTGATAATTGATCTATATGATGCACGTAATGAAAAAAAAAAAACTTATTATTGTAGAGATTATCTATTTCAAAGTAAAGAGGAAATACATACTGAAAATGATGTATCATGCATGTTACGGCACAGACACAATATTCATTAAGTCGTGTGTACCAGGAAAATGTGACAAAAACAACAATACACATAAATACACACAGTTGGTCGTGCACCTACAAACTAAAATTCACATAATTTACCTCCCGGTCACACGACAAACAAACTATTTCACATAGTAAATATCCCACTCGCAAGAGTGACGCCTATCACCTTCCCCGTACTCGCATCATATTTACTGGACCCAGATACTGGAATGACCTCCCTCAAGACATTACTTCTTTCGTATCTCTATTCACCTTCAAACGCAAATTAAAACTGCTATTATTTAGTGGATACACACTACCAAGCATTTAGTAACTTTTTTTTTTAATGCTTTCAGTCTTTTGTCTTTGTCCGCAGCACCAAGTTAAGGTGCCGATACATCAAATATATCTTTCTTTTTCAAACACGTCGAGATCCGTACAGTCTGGTTTGAGCGATATCCATGTGGTGCATTAGTTTATTCTTTATATCGATTTTTGCACTTGTATAATTTTAGTTGGTCAAGATAAACATATCCGTTCTCCGTATAATTATATGCCTATGAATTCGGGAACCTATACAGTTTTACAAGCGTTATAGCTTTTATGTATAGGCCCCATCATATTTCTGATATCTACTTGTGACATCTTCATATGATATGACCATATACATTTGTGTTAAGTAAGTTTTATTTTCTTCTTCTTCTTCAATCAAAAGACATTATCATATATATATATATATATATATATTGTATATATATATATATATATATATATATATATATACTTTATATTTTGAGCACGACACCATAATTCAAAAGTGTTCTGATTTATAAACCCACTGCGGTGGTAAAGTTCTATTTTGCGTTGCAGTATTTATAACTGTTGCCATTATATTGATAGCATGAATACTTAAATTAACAGGATTTTGTGCAATGCACCATCGTTTCAGAATCATTTACTATTTCGCCCTTTTTTCATCTCTCTCGCGCGCTTGTGAAACACATTTCAATCACAATAACCCCCGATTGTACAAAAATTTGCTCCAAGAACAATTATTCTGAGTCTCTGATACGATAATTTCATCTGTTGAAGATGGCAGCACTAAACAACTGAATTAGACCACTTGAACATTAGACAAAGTGTGCTTGAGACTAAATGGTCATTAGATCATTAGTGCATTAGAGTAGACTGACCATTAGACCAACGGTCGTCCAGTAGGCTATTTAATAAGTGGTCTTATAAAATGGGTTCAAGAATGTAGCCAATTGGAAGCGCTGAAATGAGTCACGTGTGCGTGCATTATTTTCTTACTAACATGCACGGCCTGACGTCACAATGTTTACACTAGCAGTGCGCACTCAATCAGTTGTTACGAGTGCGTCACGCGCTACTATACGCGCTGTCAATCCTGTAAACAACTTCTAGTTCGGGCTGCCAGCTAGCCGGCCTTTCTTGTGCATAACATATGGCGTACGTATACTCTTATACGTACAGTACTTATATGTGCGGGATTTCCGAGTGGGACGTGCGTAAATGTTTGGGACGAACATCTTCGGACATCTTGACTTTTGAGCGAGTGCTAACGGTTACATGTAGCTGACTGGTATTGACCCACAAAGGTACGTGAAAAATGCTGTAAGTTTTCGACCCATTTTATAAAACAAATGATGCACAGGATTATTTCGTGGCGTTAGTGAAGTTGCGGCGCACTCGAGAGTATTGACAATGGTGCAACATGCACGAGGCGCAGCCTCGTGCATGTTGCACCATTGTCAATACTCTCGAGTGCGCCACACCTTCACTAACGCACTCTATCCTGTGCATCATTTGTATACTACTGGTTAGTAGTATTAGACTAAATGAAACTGCCGAAGAGGTGGTTAGACAAGTAGTGATGAATTGCCTTTATGGATGTTAGCTCAAGTTGGTGGAACCCAAGCGACGAAATGGTAATTAGACAAAAGGAATATTAGACGAATGGGGAATAGACGAATCGAATATTAGGCAAACGAGTGATTAGATAGTCTGATAGACAAATCACTTAGTAATAGACCAATTTATATTAGATGTTGGCTAGAGCCTAACTGGTAACACATGTTTGTGTCTGGACATTGAACATAATAAAATTGAATAGCTTTTACTTTACTAGTAAATGTATTTGCAATCTCTGTGCTAGATATATACAACTGCATATACTTCAAATTGACATTGGAGCATAATATTGGCCAATGCCAAATATTGATTCCTTATCATGCTTATTAACAACTAAAAAAAAAACAACCTTCAGTTTGTAGTTTGGAAGAGTAGTGTGGACGCATGATGACAATGTAGGTTTGTAACAGCAGTAAAATATGGGAAAACTTCTTTTAGTCATTCATGATGTGACATAATTATGTTGTCCTCATCGTGTCCCCTTTTCATGTCTTCTTATCATTATGATCGTTTGTAATATTTTTCTTTTGATATAATATAGTTTATAATAATATAGTCTCTAAATTCTCAGGGACAGAAAACATGGCTACGGTGAAAAGGATTTCTGTTCATATTGTTCTGACGATTGCACTCATCTGGAACTACTGTCGAGGCATGCCCTCGTATGTGGTAAGACCTATACACACATCAAATTGATTGATAACTATAATGAATCAGTATTGTACTGCTAGCTACACTAGTTGTCTATGCATTGCCGATAACCCTTTTCGCACACGCACGCACACACACACACACACTCTCTCTCTCCCTCTCTCTCTCTCTCTCTCTCTCTCGATGTATATATGATTATATATAGGCCTATAGATATAGGTAGGCCTATGATTAAAATGAAGATTTAGATGTTCTTTTATTTCGGGCCATTACAATTCTTTATCGGACACAAAAAATTCATTTTTATTCATTCAAATTTGAGAATCCCGAACGGGGCACCAGAAAAAAATAATAATAGTGTCGAGCCCTGATATATATATATATATATATATATATATATATATATATATATATAATATATAAACCCTTCAAAAAAAGTTTGGAAATCTGACTTCAGTTGTAAATTTCTCCAGTTTGTAAGCACTATACAATACATGCTTGATATCAATGGAAAGAGTATGACATTTTCTTTGAAATGATATCCTACTCATTATGATTATGCTATCAAGTAAAGAACTGTACTCAAAAGTGTCTGATAACGTCTGCATTGAAAAGTTGCAAAACGAACAAGAACTATCCTCATGAATGAGAATGGTTGTGAAGAGTACATAAGGAACGTGTTCTTTTGTGTTATCTTTTGTTCTCAACTGGTCAGCCATGAAGGCAAATTTCAATAGACATCTTAACTTCACATTCAGGTTTTCAGTGGTGGCATGCCAGGCAATTTTGATAGCTCATCAAATTTTTTTGGTTGTACATCATGCCACTTGTAAGTAATGTTCAAAAACCCCGCGCCATGGGGCAAATTTAAGCTGAGATGCTTCAAAAAGATGACAACGAAAAACCACATCGAGCGAGACATGTGCGCAACTTTTGAGAGAGAGAGAGAGAGAGAGAGAGAGAGGGCATCATTAGAAATGGACTGGCCTTCATGCAGCCCCGACCTCAACCCAATAGAACATTTTTTTGATCAAATCGGTCGAGCTGTGGGGAAGAGGTCACAAATGCAACGACATAGGCAGGACTCCGTCAGATACTGGTTGACACCAATCAACAGCATGAGGACACGGTGTCAGGCGGTGGTGCAAGCATTTGGCTCGTCCACCAGATGCTGAGCCCCGATCATGTTCATTGACAATATAAAGACAAAGTAAACATAAAGTAAACACAAAATAACGACAAAATGAAGACAAAATAAAGATGAAATTCCAATAAAATCAAGACCATGCCATTTCACCTCTTTCTGTCTTTGTTGCGGTTAATGTGGCGAGGTTCTGTGAGATGAAATGGTTTGAGTCATGATCGTTTGTGTGTGTGTGTGTGTGTGTGTGTGTGTGTGTGTGTGTGCAATGCTGTGTATGTGTGTGTGTGTGTTTATCTGTTTGGTTGAACGCATACATTTTTCACTCCATAAAAATGATGATGTTACAGTAAATGAACACCAAAGAAAAAATGGGAACTCACTCATCACGAGGAAACTGCATTACGGACGTCAAAAATTGGGCCATTTTGCAGCTTTTCAATTTTGACTTTACCTCATATTTGTAAGCACTGCACCTCCATGTATACGATAATCATAACAAGTATGGTATCATTTTAAAGAAAATTAAACAATCTTTCTGTGGTACTAAGCACAAATGAATCATTTCTAAGGAAATATGAGAAATGATTGATCAAACTCAGATTTCCAAACTTTTTTTTGAAGGGTTATGGCTATACCTGAAAGGGTAATCCTTCCCTAAATGGAGGGAGAATATATTGACTTAATGTATTTAGTCTTCTCGACAAATCCACTATAATGATTACTTTCAGCAGTAGCTTACAACAGTGTAGTGTATAATGGAGTGAAGTACATGTATCGACAACTATACAACAGATTTCTATATAGTTACGTAAATTATGATCATTCAAATAAACTCATATTTTTCTTATTTACGTGAAATCAAATCCTCCCTCCCCGTACCCCCTTTTTTGCGAGTAAAATCTTGAGAATGGTTTTCTAGTTGATTTGTCAGGAAAGGGACCTCACCTCGTCAAGCATCTCATAAAAGTGGACATGTAACATTGTACCGTATTTTGTATCTAAATGAAATATTGAGTTTGTTTGAACACAATGATTTTCCTTGGAAAATATTTTTTTCACCAAAGTCGGTGTTATTGAATTTTCGTTGTACATTGCATTCTTTGAAAAAAAAAGTTGCAAAAATGATTTGAAATTGAAATTGAACATTTAGACAATCATGATTACAAATACGCAAACCTTTAAGATAGACTGCAGTATAATGTGACGTCAATTGTAATAAGTAATGACACTATGGCATAGTGGACGACACTCCATAAAGAAGATAAAGAAGACCATATTACATAAATGTATTATTCTGTATTTTTCTTGCCAGTATTCCTCATTTTGTTTTTCTGAATCCAATTCACAGGAATCGGATTGTGAGTTTGACTCTCAAATGACGTACGACGAAAGTTCTGATTGCCCGAACGGTGCTACAGGTCTCAAACTGTGCGAGCCGGGCCAGAAGAAAATCAGACCATGTATCAGTGCCGATGACGACACGACAAATATGTGAGAAAACCCTAACTACCACTTGACTCTGGCCCAGTCCAATCCCCAATATTCGCATAAGCAGGTATTTGCCGGGGCAGAGCCTAGGCACTTTCCTGGCTGGAACTTTTTCAGCCTGACGTACAGGATAACAAAAGACGAACAACAAAAAGGAAACCCCACCATCAGAATAAGGCCCTATACTTTTTAAATTAGATTCTTAGATTTAATCGCCTTCACATGTTCACTGATACAGTAATGGAAATGTGGCCATGGTATCCAATGTCATGTATTATGCTTAGAAGTTGAAATTATCCGGCATTAATTGTTCAGTAATATGATTTTCATGAGTGGTTGCGAGTTGTTATTGTTTCTTTTATTTATTCTTCTGTGTTTTTGTTAACATCTGAGACAAAGTGAAAAGAAATCTTGATGTGGCGATAGGAAAGTTTCCAATTTTTTGTTAGAAATATAATTGATCAAATCCCCAACTGTAAACAGTCTTTATATCAAGACTCAAGACACATTTTGTCCTGTAATTGTGCGTTATCGTCAAACATGCCAAAAGCTTTTGCTGCGCAGAAGATTATACCATGCATAGGGTGTGGTGTGTTTTTTTTTGTGGAAAAACATGTACTTTTATTTTTTCTCACCTGTAGATGTGAAGCTTGTCTTCCTAAATTCTTCCAAGCGAATTTCAGTCGGTGCACAAATTGCCACAAGTGCTCGGATTGTGGAACGAATGAACGAGTCAAGACTCATTGCACCAATACGTCAGACACAGTTTGTATTAGCATCAACAGCGAACCAACGACGACTTCACAAGAATCAACCAAAGAACTCTATGCGGGATCAACGACTAAACTCTATGCGGGATCAACCACAGAACTCTATGCTGGATCAACTACTGCAGCTGAGTTAAAAGTGATTACCGAAAAGACTAGACAGAAGAATGTTCCTGACCCAGGTATTGTGTTTATCGGAGGGAAAATGTATACTAAATCAATGACCATTGGTGAATACCAGGAATAGTTTTTATATCTATCATGTAATAGGTCTAATACAAGGCTCGACATTTTTAGCGGTGGGCCAGCGGCCCAGGGCCACCAGAAATAGATGTCGGAACCCATTATTTCATGAATTATATGTTTTGGTGGCCCCCACAAATTTATAAGTGTGTATATCGCTTGCTTTTCTATCTGTTCCTCGTCTGAGAAAGTGATAATGTTGAGTCGTCAAGCCGCACCATATACGACTTTAGGCAAGATACTGCGAGGGATGCATATAATATAGTCACTATCTGGACATTGTAAGCACAAGTTAAACGAAATTAACCCACCACTTAATCTTAAGTATTCGAAGAAATGCAAATGCCGTGTAGAATAAAGTAAACAATTCAAATACCTTGCTACTGCAATTAACTTCAAGAGACAAGAAACTGAAAAAAATATAGAATTAAGAGTTTTCAAATATTAGTGTTATTGCCCGACAAGAAATCAAATGCAGCGTCAAACATTGGATTTAAGTGGTTATTTGTGACAGAATCTCTTAGGATTGCAGGAATATACTAAGTGCAAGCTAGCTTAAGTGATTAAAAAATCAGAGATCAAGAAGGGGGGGATAAAGGATGTTGAAAATAAAGAAAGCATTGATTTAGATACTACGTAAAGTTTAAAGCATGCAGACAATGTCAACAGGGTGAATGTGAAATCACCGTTAAACCCATTCCAATGGAATGGACACATGTGATTCAGACTGTTCCAAGTGTACAAGAATAGGAAAACCTCCACCCTAAACACTAATTTCCAATCACCCAAAGCAACAGGAACTAAAACCAATACGTTATAAGCATTAAATAGCTATATGTCATAATGAATGCGTTAATTACTACGTAAATTGATAGGCCTACCCAAACTATTTTTGACATTAACAGGTTCGTCGCCCAATCCTCTGCTTGTGGCACTGATTGTGGTTTGCTTGGTGTGCCTGGCACTGGGGGTGTGTCTTCTATGGAAATTTAATTTTTTCAGCTGGTTACGTCGTCTGATACAGAGAAACAATGAAGTAAGAAATCAACGAAAGTAAATTAAGTGCAAGTATATATCAATACTTATGTATCCAATCTACCTTTCGCACAAAGTTTTGTGCACTCTGCTGATTTAATCTGCAGTTTGTCGCGTGTCAGTGGTTTGTTGAAGCACACTGCCACTTGCAGGAAATGCAATTTTGATGGAATTGTTATTTCCATAGTTTGCATTCATTTTTACTTGATTTTCTTCCAGTTTTGAATCGTCATCTACAACATGGGGAGAGGAAAACATAATACGTTCTGGGTTTCTGAATTTCTTCAATGAAAAGTACCGGAATGTTTAATTCTAAGTTATTTTTCTTTAACATTGTGCATATAGCTTAGCGGCTCCGTTCACATATCACTTTTTGTCTTTACTATATCATGGACCTACTAACGAATGGACTTTCAACAAAACCTACCACTTATGCGCATCTCAATGAGTACACATAGGTGTCTCAAAAATGATGATTACATAATCATGCATCGTCACTGACAAAAGAATTGTTTCCCTAATTCTGATATTATTTGGCTGATGCGCCTTTTCAGACTGAAACGTCTTTGAATAAACGCCAGTGATGAGAAGCAGCAAACCTCAGAACATGACTGATCTCGTTTCACTGGATTGGAAATTACCTATTCGCTCGTTAGCGCTCACACATATGACTTTGCCTGATAGTAAGACAGACATGCTCGAGTATCCTCTTCCCTTGCTATCTGTTTTTACGCTGGAAAAATGTGCGGAAAAGGTGGAAAATGAGATAACAAATCATGATCAAATAGCTAAAACCTTGACTATCTCTTCAAAAGTACCTGCATTTCGCTGAAGGCAGTGTCACATCTTTCTGGGCAAGCCTTGCGTGCGACTTATGAAGAACAATTTTTACTACCCGGAGATCCCCGGAATGAGCCGCACATGACAGTACCTAGCACGTATTTCACCCGTAGTCACCCGGAGGTGTGCACGCAAATCTTTTTACCCGCAACCATGTTTAGGCCCGGCCCTGTCACACCTTTCCGGGCAAGCTATGCAGGCTTGTTGCGTGTAGGAATTTTCCAGCATACCGGAAATTTCTGAGGGCGAACAAGGATTCGAGCGAGTCAGTGCATGTGTCTTACTTGCTGGACGCGTTCTACTTAAATTCTACTTGCGGGTATACTCTGTGACCTTTGTACCAGTCGCGTGGGGGCTGATAACTCAGTGAAGGAATTCCTCTCATGGAATGGCAAAGTCCTACGGAATGTCATTATCTTGGCTGCATACGGGGACTGCGAAGTACCTGAGTGGGAGTTGCCTGCGAAGTGCTGCCACTAAGGGCCTCCTACTGACGTTCTGCGTGGACCTCTCCGGGCATTCCCGCGACTCACCCGGAAAAAGTTTTGGTCATGCTCAAAACTTGGCTGCGGTTAAATCGGACTTGCGTGAGCACCTCCGGGCAACTACAGGCGAGATACGCGCTAGGTACTATCAGGTGCGGACCAACTGCGGAGAGCCCCGGGTAGCAAACTTGTTTCCCCGCAAGTCAAGCCGCAAAACTCCCTCAGATACGGTATGACAAGGCATGAATGAAAATTGCAAACATTCTTGTTCGAAAATCTTCTACGTGCTGGAAACTACCTCCTCGCCACAAGCCCGCGTAGCTTGCTCGGAAAGGTGTGACACGGCCTTCATAAAAGTGTCTGAGCGGTGATGTACCTATATATACCACAACTGCACATGCATTTTCCTTGATTCATGTCAGTTGTTATCTTCTGCGCATTTAGTTTGTAGATTTTTCAAAGCTGCGTTGTGTTTTGCCCCGGCCTATCGGCGGCGGAGTTCATTACGATCAAAGTAGGGAAGAATGTTTAAAACGCTTTTGTGACACTTTTGACATAGACAGAGGCATGCATTAATGAAAGGAAATGATGAATGTCCATGTGTAGTAGGTCCATGACTATATCGACGTTATATTTTTTTCAAACCATGTTATCAGTTCTTTTTCCTTTCTCTCTTCTTACCTATTCTATTTTCAGCATGACAGCGACATATAGTGCTGGGATTTGTATGGGTGTTTGTCTAGGGCTGGGTAGAATTCTATTCTTTTTTTATTCGATTCAAATGAATTTATTGGGAATTCTCTGCATTGAATATATATCACAAATGACATGCAGTCATTTCTTTTTATTTTCACGACAATCACACATACAGTGTGTACATCCGAACATAATTGAGATATGCGTGTACAGTTTGAAGAATAGAGTAAGAGAACACATCAATTGGGAACCATTCGGGATATAGTGAATCAAATTATCTGATCTGATGTATTTGGAGTGTGAATGCAGAAGACTGTCGTCAATAAGTATATAGCTTGAAGATCCCACAGCCGTAAAAGAGAAGGGAAAAAGAGAATGGGCAAAACATACATCACGTATACTTATCGAAAACAAAAGAAGAGAGACATTCTGGCATCACATTGCGACAACAAAAATTGTAAAGACACTATATTATGTAAAGAGTTTGAGGTGAGTGTGGTGAGTGCTGGTGCAAGTGCATGAGCCCAGCAAGCGTACGGTACTACGTGCCTAGGCGTACCGGCGGCGGCCCGCCATTCTCTGCCGGAAATTTCTTACGAGCTACCTGGGTTTATTCATGTAGGCCTACCTACGTAATTTGTGATATGATGATTAATTAATTAGTCAGTTAATCAATTAATTAATTAATCAATTAATTAAACAACCAATTAGTCTATTAATCAAGGTAAAACTCCTGGTAACAGATCTAAGAATTTAATTACCAACTATAAACCTCAGCTTTGTGAAACCACAAATAACTACAAATTAGGAAATCAAACAAAAGGGAGGAAAATCCAAGATGGAACAAAGATTGAAATAGATTAGATTATTCCAAAACATCTTGTGTGCTTCTTTATTCTACAGTATTTTTCTATTCCTGTTTAATATTTCCATTTTCCCCATTTCTTACCATTCATTCGAAATGTAATTACTTCTTCATTCAGTAAACCTTTGATAAATGATAAGATAACCAAACCATAATTATATTACTAAGTCTACATATCGACACTAACCTTTAGCTTTCATCTCTTTTGCCCCACAGTGGTTGTCCCTGTCTTCCCTGTCCGTCATGTTGGTTGCCGAGATGTTGAGATGCGTTCTTCCACATTGGATTATCTTCCCCATCTAGTCCCTAGTTTCCTTCAGTGCTTCTGTCATTTTTTTTTATCTTTATCATTTTTAGTCAGTAAATCGCTCGACAGCGACCGCTCGATCTATTTCCTTGGTTTTCTTCTGTGTTGTTGTCATTTTTGTCTCTATCATTTTTGTTCCCAAAATCGCGCGGCGGCGACCGCTCGATTAGGTCAGTGCCTGGGTGGTTGCCGCTCGGACATAGAGCGTATTTGGGCAGTGAGTGAAAACTGGTCGGTCGCCGCTGAAATTTTAACTCCGCGTTAAAAATTTCAGCGGCGACCGACCGATGCCTTAAAAATCAGTGGTGCCTGGTCGGTCACCGGCCGGTCACCGGTCGTTGTCCGACCGAAATTGGCTAAAAACTCGCCGACCGGTCGCCGAGCAGGCTGATTTTGGGGGTTGTGACCGTAGCCTTAGGATGGCAACTCTTGCTGGAATGGCAACTTCCAATAGCAACAGCCAATCCGGAAGCTGGATTCTTGTCGTTACTATGACAAGTGCCATTCGAGCAAGAGTTGCTATCATATCAACTTTTTATGAAACGGGGCCCAGGTCTCAATCTGTTGTCAGCAAATTCAGGATTGCTTGACAGCAATGCAGGATTGGATGAGTGGCAATTTCCTGAAACTCAATAATGACAAAACTGATGTGATCCTGATTGGTTCCCGACACCAACACTCTTTGTTTGAGATGGAGCACATTTCCCTGAATGGCCAGAATCTTTCGCTCTGGGAATCAGTTCGTGACCTTGGAGTGATCCTAGACAACAGGTTGAAGATGAATGACCACATCACGAGTGCTTGTAAGAGTGCCAACTACCATCTGAGGAACATTGCAAGAATTCGCAGATTCTTGTCTGAATCTGATGCAGTCAAATTATTCACGCCTTAGTATCATCGTGTATTGACTATTGTAATGCAGTATTAGCTGGTCTGCCTAACTCTTCTATCTCTCACCTCCAAAGGGTACAGAACAGTGCCGCCCGTGTTCTAGCTCGTGTGAGGAAAAATGACCACATCACCCCAATATCAAGACGATACCACTGGCTTCCGGTCAAGAAGAGGATTGAGTAAAAGGTTCTTACCCTTGTTTTCAAGGCATTACATAACATGGCTCCGAAGTATCTTCAGGACTTGGTCATAGTGAAACAGTCGGCTTACAGTCTACGTTCTTCGTCTTCGACGGTGCTACATGTTCCTAAAACTCGGACAACCTATGGGGATCGCGCCTTCCTCCATACGGCTCCTTCACTTTGGAATAAATTTCAGGATATTGTTCGCAACATACACAACTTACATACTTTTCAACGACATGTAAAGGCATATCCTTTTGCTCAATCATTTAATTAGTTGGTTTTTGTTTATTTCTTCTTTTAGGCATTGTCATTGTATTGTATTGCCTTGTATGGTATTGCAATGTATTGTAATGTACTATTTTTTTGTACCTTTTCTATTTTGTATTTCCTTAAGAGAGAGCAGCAGGCGCTTTGAGTAGTTTGTAAGCAGATATAGCGCTTTATAAGAAATTACTTATATAAAGCACCATATGAATGTAAATTTTTATTATCATTATTATAAAGCTCGCTACGACGACTCCTTGGTCACATAGCGTTATAAAGTAGATAATGAAAGAGAAATCTGTATGACCCTTCTTATTATTTCACCCTTTAATTTTGATAACATCCAGCAACAGCCAAACGCTGGGGACGGTGGGGCACCGCCGAACAACGGCCAGCAACAAGAGCAAGTAGTTCCCTTAGTGCCAAGAAATCCAGACGCAGGACCAGTCGCGATTGATTGACTTTCAGTCTGAATGACGGATGCAAACTGTGACACCAACCCCGATCTATTAGACTGTGAAACGGAGCACGACAAGCTTACGGTCGATCATAAGAGTTTGAGTTTAACGATTGTACTAGAATCATGTCAGCCACAGGTCGTTCACCTGATAGATTTCCATTTGATATACAGACATCTTTATGGCAATGGAATAATTGTGAGAATAACACTTACCCTGTATATACATAAGCAACCATCGTGAACGAGCCCCCATAAATCAAATACTGTTGAATACGATGTACTAGCTGATACAGTATTTGCAGTGAAACAAAATGATTGTTATGTAAATGCTGGTGAAAAAGATGCCATACACCATTCAAGGTTTTTTGGTGTGACAATGACAACAAAGAACAAATTATAACATGTATTGTATATACATTCTCGATTTCAGTCTTCCATTTTTATACACTTGAATCACATTTGCAATCTTTATGGAGTCAAGATTCCAAAAAAAGTACACCATTTTGGGGGATACCATGAGTTCTTTTCTTGGAAATTATTTGTGTGTGCAGTTTCCGTCTACTTATACATTTGTTGTTGTTCTGAAATCTTAAAGGAAAACAAAACCCAAAGAGAAATGTGGATTGAGTGAAAGCAGCAACATTAGTAGAACACATTAGTGAAAGTTTGAGGAAAATCGGGCAATCGATGCAAAGTAATGATCTTTCTTTTTTTTACGTTTTGGTGTTGGAACCGCTTGTTGAGGAGAGTTATGGCGTCATGTGCAAACAACGATATAAAGAAAATATAAAGGGAATTAAAAAAAATATAAAAATTACACATTCCGTCAACTTGATACTGACATAATATTATGAAGGGTAGCAATATTCCCCCTGCTTTTTGAAGCGGTTAATCAAGTGCTCTTTCATTATGCTAGAAAAGTGAATTTTTGTCGAGTAAATATACATGTATTATGTAGTAGATATATGGATATACGTGTGTACTTGTGTCATGTCCAAATGGAAGATAGAACTTTACTCAAAAATGTTATCTGCGTTTGTAAAATGACTCATTTCATTTTACACAAACTGTGAGCCTGATGTTGCAAGCGTTCAAAAACAATTGTATTTTATGACATTCTATTACATATATAAGTATCAACAATTATGCTTCCTACCCCAACCTGCAAAGAACTTTGTATTGGAGAGATTTTCAAGTTAGATTTTGTTGTCACATTTTTATACTGCTGCATATAAGGAAGTAAATCATCAGATTGTATGTACATGTAAGATAAAAAGTTTTACATTTAGACATTTGGAGGCCATCCTCAGAAATATAACCATAATGGCATACTTGCCGTCTTTCGTTTGATTTTTTTATGAGTTTCCAGATCAATGATTTACAAAACATAATTGAATAGACATGAATAATGTTGAGGTAACTGTGATCGAAGCCGTGAATTGTACAACATATCTCGCATTGTGATTATAAAAGTGATAATTTGTTGCAGGTTAATAAGAATGGGATGATGGCAAGACTGCTCTCACCGGAAATATTTTAAAATTGACGTTGCAGGCGGTGAAAGCGAAAACTGTCACACATTGTCAGATATCGTCAGATGTGTCTGAACGAACTCTTGCAATTATTTTTCATAGACTGATGAGGTACACACAGATAACTTAGATTGGCTAGGGAATATGGCGAAGCTTTGCATTCGAATACTCATGTCTTTCAGGTATTCCGTTATCATGACATATCATACACGTTATATGTAAATAATAAATTATATACGTTTGTCTTTCTTATATGTA
The DNA here is from genome assembly GCF_040938485.1 of Diadema antillarum. Taxonomy (NCBI): domain Eukaryota; kingdom Metazoa; phylum Echinodermata; class Echinoidea; order Diadematoida; family Diadematidae; genus Diadema; species Diadema antillarum. Next base: position 2,095,062 of record NW_027270953.1, read on the forward strand.
TGATATTCAAACATAATGAACTTCACTCAGCATCAGGTTCTCAATTTCAAATGTGAACTTTGAAGAGGCAAACTGATTTTTATAATGTATTTATATGCAAACGCGGTTTTTGTGTATAATTTCTTGCAATTCATCAACGTTTGTCGTAGGCTGAGGCGGACAAAGATATAGTTTTGACTGCTGTTAATGGATTCGCACCCACAGCGCGCGACCGGCGAGCAGCGAGAGTAGCGATCTTCCATCCGATCGCTGTGTGCGCGCGAGTCCACCGTCCGCCGTATGCGCGTCCATTGTGAGCCGCCTTTACGCAAGGCTATAGTGCAGGGATGAACAACTGTTGTAGGTGGTGGGGGTTATGCTTTGTCTAGTTTCGTTTCTTCACAGTTGAAAGATTGATAAAACGTATGAAAACGCAGCCATCTTTGGCCCTGAGATGAAAAGGTTATGCGTGTAACTTGAGTCAACCTGCCTAAATACTTGCTGTTTCTCGTAAAGTACTCGCATTTCGCAAATAAAATTGCTTGAGTGATGATTACCCAATATGTACTACAACTGCACATGTATTTTCTTGATTTCAGAGGCTTATTATTTGCTGTGCATATAGTTTTTATATTTCTCATGTTTTCTCATATTTCTCTTGTTTTAATCCAGATTGGATCTAGGTAGACAAGCGGGGTCAAAGGTCAAGAAAAATGCTAACAATTTCACTATGTTTTTTCATATTTTGACTTTGGCCCAAAGTACATGTATTGTCATGGAAATTGGTGTTTTAATACCAGATAATGCTTATTTGCCAATCATGTGAAACCTTGTAAGTCTTACTGCAGACCTATCGGAAGAATAATGCGTTATGGCGGAGGTGAAATAAAACGAAATTTAATTGGGAAAATGTGTGTGTATAATCTTAAAGAAATTATTATTGTATGTTTGTACAGTAATACCCAAGTGAAATGACGTCTTTCATATTTTTTGAATGGAAGTGAATAAATATTATTTGAAAAAAAAAGTGATTGACAAAAAAACCCTGAAATTATTATTTTGATGCCCATCTTTATATCTGCCCCCACCCCCCGTTATCTGCACTCTTTCAGCCTCATGATCTATATATCTGAACGTAAAAGTACCATAACATATTTCAAGCATTGCATGAAATATAGCATAATACAAAATAGATTATCAGCCCTTCACAAATGAGGTTCTTCTATATCAAATCTTCTAATCATCATTCACTGCAAATAATCAGGTGATCCATCTAGCAATTACTTCTACTTTTATACTCGTCACAGCAAGAATTATAGAATGATGAAATCAATTATTGATATGGGGTCAAACGGAGAGAATATATATGCGTTATCAATGCATGTAATCAATGCCCGTAACTTATTACAGAACATTACCCCTCAGTCGCTTACCTTGCCAGCATTTCCCACTCTACAGCACTCCACATCACAGCACACCGTGTACAGCCATATTTCGCTCAAACACATACACACAGAATACCTGCCCAAAAACCCCATACAGCAACAAAACAACCATGCAGTATCAATGGTTGCTACAAATCTCGAGTAAAGGATCATCGTGTTATTATCCATATTGAAAATTGGTTCTATTTCCTGCTGTGCTATGCCAGCGTACCTAGTTTCGTTGCTAATTTCTTTCCTTTTCTCGGCTATCTAACATCTTTTCCTTTATTGCCATTTCCAATCTTCCAATGAGGGCCTGCTCTCCCCCCCCCCCCCCCGACTACTACTTGGGTACGATCGATTATCACGTGACGTTCTGGTAATACCCAGAACTAAACAGAGAGGGCGTTTGGACATTCATTCAGGAATAAAAGTTGGTTGTTCCGATCTTAACGATTTTACACTTCCAAACAACTCGATATCCTGGCAAGCCGCATGAACCAGATGAGTTTCCTGGTAGAACCTTTCGACATTTGCAAGCAAATTCTTAATAGTTGGAGATGAATTTTGAGCCCTTCACAGAACTACGTTTTACCTTTTAAACTGCATGGCTATATAATGCATATTGATTCTGTGGGAGGGATTTGAGTCATGTTGGCAAAGGTCAAGTGAAAAAAAAAATCACCTTTGCCCACATTTCAAAAACGGCTCGAAGTATTGTCATAAAAATTCGTGTGTAGGTAATTATGTATTACCATACCAAATAGTGATTATTTGCCAATCATGGAAAACTGTCGACTGACACTGGCAACTATTGTCAAGAACTATTAAGAGAATAATGCAATATAGCGGAGTCATACAGTCGCCATAACAACATTAGTAGGTTTATTTATCTTATTTTGTATGTCCCCCCCCCCCGAACACGCATGGGCTGAGCTGAACAAAAATGTTCGCAAAAAATGCGAAGTGCGTGATGTGCATTGTCTTCATTATGCGTGACATGTTACAGGGTTCCGTGGCAGTATATCGTTTTCGTACAATGGTTACCCAGGCAACTGACCCCGGTGAGGTCGCTCTGCACTTTACTATATACACACCCATGTCAAAAGAAGTCGATAAGGACATGTTTGAAGGCATAAATGGCGTCGCCGACGTTTTCCCGAAAGAAGGATTTTGTTTTTTACTTTGCATGCTTTCTATCGCCGGTTAGGGGTTCTATATCACAAAAATAGGATCCGACATGAAGGGAAGTAAAGTCAACAGAATAACTTAAAGACAACCAATTACTATATGCGCTTATTGTGATGTGGATAAGATACAAATATAATCTGACATCTGTTTATAACTGAATCCTTTATTGTATTTCAAGAAGGCACATTCATTTTGTTCTGTTATTTCCTAACTATAAATAGGACAATTAAATGCCATTTAAGGGTATTGTACGTTGCATTCTCAGCTGCCCATCAACAAGGCTAGGCAGTCACTGATGTCAAATTCGCTGATCAGTTGTACATTCCTAAACCCATATAGCGTATTTTTTGTATATCTTTTGTATGTTGGCTTAACGTATTCTGCGTCAGTTCTTTCCCACCACTAGTTTCCTATACAATGAGAAAGCTTTAGCTCGCTGGAGTACCATCGTTCAAGGTCCATGTTGCTCAAAGTGTTACTCCGTCTGAATAAGTAAGGACTCTTTTTGTGCAAGAATGAGTACGCTGATTGTCAATATCAGTGTACATGTCACATTCACAATGCGAGCATTAAGTTTGTGAAGATCAATCACTGCATTTCAAACATCGCAGGGAGCCTGATGTGACGAACTTTGATTTCAACTTTGTGAAATCACTGCATCGCACTGCGCCTGATGTGAGTAATGACTTCTGTAATATTTGCCTTTATCTACATTGATTACTAAAGTAAATTAAAGTAAAGTAAAGTAATTAGTTTCACGAGCTGTTATAGACGATAAAAGCATTCTTAGAACAAAATCCTACTCAATGTCCTAATTCCGATCGTTGTTCTATCCATAACGAGAGAATAAATCATGTGGTGCTATTATACCAGTAATCACAACCCGTCGTAAGTAAGCTTTAACGAAGTGAAGGCCAATTCCGTATATATTTTGTATACAATGTTAGTTTTTTCTTAAGCATGGATGATAAAGGACTATATATACGTCTATTCAGGTTGTTGACTTACATAAGTCCTGTACAAGATATAGGCTGATAACATGCGCTCGGCATTTATGGTCGTATTTTGGGTACACTGAGAAAAGCAAATACTCTATCAGAGCAATGGTGTTGCCCATGTATCTGTGTTGTACATTTCCTGCACAGGCCTTGAACTGATATGATAACAATAAAACTGTGCGAAAGACTATTTGAAATAATTCTCGTGCGAGCACTCATACCTCGACACAAGTCTGGCTACTTTAACTGCGTGTATAGACCTGTGTGTGTTTTTTGATCGTGTCCTATCACATTACATGAGTATCCAAGGCTCTTGTGAATTTCTTTAATGTTTTTGTGATCGATTTCTGTCTAGCACTTTCTGCTTCCAATGACTACCCAAATCATCACTGTTGGTGTTTACGTTTTCATTTAGCAACATTTACGCATCCTACGTTATTTGCAGTTAATTTGCTGGATCCAAGTTAGATAAATTCATATTGACATTAAAACGCAATACATTGGTTCATGACCGATTTTGATGCCGTGTAAATAACTGATAATGCTTCAGTTCGTAAAGACTGGAAGAATATTGTGGAAACATGATGTTGATGATTGTAGTTTTGTGACAGAAATAACAATTTTTGAAACCTTTCTCAGTAGTCCATAATGTGACCAATATTGTCATCATCATGTACTTTTTTATTGTCTTGTATTATGGTGGTTGTGATATTTTTTGATATATTATTATGGTCATTTTGACATCTTGGGATATATCATGGTTATTATGATACATATACACAATGTATTTACATTTCTCTAATATCTCAGAGACAGAAATCATGGCGACATTAAAAGAGAATACTGTATATATTCTTCTGTCGATTGCACTCATCTGGAACTATAGATGCATGGCTTCGAATGCGGTAAGTACACTACAAAATTAATGTTAAATGATCGTTGTTGATTGATAAGTAATTAATATGTGATATGGCATATATTCATATACATATTACATAAGCTACACTGGTTCTCCACATGGTCGAGACCCATTGTGTGTGTGTGTGTGTGTGTGTGTGTGTGTGTGTGTGTGTGTGTGTAAAGAAATATCTCTCTCTCCTCTCTGTGTATGTGTGTGTGTATTATGATATTACATAATATATAGACAAATCCAATACAATGATAAGTTTCGAAAGTAAGCTACAACCCACGGATACGAATGCAATACTAATACTTGAAGCTTAACGATGGACTTATAAAGCTTAAATAAAATAAGATGGTGTAATATTCTCAAACCTTCTTAGCGGTATTCTTTGATATGTTTTTCTGAATTCATTTCACAGGAATCGACGAACAACGAGAGTTCTAAATGCCCGGACGGTGCCACTCATCTCATACTCTGCAAGTTGAGCCAGAGCATTATCGATTCATGTCTCAGTGCCGATGAAGACACTAATACGTGAGAAAACCTAAACTGCCACTGGACTCTACATTATTCCTAGTCCAACCGCCAATATTCGCATAAGCAAGCGGGTACTTGCCGGTCCGGAGACTGGGTTCTTTCCTAAACTTTCTTAGGCTGACGCACGAGATAACCAACTAAGAACAACAAAAAGGAAACTCCACAAGCAGAATAAAGCTTTTCTTTTACTTTTTAAATCACTTGGAGGGGCGTCATCAGCTTTTTTTCCAAGGGGGGGTGCGTTTTGACACTAAATGTAACCTGCGAGATTTTTTTTGCATACACGAATCTGAAGGACTATATGGGGGTACATTACTGTATGGGGGGGGGGGTCATTACTGTGTACGCTGTTATTTCTGCGTACATTAAACCTTCGCGAAAATGACTGCTTATGCAGTATGTGACGGTGTGTGATCCTCGGCGAGGGAGCGAAGCAACCGTGCGGGGGAGGGTGCGGGGGAGGGTGTGGGGTGAGGAGTTTTTGTAAAGACAAGTGTGTAAAGTCGCGTTTATATAGCATTTTAAATCAAATTTCTAGGGAATTAAACATAGGAAAAAAATCACTGCGAAGGACTATGATCATAACTTCGACTATGATCATAACTTACGAAAACTATTCATTTTCTCATAGTGGAAAAATCATTGTGATGGACTGTGATTATAACATACGAGGGTACATTATGTGACGGTGTGAGATTCTCGGCGAGGGACTTTCTGTAAAAACAAGTGTGTAAAGTCGCGTTTATAGAGCATTTTAAATTAAATTTCTAAGGAATTAAACATAGTGAAAAAAAAACTGCGAAGGACTGTGATCATAACTTGGACTATGATCATAACTTATGAAAACTATTCATTTTACATAGTGGGAAAATCACTGTGGAGGACTATGATTATAACATATACGGGGTTATACATTATGTGACAGTGTGAGAACCTCGGCGAGGGAGCGAAGCGACCGAGCGGGGGACGGTGTGGGAGGGGGATACCCCCTCCCACGGTAGGGCCTTTTTGTAAAAACAAGAGTGTAAAAGTCGCGTGTATAGAGCATTTTGTATCAAATGTCTAGGGAATAAAACATTGTAAAAAATCACTGCGGAGGATTATGATCATAATTCTTAAAAAACTGATCTTGATCTTGATCTTGATGTAGCATTTGGATAGTTTCCAAACGTTTGTTATGAATGTTGATTAAATCCCCAACTGTAGCAATCTTTCTATCAAGACTCAAGACATATTTTTCAACTGTAATTTTTTTTTTTGTAACTGTGCGTTATTGTCATATCAAAAGCTTTTGCAGCACAGATTATATATAAGCATGGGTTTTTGCGTTTTATGAATTGTTATGTCAATCGAATTCTTTCCTTTATTTTAAGTGCATAGAGGGATAGACATGTCTTTTTTTTCTCCCCTGTATAGATGTAACGCTTGTGGGGATAAGTTTTTCCTCAAAGAGCATTTCAATCGGTGCACGATTTGCCACAAATGTTCGGACTGTGGAACGAACAAACGACTCATTGCTCATTGCACCGATACGACAGACACAGACTGTGAAAGTATCAACACCGAACCAACGACGACTTCACAAGAATCAACCACAGAACTCTATGCGGGATCAATGGCTAAACTCTGTGCGGGATCAACCACAGAACTCTATGCGGGATCAACCCCTGCAGCCGAGTTGGAAGTGATTACCCAAAACATAGAGTCTGTACAGAAGCTGAGTACGTGCTCCTGAACCTGCTATTGCGTTTATCGTTTACACTCAATTTAAGTTATCTGGGAGGGAAAAGGAACTAAATTAATGACCATTGGTGAATACCAGGAGTAGTTTATATATATATATATATATATATATATATATATATATATATATATATATATATCATTGTATAGGCCTAATACAAGGCTCGACATTTTTAGCGGTGGCCCGGCGGCCCAGGACCACCAAAAATAGATGTCAGAACACCATTATTTCATGAATTATAATGTTTAGGTGGCCACCACAAATTCATGAGTGTGTTTATTGCTTGCCTTTCTGTCGGTTCCTCGTCTGAGAAAGTTGTAATGTTTAGTCGTCAAGCCGCACAGTATACGACTATAATTTTACGCAAGAAACTGCGAGAGATGCATAGTCACTATCTTGACATTGTAAGCGCAAGTTTAACAAACAAAATGTTAACACACCACATAATCTTAAGTATTCGAAGAAATGCAAATGTTCTGTAGAATAACGCAAACAATTTTAAATATCCTGATACTGCAATTAACTTCGAAAGATAAGAAAATGAAAAAAGACAAATATAGAATTGAGAGTTTTCAAAAATTAATGTTATTGTTTGACAAGAAATCTAATGCTGCGTCAAACATTGGATTCAAGTGGTTATTCGTGACAGAATATCTTAGGATTGCAGGAATATACCAAGTGCAAGCTTAAGTGACTCAAAAATCAGGGATCAAGAATGGGGGGGGGGGATAAAGTTGCTGAAAATAAAGAAAACATTGATTTAGATACTATACTATGTAAAGTTTAAAACAGACACTGCCAACATGGTCAACGTGAAATCACTGTTAAACTGATTCGAATGGATCTGTGTGATTCAGACTGTTTTGAGTGTACAAGGATTCATGGTTTGCATGTTAGAAAAACATCCGCCCTTAACACAGTCACTCAATTCAGTTACAACTACAACCAATCTACGCTATAAGCATTAATGGCTATATCATAGTGAATGCTTTTAGGACTATACGTAATTATTGGTACCCAAACTCTTTTTGACATTGACAGGTTCGTCGCTCTATCGTCTGCATGTGGCACTGATAGTGATCTGTGTTCTCTGTCTTCTCTTAATCCTTATAATCCTGGCACTGGTGGTGGTGGTGGTGTGTCTTCTATGGAAATTGAATTTTTTCAGCTGGTTACGTCGTCTGAGACACAGAAACAATGGAGTAAGAAATCAACGAAAGTGAATTAAGTACAAGTATATATATCAATGTGTATCCAATCTCAGGAAGTTTCATGCAATCTGCTTATTCAATCTGCAGTTTGTCGCGTGTCAGTGGTTTGCTGAAGCACACTGCCACTGGCAGGAAATGCAATTTTGATGGGATTGTTATATCCATAGTTTGAATTCATTTTTACTTGATTTTCTTCCAGTTTTGAATCGTCATCTACAACATAGGGGGGGGGGGGGAAACATATGGTTTGGGTTGCTGGATTTATTCAATGTAAAAGTACCGGATTGTTTAATTCTAAGTTATTTTTCTTTAACATTGTGCATATAGCTTAGCGGCTCCGTTCACATTTCACTTTTTGTCTTCACTATATCGACGTTATATTTTTTTTTTTCAAACCATGTTATCAGTTCTTTTTCTTCTCTCTCTTCTTACCTATTCTATTTTCAGCATGACAGCAACATATAGTGCTGGAATTTGTATGAGTGTCTGTCTAGGGCTGGTTAGGTTTTTATTCTTTTTTTTAATTCAATTCAAATGAATTTATGTTATTGGGAATTCTCTGCATTGAATATATATTACAAATGAAATGCAGTCATTTCTTTTTATTTTCACGACAATCACACATACAGTGTGTATACATCCGAACATAATTGAGATATGCGTGTACAGTTTGAAGAATAGAGTAAGAGAACACATCAATTGGGAACCATTCGGGATATAGTGAATCAAATTATCTGATCTGATGTATTTGGAGTGTGAATGCAGAAGACTGTCGTCAATAAGGTATATAGCTTAAAGATACCATAGCCGTAAAAGAGAAGGGAAAAAGAGAATGGGCAAAACATACATCATGTATATCGAAAACAAAAGAAGAGAGAGAGAAAAAAAAAAACAGAGTCATTCTGTCATCACATTGCGACATAACAAAAATTGTAAAGACACTAATTTATGTACAGAGTTTGAGGTGATTGTGGTGAGTGCTGGTGCAAGTGCATGAGCCCAGCAAGCGCACGGTACTAGGTACCTTTTAAGATAACAAAACTTTATGTTTACTGAATGGTTTGATGTAAGGAGACTGGGGCGGGGGGGGGGGGTGCAAAACATTAAAATTAATCTTTTCTTATATATTTTTTTTTTTGGTTACAATAGTCAGATATCAGCTAATCCCCATACAAGTGCTTTTTCATGTTTGCTTTAAAAGAAAAAAAAAGTGATGTACATGCATGCTTCAATTCAATCCGGCAGAGAATTCCATATATCCGGTCCGTGGTGTCGAATAGATCTATGAGCGACAAGCAGCTTCGGGTTATTTTAATGAATGTCAGTGCAATGACTAGTGGGATCGGAATGTACTTCCTATCGCTATATAGTTCGTGTAATTCGTTTTGTAAATCTAGTTTCAAGCACAAAAATAGAAGATCAATGATATAATGTATAGTTGTTGTACTATGTTTGGGGGAATGCACCCTACAAGCATTGGGGTTTTTTTAAACATTCGTCCCCATCTTCTGCATTTTCTAAACTTCAGAATGCTTTTGTCGTTTTCTTTCTCACCGTATCAATGGTATACTAGTATCCATAAATTTCATTTATCATATATTTTAATGTTGACGTTAAAAAAATGTACTTATATCTTAAAGAATAATGTATTTACAAGTTTTGTTGGAGATGGAAAAAATGAAAGAGTGAATGAAAAAAAAAATATGCGTAGTGGTATACGGTGGGTATACGGAATAGCACTGAAAACTCATGGATCTATGAAACGATAAAAGGTCATTCTGAATGGATGAAAGTTTGAAATGCAATAACGTTGGTATACGGATGGATAGATTTCATTCATAAATGGTATGGAGATAATGTTAAGGCATTTAATGGGTTAATTTTGTACAAATAATGAATGTTTATGAGTGCAATGGACAGAACATTTCATGAGGTGAAAGATAAAATGATCCATTCAACTAGGCGCAGTCGAGTTGAATGAATCAATAATTGCATCTGTCACCAAATGAAATATTCTGTCCATTGCACGAATGAAAAACATTTATTGTTTGTTTTATATAACACCTAAAATATATCCGTGTCATTTCATGTACATGTATTATGAATTCAGAAACAAGAGAGAATGTGCGGCATCTAAGATCAAGAGAGTGCTCACTGAGCGCTTTACATAATAACGCGCTGTCACAATACACGCTGCGAATGCAAAAGTATAAAGGCCGTGTCACAAATTTCCGGGCAAGCTACGCGGGCTTGTGGCGAGGAGGTAGTTTCCAGCATGTAGAAGATTTTCCGCGGGCGACCAAGAATGTTTGCAATTTTCGCATTTGTTTCTTCCCTACTAGACGCGTGCTACTTAGCTTCTACTTGCGTGCTTTCCGTGTGACCTGCGTGAGAGCTTTGAAACCGACCCGTTTTCTGTTACGAGCAACTTATGGGTACTGAGAAGTATCGGCGTTGGAGCTGCCTGCGATGTGCTGCCGGTAAGGGTCTCCTACTGGTGTTCTGCGTGTACCTCTGCGAGCGAACACCCACGACTCACTTGGAACAAGTTTTGAGCATGCTCAAGGCCTTGTCATACCGTATCTGGGGAAGTTTTGCGGATTGACTTGCGGGGAAACAAATTTGCTACCCGGAGCTCTCCGCAGTTGGTCCGCACCTGACAGTACCTAGCGCGTATCTCGCCTGTAGTTGCCCGGAGGTGCTCACGCAAGTCCGATTTAACCGCAGCCAAGTTTTGAGCATGACCAAAACTTTTTTCCGGGTGAGTCGCGGGGATGCCCGGAAAGGTCCACGCAGAACACCAGTAGGAGGCTCTTAGCGGCAGCACTCCGCAGGCAACTCCCACGCAGGCACTTCGCAGTCCCCGTATGCAGCCAAGATAATGACATTCCGTGGGACTTCTGCCATTCCTTCAGAGGTATTCCTTCACTGAGTTGTCAGCCCCCACGCAGCTGGTACTTAGGTCACACAGTATACCCGCAAGTAGAATTTAAGTACAACGCGTCCAGCAAGTAAGACACATGCACTGACTCGCCAAAATCCTTGTTCGCCCTCAGAAATTTCCGGTATTTAGTATGCTGGAAAATCCCTACACGCAACAAGCCTGCATAGCTTGCCCGGAAAGGTGTGACAGGGTCTAAACATGGTTGCGGGTAAAAAGATTTGCGTGCACACCTCTTGGTGACTACGGGTGAGATACGTGCTAGGTACTGTCATGTGCGGCTCATTCCGGGGACCTCCGGGTAGTAAAAATTGTTCTTTGCAAGTCGCACGCAAGGCTTGCCCGGAAAGGTGTGACACGGCCTTAATTAACATTTCGTTGACGAAATGACTGATTTCGTAACGAAATAGGCCATGTGACATTAGGCGCCCCATACAAAACTACGGTCTTCAGTGGCGGATCCAGAGGGGGGCGCAACCGGCGCACGCCCCCCCCCCTTTATTTCTCGTCAAAAACAAAAGAAATAAAAAGAAAAAAATGAAATGAAACCCGGAAGTGCCACCAGAAATATTAGTCACGCCCCCCCCCCCCCCTTTACAGAATTCCTGGATCCGCCCCTGGTCTTTGTCCATGGTTTAAACCATGGACAAAGATTGGACCACCTTCGTGAATTCAGGCCTAAGTGTTTTCTAGTTTGTTTGTTTGTTTGTTTGTTTGTTTTTGTATGAATAGCACCCGTACGTTAAATAGCGCTACATAAATGCAATTCTTCTTTTTCTTCTTCTTCTTCTTCTTCTTCTTATTATTATTATTATTATCATTATTATCATTATTATTATTATTATTATTATTATTATTGTTATTATTATTATTATCATCATTATTATTATTATTATTATTATTATTATCATTATTATTATTATTATTATTATTATTATCATTATTATCATTATTATTATCATCATCATCATCATCATGAAGCTCGCTATAACGACTCCTTGGTCATATAGTGTTATAAAGTATAGATAATGGAAGAGAAGTCTGTATGACCCTTCATATCATTTCACCCTTTACTTTTAATATTATGATATCCAGCAACAGCCAAACGCTGGGGCCGGTGGGGCACCTCCGAATAATAATGCCCAGCAACAACTTCCCTTAATGGTCAGGCCTTAATGCCAACAAATGGAGAAGCAGCGACAAGACGGGACACGAATGAATGACTTTCAGTCTGAATGACGGAGGCAAACTGTGAAACCAACCTCGATCTATTAGACTGTGAAACGGAGCACGACAAGCTTATGGTCGATCATAAGAGTTTGAGTTTAACGATTGTACTAGAATCATGTCAGCCACAGGTCGTTCACCTGATATATTACAATTTGATACAGATAGCTAAAGGCAATGGAATAATTGTGAGAATAGCACTAATGCTGTACATGCATAAGCAACCCCATAAATCAAATGCTGTTGAATACGGTGTACTAGCTGATACGTACAGCGAAACAAAATGATTGATATGTAAATACTGGTGAAAAAGATGCCAGTTACACTATTCATTTTTTGTTGTTGTGACAATTACAACAAAGAACACGTTGAACCATGTATATACTTTCTAAATTTCAGCCTTTCATATACACTTGAATCACGTTTGCAATCTTTATGGAGTCAGCATTCCAAAAGAAAGTACACGGGGGGGGGGTTATACCATATGACTTCTTTTCTTGGAAATTATTTGTGAATGTACTCTCTAAAAAAATCGAGTGGAAATGTTCACTCTTGAAGGAGTGAGTAACAGAAAAGAGTGAATTTAGAGTGAAAATGTTCATTTTCACTCAGTTTACCATAACCGGGCACATAATATGAAAACTAAAAGTGGATGTAATTTGTGAACAGTGGTGCTAATGGGCTCATTTTAGCTCACCTAAACTGAATGCTCAAGTGAGTAATTCCAGTCACTCATCGTCAGAAGTCCGTCTTGCGTGGTGCGTCGTGCGTCGTACCAAAACTTTTAACATTTTCATCTTCTTCTTCATAATCCCACAACGGATTTTCACAAAACTCAAAAGGTAGCATCCCTTTTTAGGAGGAGAGGACATCAGTTTGTTTAGTAAATATCATGCCCCCCTCCCCCCTTAAGGAATCTTTCAAATAGGTTTGTCTCTAGAACCAGAAGTGATAATGTTAAATTAGTACTATACTATACTAAAGTACATTGATGACTGCCGTTTCAAGCTTCTCCTGGCGAATCAAGAGTTACCCCCCCCCCCCCCCCTCACCCCTCCCCCATCTCCCCCTTGGAGCCCTGTGGGTCCAATTGGAGCCCAAATTTTACATTTTCTTCCCCCTTTTTTAAGGTCAAATTTTCACCAAACTTGGCATGTATCATGGTGAGGGTGTGAAATATATACAGTATATTATTTGCACAAGTGAGCACCATCCACCACTTGAGGGTTTCTTGGAGCACAATACCCCGCGGGATGGGGAGATAAACAGAAAAAAACCTCTAAATCAAGGAACCTTTACAAATCCTCTTCTCTCAAATCTTAAAGGAAATCAAAACCCAAAGAGAAATGTGGATTGAGTGAAAGCAGCAACATTAGTAGAACACACCAGTGAAAGTTTGAGGAAAATCGGGCAATCGATGCAAAGTAATGATTTTTTTAATGTTTTGGTGTTGGAGAGTTATGGCGTCATGTGCGGACAACGATATAAAGAAAATATAAAGGGAATTCCAAATATATATACATATATATATATATATATATATATATATATATATATATATATATTTCATGAAAATTACACATTCCGTCAACTTGATACTGACATATAGTTAAGGGTAGCAATATTCTCCCTGCTTTTTGAAGCGGTTAATCAAGTGCTCTTTCATTATGCTAGAAAAATGAATTTTTGTCGAGTGAAATATACATGTATTATGTAGTAGATATATGGATATATGTATGTACTTGTGTGATGTCCAAATGGAAGATAGAACTTTACTCAAAAATGTTATCTGCGTTTGTAAAATGACTCATTTCTTTAAGTTTACACAAATTGCGAGCCTTATGTTGCAAGCGTTCAAAAACAATTGTATTTTATGACATTCTATTATATGCTTCCTACCCCAACTTGCAAAGAACTTTGTATTGGCGAGATTTTCAAGTTAGATTTTGTTGTCATGTTTATACCGCTGTATATAAAGAAAAAAATCATCAGATTGTATGTACACGTAAGATAAAAAGTTTTACATTTAGTCACAACTTGTAGGCCATCCTCGGAAATATAACCATAATGGCATACTTGCCGTCTTTCGTTTGATTTTTTTTAATGAGTTTCCAGATCAATGATTTACAAAACATAATTGCATAGATAAGAATAATGTTGAGGAAACTGTGATTGAAGCCGTGAATTGTACAACATATCTCGCATTGTGATTATAAAAGTGATAATTTTTTGCAGGTTAATAAGAATGGGATGATGGCAAGACTGCTCTTACCGGAGATGTTCTAAAATTGAAGTTAAGGCGACGAAAGCGAAAACTCACACATTGTCAGATATCGTCAAATGTGTGTGAACGAACTCTTGCAATTATTTTTCATAGACTGATAAGGTAGACACAGATAACTTAGATTGCCTAGGGAATATGGCGACGCTTTGTATTCAAATACTCTTGTCTTTCAGGTATTCCGTTATCATGTTATTCAATTTCTTATACACGTTATATGTAAATAATAAATTATATAGTTTTGTCTTTCTTTTGTATGGTATTCAATCATAATGAACTTCACTTCAGTATCAGGAGGATCTCAAAGGTGCACGGGACTTTGAAGAGGCAAACGGATTTTCATAATGTATTTATATGCAGACGTGGTTTTTGGGTATGATTTCTTGCAATGAATTTGTCGTAGGCTGAGGCGGACAAAGATAATGTTTTGACTGCTGTTAATCATAGAGATATATACTTTAGTATATATCTCTGCTGTTAATGGACTCGCACCCCCAGGGCGCGAACGGCGAGCTGCGAGCTCCCTTCCGATCGCTGTGTGCGCGCGAGTCCATGCACCGTCCGCCGTATGCGCGTCCATTGTGAGCCGCCTTTACGCAAGGCTATAGTGCAGGGATGAACAACTGTTGTAGGTGGTGGGGGTTATGCTTTGTCTAGTTTCGTTTCTTCACAGTTGAAAGATTGATAAAACGTATGAAAACGCAGCCATCTTTGACCCTGAGATGAAAAGGTTATGCGTGTAACTTGAGTCAACCTGCCTAAATACTTCCTGTTTCTCGTAAAGTACTCGCATTTCGCAAATGAAATTGCTTGAGTGATGATTACCCAATATGTACTACAACTGCACATGTATTTTCTTGATTTCAGAGGCTTATTATTTGCTGTGCATATAGTTTTTATTTTTCTCATGTTTTCTCATATTTCTCTTGTTTTAATCCAGACTGGACCTAGGTAGACAAGCGGGGTCAAAGGTCAAGAAAAATGCTAACAATTTCACTATGTTTTTTCATATTTTGACTTTGGCTCAAAGTACATGTATTGTCATGGAAATTGGTGTATTTTACCAGATAATGCTTATTTGCCAATCATGTGAAACCTTGTAAGCCTTACTGCAGACCTATCGGAAGAATAATGCGTTATGGCGGAGGTGAAATAAAACGAAATTTAATTGGGAAAATGTGTGTGTATAATCTTAAAGAAATTATTATTGTATGTTTGTACAGTAATACCCAAGTGAAATGACGTCTTTCATATTTTTTGAATGGAAGTGAATAAATATTATTTGAAAAAAAAAGTGATTGACAAAAAAACCCTGAAATTATTATTTTGATGCCCATCTTTATATCTGCCCCCACCCCCGTTATCTGCACTCTTTCAGCCTCATGATCTATATATCTGAACGTAAAAGTACCATAACATATTTCAAGCATTGCATGAAATATAGCATAATATAAAATAGATTATCAGCCCTTCACAAATGAGGTTCTTCTATATCAAATCTTCTAATCATCATTCACTGCAAATAATCAGGTGATCCATCTAGCAATTACTTCTACTTTTATACTCGTCACAGCAAGAATTATAGAATGATGGAATCAATTATTGATATGGGGTCAAACGGAGAGAGTGCTATATGCGTTATCAATGCATGTAATCAATGCCCGTAACTTATTACAGAACATTACCCCTCAGTCGCTTACCTTGCCAGCATTTCCCACTCTACAGCACTCCTCATCACAGCACACCGTATACAGCCATATTTCGCTCAAACACATACACACAGAATACCTGCCCAAAAACCCCATACAGCAACAAAACAACCATGCAGTATCAATGGTTGCTACAAATCTCGAGTAAAGGATCATCGTGTTATTATCCATATTGAAAATTGGTTCTATTTCCTGCTGTGCTATGCCAGCGTACCTAGTTTCGTTGCTAATTTCTTTCCTTTTCTCGGCTATCTAACATCTTTTCCTTTATTGCCATTTCCAATCTTCCAATGAGGGCCTGCTCTCCCCCCCCCCCCCCCCCGACTACTACTTGGGTACGATCGATTATCACGTGATGTTCTGGTAATACCCAGAACTAAACAGAGAGGGCGTTTGGACATTCATTCAGGAATAAAAGTTGGTTGTTCCGATCTTAACGATTTTACACTTCCAAACAACTCGATATCCTGGCAAGCCGCATGAACCAGATGAGTTTCCTGGTAGAACCTTTCGACATTTGCAAGCAAATTCTTAATAGTTGGAGATGAATTTTGAGCCCTTCACAGAACTACGTTTTACCTTTTAAACTGCATGGCTATATAAATATGCCATTACTGCATATTGATTCTGTGGGAGGGATTTGGGTCATGTTGGCAAAGGTCAAGTGAAAAAAAAAAAATCACCTTTGCCCACATTTCAAAAACGGCTCGAAGTATTGTCATAAAAATTCGTGTGTAGGTAATTATGTATTACCATACCAAATAGTGATTATTTGCCAATCATGGAAAACTGTCGACTGACACTGGCAACTATTGTCAAGAACTATTAAGAGAATAATGCAATATAGCGGAGTCATACAGTCGCCATAACAACATTAGTAGGTTTATTTATCTTATTTTGTATGTCCCCCCCCCCCCCGAACACGCATGGGATGAGCTGAACAAAAATGTTCGCAAAAAATGCGAAGTGCGTGATGTGCATTGTCTTCATTATGCGTGACATGTTACAGGGTTCCGTGGCAGTATATCGTTTTCGTACAATGGTTACCCAGGCAACTGACCCCGGTGAGGTCGCTCTGCACTCTACTATATACGCACCCATGTCAAAAGAAGTCGATAAGGACATGTTTGAAGGCATAAATGGCGTCGCCGACGTTTTCCCGAAAGAAGGATTTTGTTTTTTACTTTGCATGCTTTCTATCGCCGGTTAGGGGTTCTATATCACAAAAATAGGTTCCGACATGAAGGGAAGTAATGTCAAAAGAATAACTTAAAGACAGCCAGTTATTATAATTATGTGCTTATTGTGATGTGGATAAGATACAAATATAATCTGACATCAGTATTCTGTTTATAACTGAATCCTTTATTGTATTTCAAGAAGGTACATTCATTTTGTTCTGTTATTTCCTAACTATAAATAGGACAATTAAATGCCATTTAAGGGTATTGTACGTTGCATTCTCAGCTGCCCATCAACAAGGCTAGGCAGTCACTGATGTCAAATTCGCTGATCAGTTGTACATTCCTAAACCTATATAGCGTATTTTTTGTATATCTTTTGTATGTTGGCTTAACGTATTCTGCGTCAGTTCTTTCCCACCACTAGTTTCCTATACAATGAGAAAGCTTTAGCTCGCTGGAGTACCATCGTTCAAGGTCCATGTTGCTCAAAGTGTTACTCCGTCTGAATAAGTAAGGACTCTTTTTGTGCAAGAATGAGTACGCTGATTGTCAATATCAGTGTACATGTCACATTCGCAATGCGAGCATTAAGTTTGTGAAGATCAATCACTGCATTTCAAACATCGCAGGGAGCCTGATGTGACGAACTTTGATTTCAACTTTGTGAAATCACTGCATCGCACTGCGCCTGATGTGAGTAATGACTTCTGTAATATTTGCCTTTATCTACATTGATTACTAAAGTAAATTAAAGTAAAGTAAAGTAATTAGTTTCACGAGCTGTTATAGACGATAAAAGCATTCTTAGAACAAAATCCTACTCAATGTCCTAATTCCGATCGTTGTTCTATCCATAACGAGAGAATAAATCATGTGGTGCTATTATACCAGTAATCACAACCCGTCGTAAGTAAGCTTTAACGAAGTGAAGGCCAATTCCGTATATATTTTGTATACAATGTTAGTTTTTCCTTAAGCATGGATGATAAAGGACTACGTCTATTCAGGTTGTTGACTTACATAAGTCCTGTACAAGATATAGGCTGATAACATGCGCTCGGCATTTATGGTCGTATTTTGGGTACACTGAGAAAAGCAAATACTCTATCAGAGCAATGGTGTTGCCCATGTATCTGTGTTGTACATTTCCTGCACAGGCCTTGAACTGATATGATAACAATAAAACTGTGCGAAAGACTATTTGAAATAATTCTCGTGCGAGCACTCATACCTCGACACAAGTCTGGCTACTTTAACTGCGTGTATAGACCTGTGTGTGTTTTTTGATCGTGTCCTAACACATTACATGAGTATCCAAGGCTCTTGTGAATTTCTTTAATGTTTTTGTGATCGATTTCTGTCTAGCACTTTCTGCTTCCAATGACTACCCAAATCATCACTGTTGGTGTTTACGTTTTCATTTAGCAACATTTACGCATCCTACGTTATTTGCAGTTCATTTGCTGGATCCAAGTTAGATAAATTCATATTGACATTAAAACGCAATACATTGGTTCATGACCGATTTTGATGCCGTGTAAATAACTGATAATGCTTCAGTTCGTAAAGACTGGAAGAATATTGTGGACACGTGATGTTGATGATTGTAGTTTTGTGACAGAAATAACAATTTTTGAAACCTTTCTCAGTAGTCCATAATGTGACCAATATTGTCATCATCATGTACTTTTTTATTGTCTTGTATTATCATGGTTGTTTTGATATTTTTTGATATATTATTATGGTCATTTTGATATCTTGTGATATATTATGGTTATTATGATACATATACACAATGTATTTACATTTCTCTAACATCTCAGAGACAGAAGACATGGCGACATTTAAAAAGAATACTGTATATATTCTTCTGTCGATTGCACTCATCTGGAACTATAGATGCATGGCTTCGAATGCGGTAAGTACACTACAAAATTAATGTTAAATGATCGTTGTTGATTGATAAGTAATTAATATGTGATATGGCATATATTCATATACATATTACATAAGCTACACTGGTTCTCCACATGGTCGAGACCCATTGTGTGTGTGTGTGTGTGTGTGTGTGTGTGTGTGTGTGTGTAAAGAAATATCTCTCTCTCCTCTCTGTGTATGTGTGTGTGTATTATGATATTACATAATATATAGACAAATCCAATACAATGATAAGTTTCGAAAGTAAGCTACAACCCACGGATACGAATGCAATACTAATACTTGAAGCTTAACGATGGACTTATAAAGCTTAAGTAAAATAAGATGGTGTAATATTCTCAAACCTTCTTAGCGGTATTCTTTGATATGTTTTTCTGAATTCATTTCACAGGAATCGACGAACAACGAGAGTTCTAAATGCCCGGACGGTGCCACTCATCTCATACTCTGCAAGTTGAGCCAGAGTATTATCGATTCATGTCTCAGTGCCGATGAAGACACTAATACGTGAGAAAACCTAAACTACCACTGGACTCTACATTATTCCTAGTCCAACCGCCAATATTCGCATAAGCAAGCGGGTACTTGCCGGTCCGGAGACTGGGTTCTTTCCTAAACTTTCTTAGGCTGACGCACGAGATAACCAACTAAGAACAACAAAAAGGAAACTCCACAAGCAGAATAAAGCTTTTCTTTTACTTTTTAAATCAATTGGAGGGGCGTCATCAGCTTTTTTTCCAAGAGGGGGGGGGGGGTGCGTTTTGACACTAAATGTAACCTGCGAGATTTTTTTACATACACGAATCTGAAGGACTATATGGGGGTACATTACTGTATGGGGGGGGGGGGTCATTACTGTGTACGCTGTTATTTCTGCGTACATTAAACCTTTGCGAAAATAACAGCTTATGCAGTATGTGACGGTGTGTGATCCTCGGCGAGGGAGCGAAGTAACCGTGCGGGGGAGGGTGCGGGGGAGGGTGTGGGAGGGGGATATCCCCTCCCACGGTAAGGAGTTTTTGTAAAGACAAGTGTGTAAAGTCGCGTTTATATAGCATTTTAAATCAAATTTCTAGGGAATTAAACATAGCAAAAAAATCACTGCGAAGGACTATGATCATAACTTCGACTATGATCATAACTTACGAAAACTATTCATTTTCACATAGTGGAAAATCATTGTGATGAACTGTGATTATAACATACGAGGGTACATTATGTGACGGTGTGAGATTCTCGGCGAGGGACTTTCTGTAAAAACAAGTGTGTAAAGTCGCGTTTATAGAGCATTTTAAATTAAATTTCTAAGGAATTAAACATAGTGAAAAAAAAAACTGCGAAGGACTGTGATCATAACTTGGACTATGATCATAACTTATGAAAACTATTCATTTTACATAGTGGGAAAATCACTGTGGAGGACTATGATTATAACATATACGGGGTTATACATTATGTGACGGTGTGAGAACCTCGGCGAGGGACGGTGTGGGAGGGGGATACCCCCTCCCACGGTAGGGCCTTTTTGTAAAAACAAGAGTGTAAAAGTCGCGTGTATAGAGCATTTTGTATCAAATGTCTAGGGAATAAAACATTGTAAAAAATCACTGCGGAGGATTATGATCATAATTCTTGAAAACTGATCTTGATCTTGATCTTGATGTAGCATTTGGATAGTTTCCAAACGTTTGTTATGAATGTTGATTAAATCCCCAACTGGTAGCAATCTTTCTATCAAGACTCAAGGCATATTTTTCAACTGTAACTTTTTTTTTGTAACTGTGCGTTATTGTCATATCAAAAGCTTTTGCAGCACAGATTATATATATGCATGGGTTTTTGCGTATTATGAATTGTTATGTCAATCGAATTCTTTCCTTTATTTTAAGTGTATAGAGGGATAGACATGTCTTTTTTTTCTCCCCTGTATAGATGTAACGCTTGTGGGGATAAATTTTTCCTCAAAGAGCATTTCAATCGGTGCACGATTTGCCACAAATGTTCGGACTGTGGAACGAACAAACGACTCATTGCTCATTGCACCGATACGTCAAACACAGTCTGTAAAAGTATCAACACCGAACCAACGACGACTTCACAAGAATCAACAACAGAACTCTATACGGGATCAACGGCTGAACTCTGTGCTGGATCAACCACAGAACTCTATGCGGAATCAACTACTGCAGCTGAGTTAAAAGTGACTACCGAAAAGACTAGACAGAAGAATGTTCCTGACCGAGGTATTGTGTTTATCGGAGGGAAAATGTATACTAAATCAATGACCATTGGTGAATACCAGGAATAGTTTTTATATCTATCATGTAATAGGTCTAATACAAGGCTCGACATTTTTAGCGGTGGGCCAGCGGCCCAGGGCCACCAGAAATAGATGTCGGAACCCATTGTTTCATGAATTATATGTTTTGGTGGCCCCCCACAAATTCAAAAGTGTGTATATCGCTTGCTTTTCTATCTGTTCCTCGTCTGAGAAAGTGATAATGTTGAGTCGTCAAGCCGCACCATATACGACTTTAGGCAAGATACTGCGAGGGACGCATATAATATAGTCACTATCTGGACATTGTAAGCACAAGTTAAACGAAATTAACCCACCACTTAATCTTAAGTATTCGAAGAAATGCAAATGCTGTGTAGAATAAAGTAAACAATTCAAATACCTTGCTACTGCAATTAACTTCAAGAGACAAGAAACTGAAAAAAAAATATAGAATTGAGAGTTTTCAAATATTAGTGTTATTGCCCGACAAGAAATCAAATGCTGCGTCAAACATTGGATTTAAGTGGTTATTCGTGACAGAATCTCTTAGGATTGCAGGAATATACTAAGTGCAAGCTAGCTTAAGTGATTAAAAAATCAGAGATCAAGAAGGGGGGGATAAAGGATGCTGAAAATAAAGAAAGCGTTGATTTAGATACTACGTAAAGTTTAAAGCATGCAGACATTGTCAACATGGTCAATGTGAAATCACTGTTAAACCCATTCCAATGGAATGGACACATGTGATTAAGACTGTTCCAAGTGTACAAGAATACATGGTGTGCAGGTTAGACAAACCTCCATCCTTAACACAAATTTCCAATCACCCAAAGCAACTGCAACTAAAACAAATACGTTATAAGCATTAAATAGCTATAATTATGTAATAATGAATGCGTTCATTACTACGTAAATTGATAGGCCTACCCATACTCTTTTTGACATTGACAGGTTCGTCGCTCGATCCTCTGCTTGTAGCACTGATTGTGGTTTGCTTGGTGTGCCTGGCACTGGGGGTGTGTCTTCTATGGAAATTTAATTTTTTCAGCTGGTTACGTCGTTTGATACAGAGAAACAATGAAGTAAGAAATCAACGAAAGTGAATTAAGTGCAAGTATATATCAATACGAATCCCATGCACCTTACGCACGAAGATTCGTGCACTCTGCCTATTCACTCTGCAGTTTGTCGCATGTCATCAGTAATAATTAATTATTCCAAAGCAGAAATTCATATTTGCGGTCGCAAGCACTTGATTATGAATACACAATCGATCTGACACGAAACACTTCGCCATATACGTATTACGAAAAACTTTATTATCATTTTATGTTTGTTTGTTTGTTTTTGGTTTGATTGTTTGTTTGTTTGTTTGTTCATTGGTTGTTGTTGGTGGTGTTTTTTTTTTATTTCTCTAGCGTATCCCCCGGCAGATAAAGTCTCCGGAAATGCTTTGAATTCAGCGGGGATAAGCCGCCTCACTTTTCTTGTGGACATGGATAGGAGTTATAGCTTGCTAATAGAAACTCCTTGAGCATTATAGTTGTATTAAATTCGTTGCTGACTCGTGTATATGAAAGAGTAATCCGTAGGGCCCTTCATGTCTTTCTACTTTTTACTTCTGTAATGATATATTCATCAGCGAACCTCCCGGGCTTCATCCAGTGGCGACGGCGGGGACGGTGACGGTGATGCTGAGAATCAACTACCGGTAAGTCGGTCTGCAGTCCAGGCACTGCTAGGCAAGTGGGAATGTGGGGTGGGGGGAGTGGTCGACGAGTGGACGACAGTAAGGAGTGCATTTGGGATGGAACTGTTTTAAAATTTTGCATCGTTTATTTGATTTTCTTCCAATTTTACCGTATACAGTGTATGATGGGGGAATTTAATGCATTTTTGACTGCAAGGATTTCATTCGAATTTTGCATTCTTTCCATGGCTATCTTTAAATCTTACATACTGGTGAATAATGGGTAACGGGAAAGCATTGATAGGTAATTGCCCTCACTGATTCATCTGTTGGCAGGGTAAGAGATCAAACTAGTTAAATGAATTTTTGTAATGCAATAACGTCAATCAGTCAATGAGTTTCATTCAAATGTTGTATGCAGATTAGATGATTGGTTGGTTATTCTAGCTTTAAATAGTCTGTCACCATTTCCGAGTATCTACCGACAGAGACCTCTGTATAATATGTCATGCCATTCCTTCACTTTGTCATGATATTCATCAGCAGGACCCTGAGAACGTCCGGTCTTCCTCCAGTGGCGGTGGCATAGCAAATATTGCCACTACTTCAGCAGTCAAGGCAGAAGTGATAGAAATGACTTCACAACCGAGCACTAGTACTTCAAAGGAAAGGGAACACTTGATAGCAATTAATGGGAAACCAGCAGCGGATGAGGTCGTGCTTGAACCTCAGCCGGATGAGGCCATGCTTGAACCTAAGCCGGATGCAGAATGTGAAACCAAGTTCTAGGTTGTGAAACTTAGCACAAGTTTTATATATTTTCCCATTCTCAGTTTGGATTTAGGGGAAACATAGCACTATACAGATGCATTGTTGAGTTTATAGAAAAAGTGGCACATGCTATAGACAAATCTTCTCATCTGATAGGTTTGTTCCTGGACTTCTCCAAGTCCTTCGACACCTTTAATCATTATATTTTAATTAACAAATTACATGTACAACATTACGGAGTGCGTGGGAAGGCCTTGGAGTGGTTCAGGAGCTACCTCATGAACAGGAAGCAATATGTCTCTTTAAATGGTTGTAACTCCAGGGGCTTCACCAGCTTTTTTTCAAGGGGGGTGCGTTTTGACTCTAATGTAACGAGATTTTTTTTGGACAGACATTTGGAATATAATATGAAGCTCTCAATCCCTAGACTTTTACTGTTGTTGAGGGAAACCGGCGTAGCTAGGATTTCATCTTTTACAGTAAAAAAAAAAACTACCATTTTTTCGCTTTGGAAATAAAGGGGGAGGGCGCACCGGGAGCAGCTGCCGGCAATTACTGGCAGCAACATCAGGAGAAAGGAATAACAATTAAATGCGAGCGAGCGGAGCGAGCGAGCTTGAATATTTTGACATTTTACAGTAAAAAAAAAACGCTGCCGTTTGTTGCCATATTTTTTCGCTCTGGAAATAAAGGGAGGGGGCGCACCGGGCGGAACTGCTGGCAATTGCTGGCAGCAACATCTGGTGAATTGCATAACGATTAAATGCGAGCGAGCTTGAAAATTTTACATTTTACAGTCCAAAAGCTGCCGTTCTTAGCCATATTTTTTCGCTTTGGAAATCAAGGGAGGGGGGCGCACCGGGCGGAACTGCTGGCAATTACTGGCAGCAACATGTGAATTGCATAACGATTAAATGCGAGCGACCGAAGAGAGCGAGCTTGGAAATTTTACATTTTACAGTCCAAAAAATGCCGTTCTTAGCCATATTTTTTCGCTTTGGAAATTAAGGGGGGAGCGCATGCCACCGGGCACAACTGCTGGCAATTACTGGCACTGGCAGCAACATCAGGTAAATTGCATAACGATTCAATGCGAGCGAGCGAAGAGAGCGAGCTTGAAAATTTTGACATTTTACAGTAGAAAAACTGCCGTTTGTAGCTATATTTTTTCGCTTTGGAAATTAAGGGGGGGGGGTGGGGCGCACCGGGCGCAACTGCAGACAATTACTGGCAGTAACATCAGGGGAATTGCATAAAGAGTAGATGCGAGCGAGCGAAGAGAGCGAGCTTGAAAATTTTACATTTTACAGTCCAAAATTTGGACTCAATTTCGAAATTGAGGGGGCGCACCGGGCGCAACTGCTGGCAATTAATGGCAGCAATATTAGGAGAATTTAAATGCGAGCGAGCGGAGCGAGCTTGAAAATTGTGACATTTTACAGTTAAAAAACTGCCGTTTGTAGCTATATTTTTTGCAGTAAGTGGGGGGGGGGCGCACCGGGTGGAACTGCCGGCAATTACTGGCAGCAACTTCAGGAGAATGGCATTACGACTAAATGCCAGCGAGCGAGCTTGAAAATTTGGACATTTTACAGTCCAAAAACTGCCGTTTGTAGCTATACTTTTTCGCTTTGGAAATTAAGAGGGGGCGGGGGGGGGGGGGGACGCCCGGTGCGCCCTTCCCCCTGGATCCACCACTGGTAGTCGAGGGTGTCGGTTTATGTTCATGACTGGGGGAGGTATAATATGACCAGCGAGGTGGCGTCGAAGTGACCAAGTATGGGAAGGATGTCCAAAATCTATGTATAGTCAACACTGTATAGAATACACTTGCACTAGTACATAATTACCAGGTATGTATAAGATCAGTGCTGCCAGAACCAGGGGTGCGAATTGCTTTTGCCCACGATTTTTTTTTTTTTGTACCCGATGCAAAATTTCTATAAAATAAATAAATAGATAAAAAATAATAATCATTTAGTGTCCGGCGTTGAGGTCGCTCGCAGACTGAAGGTTTTTTTTTTGGTGACGCCCATGAACTCACAAATGCTAAATATCAAATGTTGGGTCCCACGGGGAAGTTTATTAGATCCGCTCTTTTTTATTGTCTATATAAATGATTTTTTTTTTTTTAGATCACCAGATGTTCTTTCTTTATTCCCTTTACAGATGACTCAAATTTATTTCGTTCGCACAACAATCCTGTTACCCTGTATAATAAACTCTGAATTAGAAAAAGTCACCCAATGGATTAAAAGCAAATAAATTATCTTTCAATTTAGAAAAAAAAATTGTATATTTTAAGCAACTCTACAGAGGCAGCTACCTGTTGATATTGTTTTTATTCGTTCTCCACTGGAAAATGTTTTATCATTTGAATTTCTCGGAATAATTGTCGATGATAAGCTGTCATGGAAATTTCATATTAATAGTATACTATTGCAAATCTATTTCACAAAAGATTGATGAAATTAGGAAGCTGAAATTTTTTCTCCCTTTATCGTTCCTTCTTACATTGTATTCATCCCTAGTATTGCTTGATTGAAATCATGGTATTCTCGCGTGGGGAAATACATAATTATCAAACACTCTTAGATAAATTACCTTTATTACAAAAGAAGTCACCCCGTATCCTGTGTCATACTGCATTTTTGTCCCATAATGACCCCGGGTTTTTTTTAAACAAAATATTGTAAATTTAAGATTTATTTATAATTATATAAAAATACTCTTCCAAATATATTTGACACAATGTTTCGAAGAAATCAATCCATTCACAATTATCCAACATGGCGATCGAACGACTTCCATTTGCCATTTTTGAAAACTTTGCTGACTCAGAACACCTTCATTTACGATGGGCCAAAGCATTGGGACTCACTTCATAATAACATCATAAAAGTTAAAACTTTTTGTCTTTTACGAATAAATCAAAAATTACTTTATTGAAATCTTATAATATACAACCGAATTAGGTTCGTTTCATCATCTCAATCAAGTCACCATTTCTTTAAACATTAAACAATTACATATAAATCATTTGTTAAATTTTTTTCATAGGAAAATAATCTGTCTAACACAAGTCCTCCTCAGATGTTCCTATTATTGTGTCGTATATACCATTATGTCTATTCTCTCCTTTTACGTCCGATCTTCTTCATTCTTACCGGTATAATTTATGTAGATACACAATCTTTGCAATATATTCAATACAGATTGCATTTATGCACTATGCATATTATGTGCATAATCTCATTTTCACTTGACAGAAAAAAAGTGGTATTAAACTCCCTGACCCCTCTTCCCTATAGATCCGCCACTTTAACAATCTCTTGCAGTTATCATGGTTATTTGTTGTAGGCTGAAATAGAAAGAGGTGAGTGTGACTGTGAAGGGAATATACGGCGATGCTTGTATCAAAACTTGTCTTTCACTTAGTGTACTGTGGTGTTATTCGATTTCGTTTATGTACATGATAAGCTTATGGTATTTTATTTTTCTGATGATGTATTCCGACCTAAATGGTCATGAACTTCACTTTCCAAAGGTATGAGAGTCTTAAAGTTGAATTTAAAGGAGGTGAAAGGGGAGAGGTAGCCTAATTATTGTCAGATAATTATATTTTGGACGTAGTAACTATATGTAGATGCAGCAGTGTTATACTAACATTTTCTTGCAACTATTTGTTAAAGGCTGAAACGGAAAGAGATCATTTTGATTGTGGAGGGAATATGGCGCTGTTTGTATCAACATTCAAACACATCTTTTATGTAAATGATAAACTTCGGTATTTTGTCTTTTAGATACAAGGTATTCCAAACTAGAACTTCAGTTGCATTGGTGTTAGGGTCTTAAAGTTGAACGCACGTCCAGGCGGTGGAAGGGGAGTGGCAGCCTAAATGATCAGATATTATGATGTATATGCAGCTGTGTGTATGAACGATCTCTTCCAATTATTTTTGTAGGGTGAGGTATGTTTTGTATTCACTAAAGTCTTTCATTTCGTTTGATGTCATGTGTATTGTCATTGTAATGTAATTTCTTATATAGATTATGTAAATAACAATCTATATATGTATGTCTTTCTGACAAAGGTATTCCAAACCAAAGTTAATGACTTCACTTGAAGAGGTATAAGGGACTAAAAGTTGAACTTTATGGCGGGGACAGTTGAAAGGTGTCTCAAATAGTCAGATATATCATTTTGAGTGTGGAAGCAGCTTTGTGTGTGAACGATTTCTTGCAATTATCTGTTGTAAGACTGAGATAGAGACCAATGATTTTCATTTCATTCATTCATTTATTTTTCATTTCCAACAAAAACATATAAATGTATTACAGACATTGAATACAAGTACATAAATTTCATCATAATGCATACAAAATAAAGGATAAGTTTACAGAAAAATTGTAAGTATACGAAAATTTTGACTGTGGTAATCTAGGAATTGTGGCGATGTTTGCATTCAAACATGTCTTTCATGTGTTTTGCTTTCATATTATTCGATTTCTTATGTGTAACTAATAAACTGTACAGATTAGTACTTTGTCTTTCTGACATAGATATAATTCAAACCTAAAGAACTTCACTTGCAGAGGAATATAAGGATTTTAAAATAATGCAGATACAGCTTTGCGTATAAACGATCTCTTGCAATTATTTGTTGTAGGCTGAGGTGGACGTAGATAATTTCGATTGCGAAGAGGTTATGGCGATGTTTGTATTCGAACATGTCTTTCATGTAGTTTGATGTCGTGTTATCAATTTCTTATATGCATATGTAATGAGATATAGGCCTAGATATTTTGTCTTTCTGATAAATGGTATTCCAACTCAAACGCTGATGAACTTCACTTACTGAGGTATGAGAATAAGGCTTAACTCTCAATTTAGTTCTCTTGACTCTACTGTAGATTTCTGGAACTTGGAGAAAGACAGACAGAATTTGCGAATTGTGACACTTCATCTCCATAATCAAAATGAGGTAACACATTACAGTTGTACCTTGCTTTCTATTCAGGCATGTTTACAACTTGTCTAAGTCGATCTAAAGAGCTAATCCGTTTACTTGATTATCATAGTATTTTGGATGTGAGCATTCGAATACCTTCTGTCGTCAACAGTGACTTCAGGATATTTAAAGCTTTTCACCTTGAATTGAATATAATATTTATTTATTTGATTTTGACAATATAATGCAGCTGCATTTTTAAGAGCTTATTTGTACCGTATAGCATGCAATGATAGGTCATAATCTATTTTTAATAATTTTCTAGTTTTGTTTTTAATCCTCCACGCCTCTAAGTTGAAATTAATGTGATGGTCCGAACCAGTCATTAATAGAGAGAGCAGATGTAACTCGACCGATTTCTGCTGGCAAACAATGGACGACATTGAGTATAGTCGATGAATTTTTGGCCCTATAGTGAAAAGAACAATGGAGTGATAAAATTGATATTGAGCACTTGCTCTTCTTTTTGTTTGTCGCAATAGTTTTTGCAACTTTCAATTTACTTGGCACTACCTCTTCAGCTAAAGATATATAGATCATACCACCTGAAAGGCTCGATTTTTTTTTCACAAAGTGAGTATGTTATTACTGAAATTCTATACAATTCCTTATAGGGGTGTTTCATAAAGCTTTTCTTAAAGTTACGAACAACTTAAGAACCACTGGTGATCAGTTCTTGTGCTGAATTATTGAAATGCTGATTAGTATAGCACATCAGAACTGATCACCAGTTGTTCTTAAGTTGTTTGTAAATTTAAGAACAGATTTATGAAACCTTTCCAGATCAGATGTTATTGCGATGTTTAACTTAATATGTTTCAAAATATTATTTATTGAAATATAGCAAGAAAATTGATTTGTCCATCAGAACTGTTCACAGTGTGAGATACATTTTGTATATGACGATAGTTTATTATATTTTAATCGTATCTAGACTTACTTCATTGGCGAAGAAATTACTCCATTTGTTTGTTATCACCTATGGGCTTCATGTGGAATACTAGTACATTTTTATGAGATTGTCAATTTCTAATAAAAATGTAAGTGTTATTGTCAGGATTCACTATTTTATGTTATCGTTTAATTCAATCTATTTCTCATAACCAGACATAAGTATACCGACATTATCTGTGTAGAGCCTACAATACAACATTTTAGCATTTTGAAATATCGAATATTTTATCCCTCACTCTCTCTCTCTCTATCTATCTATCTGTGTGTATATATATATATATATATATATATATATATATATGCACATATTGAGTGTAAGGTGTGTCATCATCTTTTTACTCGAATATTGCATGCCGTCTGTGTAAGCGTCTGCATAACGATGTAGGCAGGTACACCCAGTGACGTTACTTTATACAGCGCTTTTGATTGCCAAGGGTTTCGGCCTGCTTGACTAATCATCAGCTGCTGTTTGTGTTTGACAACAAGCGAACATAAATGGGAATCAGAACGTAAACCAATGATGCATCACAAATAATTTGAATGTAAATAAATGTATGAATGTATCGTTATATATATATATATATATATGTATATATATATATATATGGAAATCCATGAAATAATGTAAACATATTTACTCTCTAAAAAAATCGAGTGAAAATATTCACTCTTAAAGGAGTGAATACAAAAAAGAGTGAATTTAGAGTGAAATTGGAGTGAATATTGAGTGAAAATGTTCATTTTCCGTTCATTTTCACTCATTTTGGAGTGACCTCAGGGATCACTCGAAAATTTTGGAGTGATCCTTGAGGTCACTACAAAACGAGTGAAAATGAACATTTTCACTCAAAATTCACACTAAATTCACTCTAAATTCACTCTTTTTTGTATTCACTCCTTTAAGAGTAAATATTTCCACTCGATTTTCTTTAGAGAGTACAGTAATGTAAGAGTGCGGGGAATGACCAGTGTAGTTATCTGTGCGTGGTTTTGTGGGTGTTTCTCCTGATGCAGCTGTTGATTGTGTGAAACCATCCAGTCAATATACATTTTAAGAAAATCAAATGTATGTACACGTAGAGCATCTGATAATTGATTTATATGATGCAGGTAATGAAAAACAGTTATTATTGTAGAGATTATTTATTTCAAAGTGCAGATGAAATACATACTGAAATGAGATATCGATGTTATACGGCGTAGACACTATATCCATTAAGCCGTGTGTACCATGAAAATGTGACAAAAACAACAATACATACAAATACTCACAGTTAGTCATGCAATGCAAACTAAAATTCACACATTAGCACCACCCACTCACACAAAAAACAGCCACAGCACGAAGAAAGGAAGGTAAGGCGTCATACATCATGAACTATTTTCTAACAGAGTGTTTCAAAATAGTTTGCGAGCACGTGTCTGCCTCTAGTTGGTCAACAATCAAATCCGGGCTGCGGGGCCATTTAGTTCAATTTTGACTGTGCGTGCTAAAGAAAAGAATGTTATATGCTTATAGAGACTTTAGATATTGCGTCTGAACTATAGAAACAGAGTAGCGGCCTAAAACATGTAGGAAAGCAAAAGTATTATAGTCTGACTATAAGTATAATTGTAAAATGTGCAAAAATTAAGCTGAAGGGAAGAATAAAGGATGATTCTGATCACAAGCATTAAGAAGCACAATTAGGTAGATATGATCTGTTGCTCTCTACCCTCCAAGACGAACTAATGCCACGGTCACGATTGACAATCGTGTTGATCGTAGAAAATAAGTTTTGAACAGTCCAAAAGTTTTCTCCTGTCAACGCAAGTGCCGCGATTGACCTCCAGATCTGATCAGATCACCACGATTCCTCCATGATGAAGACCATGATTTCAGTTTTGGCGCCAATCGTGATAGAAGGAACGTAGCATGTATACCGGTACGTCACACAAGTTTTCAGCTCATTCTATTACGAGAGTACAGATGTACATTATAGGGCTTACCTAAGGGGAATATACGCGTACGTAATATCAGAAGCCGGTATATCACGTATATTCATACACATTCTTATGCGAGCCTTCATCAAGCTCATTCTACGAATACTGGTTTCAGAGGAATCGGTAAGTCCGTTGTCTGTCAAAATCATACTAATTGTCCTCATTCTAAAAGTTGTTCCAGACCGAGCACAGGATATATGCGATGTTTTTATGTATATAATCAAAACCTGTTCTGTTTACGCCTAATACATTTCTATGGATGAATTCGACTTCAGATCACTGTAACTTATCATGGTGGCCATAACTGGGGTGCTTCCAAAGAAGAACAAAGAACTTTCAATGGGTAACGCAATGAGCTAGGTGCGTCGCTATGTCGGTGCATAAAGTATCTTTTTGTTAGGCATACTTGACACCCCTATATTACCATTAAAAACATTACCCAAACCAAATTGGTCTATAGGTGAAGGCCAGTTATTCCATACCTTGTGTTGACGATTTCTGCTTCGTGAAATCACTGCATTACACGTCGACTGATATGACCTTCGCAGTATTTGCCTTTGTCTAGACTTACTAATCATTATTGTTAAAAGTTAAAAGCCTATGCTATGTCATAGACGACAAAAAAAAAACTTTCTTACAACAAAACATTACCAAGCATAATCATGGCAAGAGCTTTACTAGATCGAGCATACAATAATTAGGCGCTGCTATAATAGTATTGTGATATCAACCTGTTCTGTAACTTTAAGCTGACAAAGTGAGGGCCAATTTCGTACCTTGTTGACAATTCTGGATTTGTCAAATCACTGCATTGCACTGCGCCTGGTGTAAGAGGTGAACTTTGTAGTATCTGTCCTCTGTCAACTGATTATTATAGTAAAGCTGCACACGCTCATAGACCACAAACTCTTTCTTAGAACAACATTCTGCTAACTGTAATCATTTCAAAAGTAGTTCTAGAAAGAGAACATATTACTGCGCTGCTATTTTCCAATCACAGCCTGTTCTTTGTAACTATAGATAGATAGATAGATAGATAGATAGATAGATAGAAAGATAGATATATAGATATGAAGAGAGAGAGAAAGAGAGAGAGAGAGAGAGAGAAATAAGGAAGCTATCCCAATTCAAATTTGGCGCTATACCTTCATATATAACGAAGTGAAAGTCAATTCCGTACCTCGTTGACAATTTCAACGTTGTAAAATCACTGTTCTGCACAGCGCCTGATGTAGGAAGTATATCATTGTCTTTGTCTATATAACTGATTATTAAAGTAAAGTTTCACATAGATGGCAAAATCTTTCTTGAAACAAATTTTGCTATCTGGAGGCCTGATCATTTCAAAAGTTGTTCTAGAACTAGTACATATTTTATGGGCTTCTATAGATAATATGTTCTATGTAAGCTTACAAAGTGAATACCAATTTTGTGACTTATTGACAATAATTTTCAACTTCATGAAATCGTTACATCCCACAACGCCATATGTAAGTAACGACCTCTGTAATATTTGCCTTTGTCAACGGATTATTGAAAAACAGTTTCACACGCTCTTATAGACGACAAAGGCTTTCTTACGAAAATAGTGTCAGTGCCATAGATGTGCTATGTTATGTAGTTTATAAGTATGTTCGTATTCTAAAATCGTAGTAAGTATACTCTCTAAAAAAATCGAGTGAAAATATTCACTTTTAAAGGAGTGAATACAAAAAAGAGTGAATTAGGAGTGAAATTGGAGTGAATTTTGAGTGAAAATGTTCATTTTCACTCGTTTTGGAGTAACCTCAAGGATCACTCCAAAATCTTCGAGTGATCCTTGAGGTCACTCCTAAATGAGTGAAAATTCACTCTAATTTCACTCCAAATTCACTCTTTTTTGTATTCACTCCTTAAAGAGTGAATATTTTCACTCGATTTTTTTTTTAGAGAGTAGTGTTAATAGTATCAGCGTTATATGTCAATGAGTAAATTCACAATAGTAATTAGAAGAATCTAATAATATTATGAATATATTTTATTGGTATAACAAATTGGTGTTGTCGTTGTTTTGTTCCACAGTTTTACGTCTTGCAAGCTTGGGTTTTTAGTGGAACACTGTTTTCCATCGTCATGACTATTTACTTTTTTTGTGTGTCCATGACTAAGTTCATTGTTTCTTTTTATGACAGCATTCGTGCACATACTTTGTAGTGTATCTGAAAAACAACCTGCCCTTATCAAAAAGTACGAATGGAAGACAAATCGACAATTTGTACCGCTTTGAATCGTGTTCTCTTTTTCTTTTTTGATGATGGAAATAAATAAACTATTGAATTGAATATAATACTTCTACTCAATATCCTTGTATCGAATGATGCGCTAGAAAGAGCACATTATTATGGGCTGCTATAAAATCATGTATACCTCTTCAGTGTAAGCTAACACAGAGAATAACAATTCTGTAGTTTGTACGTTGGTTCTCCTTAACATTGATGTTTAGGGACTTCGTTGATTCTGTCTGTTGATATGTATCGATTTGACAACAATAAGATAGTGATTTATTGTCACTCAGTCTAGAATGGCAGGTGGTTTAATTCCCAGATCATCTAACACCAATCTACACGGCTAAACCCATTTTGTACTATAACTTTGGTCTAAATACCGTTTGGTCCAGTAATCTCTATTGTCCATTTTGGCTAGTTGTAATTTAGTTTTATGACAAAATTTTCTAATCGCAATCTCGTCTTTGGATTTTTCCCCTGATTCCGTCTAATACCATAATTATGGTCTATGTACTGCTTTCAAGTCACAGAGCAGACATACAATGATCGAAATGCACACGTTGATTTCATTGCTAGCTAACAGACAGCTGCGTGTAGTGTATGCTATCGTAGGGTATTGTATATTGATTTTGGAAAACCAAATAACCATGAACGTATAAATATCGATCATAACCAATCACATTCAAAAGCCTTAGGACGCCCCACTCCTACAAACAAGTCTTCAGCGACGCCCCCGATATCAGATACCATACATCCTGTGACACTCACCAGCGTAGCCAGATTTCTATGGTATATTATGGGAGGGGGACCATTGAACGTATAAACAAAACCAACAATTAATGTTGCATTTAAGTAACAGGTGTATAAATGAGTATGATGACGCTCATGACACCAATGTAATGACAACGTTCATGCTAATCGATGTAGTCAAATCGACATAATCATCAGTTATCTTGCAAGGTACGTGCGCGAGCAAGCGTATTGAGCGAAGGTACCAGAATACCAAAGTGTTCTGATTTATAAACCCTATGCACTAAGGGTAAAGCTCTATTTTGCATTGCACTGTTGTCATTTTACTGATAGCATGAATACTTGAATTTACTGGAAAGCGTATTTTGTGCAATGCACCATTGTTTCAGAATCATTTCCTATTTCGGCATATTTTTCTTTTCGCGCGCTGATGTGAAACACGTTTCAATCACAATAACTATTACGGTTGTACCATGATTTTCTCCACGAATGATTATTTTCAGTCTCTGATACGACAATTTCATCTGCTAAACCAGGCAACACTGGGCTTGGACGTAAACGGAACACGACAAACAAGTTAATTAGACCAAATGAACGTTAGACAGAGTGTGCTTTAGACTAAAATAATGGTCAGATCATTTGTGCATTAGACTATATTAAGTGCCATTAGACCAGCTGGTCAGTAGACATATTGATGAGTAGCCAAACTATAGTCATTTGCCGAACTGGGGGTTAGACTAAGTAAGAAAAATTACCTATATGGGTATTAGCCAAATTGGGTGGAACCCAGGTGACGAAATGGAAACCAGACAGAATGAATAGACGAATGGGGAATATAGACGAATGGATTATTAGAGAAACAACGTTGGTGATTAGACAGTCTGGTAGATACACGTGGTGATGTAGCAATTGGATATTAGACGTTGGCTAGCCTAACTTGTAACATGCATTATTTGTGTCTTTCGACTTTGTACATTATTGAATAGCTTTAAATTTTTGGATAATCTGTGTGTTGCATACAACTTCATATTATTCGAATTGACATTGGAGCATAACATATACATTGACTAATGCCGGATATTGATTTCCTTTTAACAACTGGCAAAACTTCAGTTTGTGGTTTGGAAGAGTATTGTGGACATATGGTAATTGTAGGTTTGTAAAAGGGATAAAATTGGGAAACTTCTTTCAGTCATCAAACATATTATGTTACAAATAATATTGTCATTATCTTGTCCCTGTTTCTTGTCTTTTGATCATTATTTTTAATCGAATATATACATATATATATATATATATATATATATATACATATACATATATTCTCCAAGGTACCCACAGGGAGAAAAGATGGCAGCATTGAAAAATTATACTGTTTATATTCTACTGACAACTGCACTCATCTGGAACTATAGAGCCATGCCCTCGAATGCGGTAAGAGCACTATACACACATCAAAATAATTGATAAGTGTAATAGATTGATATTATACTGCTAGCTAAACTGCGTCTCTAAGGAGATAATCGAGACCATAGCTTCCCCCTGTCTCTCTCTCTCTCTCTCTCTCTCTCTCTCTATATATATATATATATATATATATATAATATATTTATATATATATATACACATACATATATATATATATATATATAGAGAGAGAGAGAGAGAGATTATATTCTATTGATATATGTATATATGTATATATATATATATAATATTCGTGTATGAGTTATTGGTCCCCTTTGTTAAGTCGGCATTTATGCAGCTATAGGTGAAAGGACAAATCTTCCAACGAAGAGGAGATAAAACACTTGTCTAGATTAAATTGATTTATTTGCTTTTCTCGACAAGTTCACCACAATGATTAGTCTACACATGTAAACAAAGATGGACCGCAATGTTAGATGACTCATTAGGATATTCTTACATTTTTGTGCGAGGGTTTCCCATTCTGTTTTTGTGAATCCATGTCACAGGACTCGGAATGTGAGTTTGACTCTCAAATGACGTACGACGAGAGTTCTGATTGCCAGAACGGTGCTACAGGTCTCAAACTCTGCGAGCCGGGCCATAAGAAAATCAAACGATGTATCAGTGCCGATGAAGACACGACAAATATGTGAGAAAACCTTAACTACCACTTGACTCTACAATATGCCCAGTCCAACATTCGCATAAGTAAGCGGGTACTTGCCGGGTCAGAGCCTGGGCACTTTCCTAGACTTTCTTAGGCTGTCGCACATAATAACCAAATAAGAACAACAAAAAGGAAACCCCACAATCAGAATAAGGCCTCATTTACTTTTTAAACTAATTAGATTCCAACATTAAATTGCGTTCTTGTGTTCACTGATACAGTAATGGAACAGTGGTCATGGTATCCAATATAAATATTTGGGAGTTAAAATTATATATCTGCACTGTTCATTAACATTACTTTCATACGTGGTTGCGGGTTGTTATTGTTTTTGTTTATTCTTCTGTGTTTCTGTTAAGATCTGAAACAAAGTGAAAAGAAATCTTGATGTGACATTAGGATATAGTTTCCAAACTTTTATTATGAATATTGATTGAATCCACAACCATTGCCAACTGTAGCAGTGTTTATATCAAGATCAAGACACTTTTTTTTTCATGTAACTGCATGTACGTTATTGTCAAGCATATCAAAAGCTTTTGCAGCGCAGATTATATATTATATATATAATACGCATATGTTTTTATGAATTGTTACGTTAATGAAATTCTTCCCTTTGTTTTCAGTGTGGAAGGAAAAACCTGTCAGCCATTCCATGTAACTAGACACCAGGACCTTAAAATTTCAAGTTCAAGCAACTAAGAAAGAGTACATGTATTCATATTTGGATAGGTATATGTTCAAAGGGTGTAAATCTAACTTTTCTTGGCTTTTCACTTTCTAACAGCCGGGTTACACCTCTCAGAACAAAAATCACATTTACTACAAAAATGATGTCTCTTTGGTGCTTTTTTTTATTTCACTATTTAAAGCATGTTCTGTTATCTATATTCATATTTCTTTACATAAGGTCTTATTTTATACCCATTTTACCATATCAAGTTGCTTTTTTCATTTATATGTAATGAGCTTGACAATATTTTCGATTGCAACACCCTCGAAATGTCTCACGCGAGTCACAAAAATATGTCTATATTCTAGATTTCTTAAAAAGTAGTAGACTGTATGAATTGTAGCTGATAAATAATGAGGATCTTAGAGTCCTCAATCATACCAGAAAATAATGTTTCCATTTATAAACCCCTTCATTGTGAAAAACATCAGAACAATTGTGTCACACGAGTCACGCAAGGATTTCTTAGGATTGTCACGCTAGTCACAGTTTACAAGTTTGAAAAAACTAAAGACCAGAATGATTGAGATTTTTTGAAATAAATTCTGTCTTGAAACTAAATCAGGTAAAATATTTGATTTTCCCAATAAAGGTAAATGTTTTATATTAATTGGTAAATAAGAAGTGTTATAATAAGTAATGTATAGCTAACTGGATTGTCAACTTCCGTTAGGTTGGTCAATAG
This sequence comes from Diadema antillarum, assembly GCF_040938485.1. Taxonomy (NCBI): domain Eukaryota; kingdom Metazoa; phylum Echinodermata; class Echinoidea; order Diadematoida; family Diadematidae; genus Diadema; species Diadema antillarum. Next base: position 2,133,590 of record NW_027270953.1, read on the forward strand.
AAAAAATGGTGGGAGGTGGGTGGCCGCCTCGTCAACAAGAAAGTGTAATGCATCAGGAACTTTTCATGAAATTTACAATTACTTGTACTGTATGTCAGCTCCACTTCTGTGAAGTTCTTGGAACATTGCTTCATAAAGTGGTAGCCATCAGCAAGTCACATTGTATGAAGATGACAAGAAAATGGCTTCAAATTTTCCCTCAGATTTTACTGTCCTCCAAATAATCTTCGCTGAGAATCATTCATGCTCCAGCAAAGATTAAGTCCAACACGCCATTTGGAATTAGGTGCAAGTAGCTCGCTATACATCAATAATGTGGCCCAGGAGAAAATTATCACATGTCATCATCAATGATGAATCGTACTTAACCCATGACAAAACAGTATTATGTTGTACACTGTAGTTTTTGTGGATGAGCTTCTGTCAATGGTCAGCAGTGAAGTGAATTGTTCAAAATATGGTTAGATGGCCCTGTAAGCCAATTCAAAATAGATTTGTTATCAGTGCCATTACCTGTGCTGATGGAGAAACACAACATTGACCTACAATGTAGTGTGGAACCTCAGCACTATACAAGTCATGGGAAAGATCCAGTTGACACAGACATTGCAGCAAGCCTTAAGCGGCAGAGCTTCAGTTATGTGTAAAATCAAAACTTGTGCCCTGGCTCCATTGCTGAGGAATTTTGTCTTGCTGTATTTTTTGACTGTTCCTACAACTTTTATCACAAACAAAGGGAAGTTGAAGATTGTTCATGAGGGTTTATATACCTGCCTGTCATCTATGGAGTTTAGCTGCACCACATAACTGAATCATCACTTCAATATATCACCTTCAAAGAGTGAATATCTTGTCGCACAAAAAAAAAAAATCACTTCTCAGAGAAGCAGTGATGATCTATCCAACAATAATGGTGGAAATGAGGATACCATTGGGCCTTCAAGTGCAGGCCCAAAAGTCAATTGGCTGATGGAAGAATTGCCTTCAGAAGAAAGCATCCCCGCAGCATCTATGGCACAAGCCTCCAAAGTGGTCAGAAGTGACATTTACCTAAAGTCACCTAGAGAAAGGGAAATATATTCCACTGGCTGGATAAAAGATCCGTGGCAGCCTGAATTAGATATCTAATGCAACAGGGGCGGATGTAGCTTTTTATAAAGGGGGGGGGGTGTGGGAGGGGGTGTCCCCCCTCGCACAGTAGGGAGAATTTTTGAAAATCTGTGTGTGAAAATGGCGTTTTCTTGCATTTAAAACACCACTATTTTTGGTATAGAGGTCATTGCCAAATTAAAAATTACAAGTTAAAAAAAAAAAGAAATGGTCCCAGGATTTTTTTTGGGGGGGGGGGGGTTGCAACCCCCCCCCCCTCTAGATCCGCTTCTGTGCAAAGTATAGCAGCAATATCTTGTCAACATTAGGAGACTTCAAAGTTAAAGTTCATGAATGAAGAGATTGAATCTTAAAGAAAATAAAACGGCCCCAACAAACTAGGCATGAAAACTGTCTCCACGAAGCAGAGACAAACTTTCTCAAACTACAGAAAAGACACTTTGGCAAAGAAAATTGAATTATCTAGTATATATCATATCATGTAGTTTACTTTAAAAATAAGCAAAACATGGTGATCATTCTTCACATCAGACTCAGTAATGGTAGATAAGAAAGAAAGAGAGTATCAGTATGTGTGAGCATTATCTATTATAAGAAGAAGTGAGGATTCTTTGTGCATCAAAGTAACTTTAAAGTTTCGAGAAGAGATTAAATGGATTCACATAAATCCGTCAGCAAATATGCAAGTTAACATTGATAAAGTTTGAATTAGATTCATTTTGAAAAAAAAAGACTAGTTGGTACAATTATAGTAAATAAGAAAGATAAGGAAAATTCACTGAAAGAGAATTTCCCAGAACTCTTGATTTGACGAGGGGAAAAAAAGAGGTTCAAGTGAATTTTTGCTGCATGTTTATGTATCAAATGTGCTATGAGCACCCATGATCCCAATAGAGATAGGAGTTAGATGATTTCTTTGTTTTAAAGATGTATGTGATAAAACTAACCATAATTAACGTGTTAGGATAATTATTTGACTACTTTAACTCAATAAAATAATTATAGTAGGCTTTACTTTTGATCCTGAATAACACTTGTCACGCGAGTCACGCTCATGTGTCACGCAAGTCACATTTTAATGTCAACTGAGTTGAGATGAAAAGTCAAAGGATGATGAAAATTTGACTTCTTATTGTCTAATGTCTCAAAATTGAATCCAGAAAACTTTGTGTACATAGGACAAATACTTTCTTACGAAAATCCAGTGAAGTACAATAATGTCAGAAATCTTCAATAGTGTCGCGTCACGCGAGTCACAACAAAAAAAGTGAAGTATCTCTAACTAGAATGACTTCACATCAAACATTTCTGTGAACAAATGTGAAGGGCCGATACCTTGATTGAAATTTGTAAAAGAAACAGGTCTGCAAGATAAATCTTTTAAAGTACTCAACCATAACAACTTAAAATCTTGTGTAAATGTCACGCGAGTCACAATAGAATGGCTGCTGTACTTTTATATTTGTTTTTCTCAACTGTAGATGTGACCCTTGTGAGAACAAATACTTCCAAGTGAAGTTCAATCGGTGCACAGATTGCCACAAGTGCTCGGAATGTGGAAAGAATGAAAGAGTCCATATTCTGTGCACCACGAGGTCAGACACAAAATGTAAACCCATCGGAAAAACAACTTTGACGGATTCACAAGGATCAACCACTAAAACACCCTCAAGAGTGTTAGTGTCCACCCGGGACAGCCAAACAGACGAAAGTACCGTTGTCATGACAACTTGCGAGGACTGTAAGACAACACAGAGCAATGACAAGACCATGAAGACGGCAATTGCAACTGAGTCGGAAGCGATTACGCCAACCGAAATCAAAGGGTCTGGAAATCGTGCTCCTGAAAACGGTACAATTCGTTTACTCGGTTACACTAGATTTGGGTGATGGGAAGGGAAAGGGCACTACGGAGGAATGGTATATTGATGAAGACCAGTTTTATACAACGGTCGACATTTTTAGTAATAGAAATAGATGTCGAGACACCATAATTATTGTTTAAGAAAAGACATTGTCTTTGGTGGCCACCAAACTGTTGAAAGTGGGTGGGCTCCCTACATTGCTTTTATTTGTTTTCCTGGTCTTGAAAGAGGGAACTCTATCGCCAAGTGCTTGATGACCGCGTGCATTTCAGCTAGATGTTTCCAGATCGCCGCGAGTCCTCACAGACAAACGGACGGCCAAATTCAGCTAAACTATTTTTCCCTCAACTAAATTTCACGGCATATGAAGTTGAAGTAAATATGGATATACCCATGATGCTTAAGTTTAAAGGGATGGTACAGTATTGGTGGAGATGAGAATTGGACTTTTAACTTTTTGCGAGATACCAAGAAAACACTTATGATATAGTACAGAGCATACCATTTTAAGAGGAATTCAAAGTCTATTTGATGAAAATCGGGTTTGGAATGACTGAAACATCCAAAAACAAAGTAAAACAAAGCGATCGTAATAAAGTGTGGGTCCCACACTTTATTGGAATTGCTCTTTTTTGGATATCTCAACCATTTCAAAACCAATTTTCATCAAATAAGTGTTGAATTTCTCATAGAATTACATGCTCTTTCATATTTCATAAGAGGTTTCTCATTATCTCACCAAAAAATGTTAGAAACCTGAAATTAGGTCTCAACCAAAACTATATGATCCCTTTAATGCACGCAGGGAGTCCGAGAGTGTAATTAATTCACGATTGACTAAGATTAAGCGACAAGGGAATTTTTGTATGTTTGTTTCTTTTTTTCTTTTTTTTTTACCCTCACATATAGACAGATTTCAAATATATACATAAAGCGGAAGAGGATGCGGTAAAATATATAGGTTTCCATATAGGTCAATTTTATATTTTTGTCATTCCAATTCATAAATGTGCATTCAAATTCACGCATCGCACGCAAGCGAAGATATTCGGGCATTCAAATTTAGAATCCGAGCGATCAATCTCATTTATGGGATTTCCATTTCGTTTCCTTCAAATCAAATTCACGCATGTGCGTTCCATTTCCAAATGTGGCATGTGCACTACACACACGTCATTTCCTACTCGTGCATTCAATTTCACGCGGTAGTCCCAATGAGCTTGTTTGGGGCGTTCTTTTTCATTTTCAAATGACCAGTTTCCTTCTTCATGCAGTCATAAAACGAAGGAAATAGAATATTTTTTTTTCTTTAAGAATGCGGTTATTGGGTGATTATGGGGCAAACAGTATCAGTATATTTTGCGATAGTTTCTTATAAAACAAGCAAAGAGGTTTATACGCAATAAATGAAATATAATATGTTCAGTGTTGTTGTATTATTCTGTTGTATTCATGGTTTATAATTTCAAGACATTTTGAATTATAAGGCCCATTCAGCAGTGTATCCAAACAACACAACGACAATTTAAACATACTCCTTGGCGACACTGCATGCACTAAAATGGACAACGCCCCAACACTAACCACATAATGCATCAATTTAAAGACAAACTGAAACAAAAATCCAGACCTCACATAGTCCCGCAAATGTAAACCAATAAGATATCACAAAACAACAAGCAAGACGTGTGCTCATGTTATCAGTTTCAATGAAGTAGAAATCGCTTTTCTCAAAGATGTCAGTCAACCTCTCTTTAGTTTATGATCGTTTGTATACTTGAGTATAGTGCTTGATGTGCCTGTATATACGGCTGCCATTTCAACATCGTGATGTTCAATTTTAGAATGACATGGTTGGCCTATAGGGCAAAATAAATTATCATCATGAAGCCCAATCTATTCAAAGGTGGTGGAAAAGACACGCAAGCGTGGCCCCAAGCTAAATGAATGCAAAAACTGTTTTGAATTGAATGCACTTATTTGGAACTAGTTATGGTTGCCTTCTCATAATAACCGACAATATTTCTTGCTGCCAAGCGCCTGCTTGAAATGAACTTGAAAACTCATTGCTCAGTCAGTCAGTGAAATACATGCTCCTATCTTAGATTTGAATGACTAAATCAACATCAATATTGATCGCTCCGATATTGAATTTGAATGGTCTGATTTTGAATGTGATTGCTGATTCAGTGCTGAGAGCGTGGAATGCGTGAAATTGAATGCTCGAAATAGGAACTTGAATGGCAAAATTATGAAATTGACCAGGAAAACCTTACTTTATCCAAAAAAAAAACAAACAAACAAACCTTTGCCGTGCATGTAAACTAGTACACGGCACTGCAGCTTATCTAACTCTAGTGGGAATATGCATCTGCTCCACTGGCTTACAGTCTATACCTTCCATTTTATTGTTTGTTTGGGTTTTTTCACATTGACAGGTTTGTCGCAAGGTAATAAGAAAACGATAATCATTGTAGTGATCTGTGTCATCGTAATCCCGGGACTGGTCGTGGTCGTGCTGGTGGTATTATGTCTTCTACGGAAGGTCAACTGCCCACTGCGGAGCAATAACGTAAGAATTCGAAGAAAAATATTTTACGTAATATAGGTTTTCCCGTATAATTTCATCAGATTTGCGTTCGATTTAACAGGTGCGATCATTCAAATTCGAGCGAATTTAAACGATCTTCGAAATCAACATTCAAAAGTGCTATCTAGCTCATCAAATTTGATTTCATCAGCATTCTTTTTCATGATTTTCTCACATGCCCGTGTAAAAAGCGGGTTCAAATTAAAATTGGGCGAGAAATGCATTAAAATTCGTATCAGCACTGCCGTGAGGAACAATAAGAAATTCAAACAGCAAACATTTACAGCATATGGCAGTGTTCTTCCATTACTGCGTAATATGTTCTTTGTTGCATTTCATCTGTTTAAACAAGCAATGCAAACTTAATGGTTATTGAAATGGGACCTTTGACTTACCCTGAACTTCATAATTCTTCGACAAAGTCATCTGAAACAACTTTCATACGCATACACGCATACGTTATATTCACTTATGCATGACTTATATCTAATAGTGTGAAACTTTTTCATAAATATGATCTGATGAAATTGAGTGGGAAAACCTATATTAATATGAAAGCATTCAATCTATCTTACCAATGATTGTTCACTCTCCATGCTGCACATTATGTCACTTCATACAGTGGGCCGAATGCATCAAACAAACAATTTATTGCTTGAAGCAAAATCACAAGCTCGTCTAGCAAAAGGTCTAGCTCAAGCAATTGCTTAAATCGATAAAATACATAACCTTTTGCTTGTGCTTATACCTTTTGCTTGTCCCGCACAAGCAATTGCTTGCGTTTTCAACAAAAGGGACGTGACGCCTGTGCGAACACAAGAACAAAGGCGGGTGTGACAGCATGTATTTGAAAGGGCGTGTGTCGTCATCGATGGATAAGACAACAGAAATCATTATGGGCAACAATACAAGGAACATAATAAGAATTCCGCGTAATTTCATTTTTCACGAAAAACACACATTCTAGAAACTTGTTACTGACATAACTATTACGGGTAACTTTATTCCCCCTGCTATATGAAGGAGGTAAGTCATGAGCTCTTTCGTAATATGCTAGAAAAGTGAAAATATGTTGAATTTTCTTTATTTTTTCTATAAAGATTGTTATCCATAATGGCATCATGAACTGCATAATATTATGTAGTAGTCTTCTATCCAGTGATGACAGCACCAAAACTTTAAAAATTCATAACTTTTGAATCGATTGTCCGGTTTTTCCTCAAACTTTGGCTGATGTGTGTTATAATGCTACTTCTACTCAATAGACACTTATATTTGGCTTATGGTTTCCTTTAACCACTAATATTGTTCTGTGTAACAGCGCCTCAACTTTAGATTAAAAATAAGATCCAGTTGTGCCTGGCCTGCAATGTAAACAACATGTAAGCAACATTTTGACTATATTTTGTTCCAATTTTGCATCTGGCGGGAAATGCAACTTTGATCACTGTTGATGGAATTGTTATATTCACAGTTTGCACTCATTTATACTTGATTTTGTTCCAGTTTTATGAAGTGGTGTACCATGTGTAAGGAAGGTATTTTTGAAAAAAAAAATAGATTTCATTCAAATTCTGCATTGTCTACATGCAGAGTTTTATTCCAGTTTTGAATCGTGATATAGGATCTAGATCTCATAGGAAAGGGAAAACATTTCCTCTGGGTTTCTGGATTACTTCAATTTAAAAATAAGGGAACGTTTTATTTTAATTTAGTTTTCTTAAACATCATTAGCAGCTCCGTTCACCCATCACTTTTTGTCTTCACTATCGACATTGTATTTTTTAAAAGCCATGTTATCAGTTCTTTTTTTTCTTTCTCTCTCTTCTTCCCTATTCTATTATCAGCATGCCAGCACCTCTTGTTTTGGGATCTGAAATGAATAATGAAATGAACATTTCGTTGACAAAATGACTGATTTCGTAACGAAATAGGCCATGCGACATTTGGCGCCCCATGCAAAACTACGGTCTTTGTTCATGGTTTAATCCATGGACAAAGATTGTACCACCTTCGTGAATTCGGGCCTAAATGTTTTCTAGTTTGTTTGTTTATTGTTGTTGTTGTTTGTATGAATAGCACCAGTGCGTTAAAACACCGGTATATAAAGCGCTGTATAAATGCCATTCTTATTCTTCTTCTTATTATTATTATCATCATCATCATCATCATCATTATCATTATCCTTATTGTTATTATGATTATCGCTATTATGATTATTGTTATTATTATCATCACTATTATTAATATCATGAAGCTCGCAATAACGACTTCTTGGTCATATAGCGTTATAAGGTATAGATAATGAAAGAGAAGTCCATATGACCCTTCATAATGATCATTTCACCCTTTACTTTTAATAATATCCAGCAACAGCCAAACGCTAGGAACGGTGGGGCACCTCCCAACAATGGCCCGCAAGGAATTCCCTTAATGCCAATAAATATCCAGCAACAGCCAAACGCTAAGGAACGGTGGGGCACCTCCCAACAATGGCCCGCAAGGAATTCCCTTAATGCCAATAAATATCCAGCAACAGCCAAACGCTAGGAACGGTGGGGCACCTCCCAACAATGGCCCGCAAGGAATTCCCTTAATGCCAATAAATATCCAGCAACAGCCAAACGCTGGGGACGATGGGGCACCACCTAACAATGACCCGGAATGAGTTCCCTTAGAGCCAAGAAATATCCAGCAACAGCCAAACGCTGGGGACGATGGGGCACCTCCTAACAATGACCCGGAAGGAGTTCCCTTAATGCCAATAAATATCCAGCAACAGCCAAACGCTAGGGACGATGGGGCACATCCTAACAATGACCCGGAAGGAGTTCCCTTAGTGCCAAGAAATGGAGACGCAGCGGCAAGACCGGAGGCGAATGATTGACTTTCAGTCTGACTGACGGATGCAGACTGTGACACCAACCTGTTAATGTTGTTGCTTTGTTTTGTGTGTTTTTTTCTTTATATCCTTTCTTCTTCTTCTTCTTCTTCTTCTTCTTCTTATGAAACCTAAAAGTGGATGTAATTAATTGTGCACAGTGGTGATAATAATGGGCTCATTTTTAACTCATCTAAACAGAAGGCTCAAATGAGCAATTCCTAAGTCAGGCGTCCGTCTTATGTCTTGCGTCGTGCGTCGTACTAAAACTTTTTACATGTTCATCTCCTTCTTCAAAATCCTATAACGGATCTTCAAAAAAACTTGAAAGGTAGCATCCCTATAGGGGGATAGGATCTCAGTTTGTTACAATGAGGCGCCCAAATCCCCTCCCCCCCCCCCCCCCCCCGTCCCCGCACGTAAGGAATCTTTTTTTAAAAAAAGTTCTTCTCTAAGAACCAGAAGTTATAATGCTAAATTAATACTATACTATACTAAAGTACATTGATGACTGCAGTTTCATGCTTGTTCCTGACGAATCCAGAGTTACCACCCCTCCCCCTTGGATTGGAGCCCTGTGGGGTCCATTGGGGCCTAAATTTACATTTTCTTCCTCTTTTTTTTTTAATGCAAGATAAAATTTTACCAAACTTGGCATGTATTATCATGAGGGTGTAGCGCGTCGGCCTTACGATCCTAAGGGCCAGGGTTCAAACCCGAGTCTGGACTGATGAATGTTGTGTGTAAGCATACCGTCCCCTCTAGCAAGAGGCAAAACACTCTGTCCCTCGGATAGGACATAAAATGGAGGTCCTGTGTATGAGAGAGTAACAACTCATGCACGTAAAAAATCCCACTTCATTCATTCATCGCAAAGAGCAGGGTGATTAACCCGGCGAAGTGGTCCCACCTCACATCCAACTGGACCCCATGGAAGACCAGCTTTAAAACGTAGCTAAATATGGGCTATCCAGCCCTCTTCTAAGATGGAAATGAACAAACAAACAAATATACAGTATATTATTTGCACAAGTGAGCACCATCCACCACTTGAGGGTCCCTTGGAGCACAATACCCCGCGGGATGGGCAGATAAACAGACAAAACCCCTAAATCATGGAACCTTTACAAATCCTCTTCTCTCAAATCTTAAAGGAAACCAAAACCGAAAGAAAAATGTGGATTGAGTGAAAGCAGCAACATTAGTACTGAACACATTAGTGAAAGTTTAAGGAAAATCGGGCAATCGATTCAAAATTAATATTTTCTTTTTCAAGTTTTGGTGTTGAAACCGCCGGATGAGGAGACTACTAGAGGTTATGGCGTCAGGTGCGGACAGCGATGTAACGAAAATACAATGGGAATTCAACAAAAATTTATTTTTCATACAAATGACACATTCCATCAACTTGATACTGACATAATATGATAAGAGTATAGATATCAGGGTTCCCACAGTCATGGAAAATCCTGGAAAATCCTGGAAAAATTTGTGGTCATGGAAAGTCAGGGAAAAGTCAGGGAATTTGGAAAATTTGTGAAAAGTCATGGAAAAGTCATGGACTTGCATTTACCTCTTGGCTATGGCAGCTTTCCCGTTTGTCGTGTCTCACAACTCTCATACTCTGTGATCATACTCTGCTGTTATAATTGGTGTTCATGATTTCTATTTTTCCCAGTTTTGTGACATCTCAAATTCTACATAACTCCAGGGACATATACTAATGATAATAGATGTACATGTCATGAGTAAGATAGTGGGTGGAACGGATGGCTGTGAGGGGAGGTGGAGGCCAACATAACGTGTCTGATTTTGGAAACCGTGCCAGAAAGGAAGTCATGAAAAGCAGCAATTTAGTCATGGAAAAGTCATGGAAAAGTCATGGAATTCTGTTTTCAAATTTCTGTGGGAACCCTGAGATATATTCCTCCTGTTTTCTGAAAGCGGTTAATCAAGTTCTCTGTTATTATGCTAGAAAGTGAATTATTGTGGAATTAAATATATCATGTAGTAAATAACTATATGGATATATGCATGTACTTGTGAGATGTCTAAATGGAAGATATAATTTTACTCAAAATCGTTATTTGCATTTGTAGAATTACTCATTTCTTTAAGTTTACTCAAATTCTGAGACTTATGTTGCAAGCGTTCAAAAAACAGTTGTATCATATTGCATGCCATTGAAAATATAAAGTATCTATGTTTCCTATACCAACCTGCAGAGAACTTTGTATTGGAGAGATTTTCAAGGTAGATTTTGTTGTCATGTTTATACCGCTGTATATAAAGAAAAAAATCATCAGATTGTATGTACACGTAAGATAAAAAGTTTTACATTTAGTCACAACTTGTAGGCCATCCTCGGAAATATAACCATAATGGCATACTTGCCGTCTTTCGTTTAATTTTTTTATGAGTTTCCAGATCAATGATTTACAAAACATAATTGCATAGATAAGAATAATGTTGAGGAAACTGATTGAAGCCGTGAATTGTACAACATATCTCGCATTGTGATTATAAAAGTGATAATTTTTTTTGCAGGTTAATAAGAATGGGATGATGGCAAGACTGCTCTCACCGGAGATGTTCTAAAATTGAAGTTACAGGCGACGAAAGCGAAAACTCACACATTGTCAGATATCGTCAAACGTGTGTGAACGAACTCTTGCAATTATCTTTTATAGACTGATGAGGTACACTCTGACACAGATAACTTAGATTGGCTAGGGAATATGGCGAAGCTTTGCATTCGAATACTGATGTCTTTCAGGTATTCCGTTATCATGACATATCATACACGTTATATGTAAATAATAAATTATATACGTTTGTCTTTCTTATATGTATGATATTAAAACATAATGAACTTCACTTAGCATCAGGTTCTCAATTTCAAATGAGAACTTTGAAGAGGCAAACTGATTTTTATAATGTATTTATATGCAAACGCGGTTTTTGTGTATAATTTCTTGCAATTCATCAACGTTTGTCGTAGGCTGAGGCGGACAAAGATAGTTTTGACTGCTGTTAATGGACTCCACTCACAGCGCGCGACCGGCGAGCAGCCAGAGTAGCGATCTTCCATCCGATCGCTGCGTGCGCGCGAGTCCACCGTCCGCCGTACGCGCGTCCATTGCGAGCCGCCTTTGCAAAAGGCTAGTGCAGGGATAAACAACTGTTGTAGGTGGTGGGGATTATGCTTTGTCTAATTTCGCTTCTTCACAGTTGAAAGATTAATAAAACGTATGAAAACGCAGCCATCTTTGACCCTGAGATGAAAAGGTTATGCATGTAACTTGAGTTAACCTGCCTAAATACTTGCTGTTTCTCGTAAAGTACTCGCATTTCGCAAATAAAATTGCTTGAGTGATGATTACCCAATAATTATATACTTCAACTGCACATGTATTTTTTTTTTATTTAAGAGAATTATTATCTTCTGTGGATGTAGTTTTTAGATTTCTCAAAGTGCGTTTTCTCTTGCTTTAATCCAGGCTGGACATCAGTGGACCAGCAGGTCAAAGGCGATGTAAGAATGCTAACAATTTCACTGTATTTTTCCATATTTTCCAAAGTATTGTCATGGAAATTGGTATATTACCAGGTTATGATTATTTGCCAATCGTGTGAAACTTTGTACTGGAGACCTACTGAGAGAATAATGCGTTATGGCGGAGGTGAAATAAAACAAAGTTTATTGGGAAAATGTGTGTGTGTGTGTGTGTGCGTGCGTGTGTGTGCGCGCGCGCGCCTTACGCGCTGAGACGAGGGGTTTAATTATTCTTTCATGTTTGTATATACAGTAATACCAAATTGAACCGATGTTTCTTGTTTATTTGAATGGAAGTGAATAAATATTATTTGAAAAAAAGGGATTTTTAAAAAACCCTGAAATTGTTAGTTTGATGCCCATCTCTATATCTGCTCCCATCTCCAATTATCGGCACCCTTTCAGCCTCATATTCCACCTGAACGTAAAAGTATCATAACTTATTTCAAGCATTACATAAAATATAGCACAATACAAAATGAATTATCGGCCCTTCACAAATGAGGTTCTTCTATAACAAATCTTCTAATCATCATTCATTTAATCATATGATCCATCTAGCAATTACTTCTACATACTCGTCACAGCATACTCGTCACAGCAAGAATTATAGAATGATGATGGGGTCAAACGGAGAGCATACATAATGCATAATCAATGCATGTAATCAATGCCCGTAATACTTACATAGGACATTACCCCTCAGTCGCTTACCTTGCCAGCATTTCCCACTCTACAGCACTCCTCATCACAGCACACCGTGTAATAGCCATATTTCGCTCAAACACATACACACAGAATACCTGCCCAATAACCCCATATAGCAACAAAACAACCATGCAGTATCAATGGTAGCTACAAATCTCGAGTAAAAGAACATCGTGTTATTATCCATTTTGAAAATTGGTTCTATTTCCTGCTGTGCTATGCCAGCGTACCTAGGTTCATTACTAATTTCTTTCCTTTTCTCGGCTATCTAACATTCTTTCCTCTATTGCCATTTCCAATCTTCCAATGAGGGCCTGCTCTCCCCCCCCCCCCCCCCGACTACCACTTCGGTACGATCGATTATCACGTGACGTTCTACTTATACCCAGAATTAAACAGAGAGGGCGTTTGGACATTCATTCAGGAATAAAAGTTGGGTATTACGATCTTAACGATTTTACACTTCCAAACAACTCGATATCCTGGCAAGTCGCATGAACCAGATGAGTTTCCTGGTAGAACCTTTCGATATTTGCAAGCAAATTCTTAATAGTCGCAGATGAATTTTAAGCCCTTCACAGAACTACGTTTTACCTTTTAAACTGCATGGCTATAAAGATGCCATTGCTGCATATTGATTCTGTGGGAGAGATTTGGGTCATGTTGGCAAAGGTCAAGTGAAAAAAAAAATCACCTTTGCCCATATCTCAAAAACGGCTCGAAGTATTGTCATAAAAATTCGTGTGTAGGTATATGTATTACCAAATAGTGATTATTTGCCAATCATGGGAAAATGTCGTCTGGCACTGGCAACATGTATTGTCAAGAACTATTAAGAGAATAATGCAATATAGTGGAGTCATACAGTCGCCATAACAACATTTGTAGGTTTATTTATCTTACTTTGTGTGCCCCCCGAACATGCATGAGCTGAGCTGAACAAAAATGTTCGCAAATCCGAAGTGCGTGATGTGCATTGTCTTCATTATGCGTGATATGTTATGGCGTTCCGTGGCAGTACATCGTTTTCGTACAATGGTAACCCAAGCAAGTGACCTGGGGAGGTCTCTCTGCATTTTGCTACGCACCCATGTCAAAAGAAGTCGAAAAGGACATGTTTGTAGCATAAATGGCGTCATCGACGTTTTCCAGAAAGGATTAAGGATTTTGTTTTTTACTCTGCTTTCTACCACTAGTTAGGGGTTCTATTTCAAAAAAATAGGTTTCGGCATATCAAATTGAACTAAGGTCAATAGAATGACTTAAAGACAACCACCTATTGTGATGTGGATAAGATACAAATATAATCTGACATCTGTTGATAACTGAATCCTTTATTGTATTTCAAAGAAGAGAATGATAAGGGCGTTAAGTTGTCACTAAACCCATAGTGTTCAAGACAAACCCTTCTCATTCTCAATATACGTTTTATTTCCTGACTAGAACAACATACAGTTATTTAAAGTGCCATTTTAGGGTATTGTACGTTGCATTCTCAGCTGCCCATTTTAAGGCTGGGCAGTCACTGAGATGTCAAATTCGTAGTACCTTCCTTATGGGGGTATCTCACCGGGGCTTGAAACTAGTTCGCGACGAGTTCGCGACTCCAGATTTTGCTAGTTGCAGAGACGTCTACTCGACGTCTCCTGAAAATTACAGAGTCTCCCATTAGTCGCAAGAAATTTAAACATGTTCGATTTTTCGCGAAGTCTCAGCGAAGTCTCCGCGACGTCTCCGAGACGTCTCCATTAGTTGCGGAGACGTCGCGGAGACTGATAATATCCGCGACTGCTGAGACGTCTGCGCGATATCTCCGCGATGTCTCCGAGACGTCTCATAGACGTCTCCGCGACTCTATTTGACGCTGTTTTACCTACTTTCGAAACCACGTGACACATCTGCGTGCTGACATCCTGCCTAGATCAAGTCAGGTGATCCTGCAACGGCTCCCTCATATTTGAAATTTTTTGACACCTGCCATAACTCGTCTCAGAGACGTCTACTTGGTGAGACCGCAAGACATTTTTATGTTGGAGACGTCTCAGCGACTGCTGCGACTGATAAGTTGGAGACGTCGCAGAGACGTCTCCGTTGGTGAGATACTAGCTTTACACCTAGCGTATTTTTGTATATCTTTTGTATGGTAGTATGACATATTCTGCATTCTCTCCCACCATCAGCTTCCATAACAATGAGAAAACTTTAGCGCGCTGGGGTACCATCGAGGTACCATCGATCAAGGTCCATGTTGCTCAAATTGTTACCCTGTCTGAATAAGTGAGGACTCTTTTTGTGCAAGAATGAGTCCGCTGATTGTCAATATCAGTCTACGTGTCACATTCAACAATACGAGCATTAAGTTTGTTCAGATCAATCACTGCATTTCAAACATCAGGAAGCCTGATTGACGAACTTTGATTTCATCTTTGTGGAATCACTGCATTGCACTGGGCCTGATGTAAGTAATAACCTCTGTATAACATTTGCCTTTGTCTTTATTGATTATCAAAGTAAATTAAAGTAGAGTAAAGTAAGTTTCACGAGCTGTCATAGACGATGAAAGCATTCTTAGAACAAAATCCTACTCAATGTCCTAATGCCGATCGTTGATCTAAAACTAGAAAATAATCATGCGCTGCTACATACCAGTATTCACAACTCGTTTTTGTAAGCTTTAACGATGTGAAGGCCATTTCCTTATATACTTTGTATACAATGTTAGTTTTCCTTTAACATTAATGATAAGGACTACGTCTGTTCGGGCTGTTGACTTATTATGTGATAACTCCTGTACAAGATGTAAGGCTGATAACGTGCGGCTCGGTATGTCGTATTTTGGGTACAATGAGAAAAGCAAATACTCTATCAGAGTAATGGTGTCGTCCATGTATTTGTTTTGTACATTTCCGGCACAAGCCGTCAACTTATATGATAACAATACAACTCTGAGAAAGACTTTTTGAAGTATTCTCGGGCGAACACTCATAGCTCGACACAAGTCTGGCTACTTTAACTGTGTGTAGGCCTGTGTGTTTTTTTGATCGTGTCCTACCTTGTAGCCAAGGCTCTTGTGAATTTTTTTAACGTTTTGTGATCGCTTTCTGTATAGTGCTTTCTGCTTCCAATAACGCCCCCCCCCCCCCAAAAAAAAAAAAATCATGACCGTTGGTAGTTACGTTTTCATTATGCCACATTTACATATCTTACATTACTTGCAGTTCGTTTGCGGTATCCAAGTTCATATCATTCATATCGACATTAAACCGCAATACATTGGTTCATGACTGATCTTGATGCCGTGTAAATGATAACTGATAGGCTTCAGTTCGCATAGACTGGAAGAATATTGTGGACACGTGGTGATGACTGTAGTTTTGTGACGGAAATAAAAAGTTGTGAAACTTTTCTCAAGCTTCCATAATGCGACCAATATTGTCATCATCATGTCCTTTTTTCTTGTCTTGTATTACCACGGTCGTTTTGGTATTTTTGATATATATATATATATGGTTATTATGATTACATTTCTGTAAAATCCCCAGAGACAGAAATTATGGCGACACAGAAAAAGAACACTGTTTATATTCTTCTCTCGATTGCACTGATCTGGAACTATGGAGGCATGTCCTCGAATGTGGTAAGTGCACTATACATATTATCAAATTGAATCAATGTTGATTGATAAGTAATAGATATATAATATTATAATTGTATATATAATTTATACATATATGGGGGGGGGGGGTTCCGACCGTTTCATTATTTGTTCAGTGCGAGAAGATATTTTATATAGTTATACAGTATATAGGCTACACTGGTTCTCCACACGGTCTCTCCCTCTCCCTCTCTCCCCGTCTCTCTCTCTCTCTCTCTCTCTCTCTCTATATATATATATATATATATATACATATACATATATATATATATATATATATATATATATATATATATATATATATAATAGATGAGAGAAAGGATGAGACGATAGACGTAGCTTGCATCCTCACAGTTTGATTTTTATTCTCAAGCTTTCGGGCCCTGCCCTTTATCAAGACTGAGGATCAAAGAAATCAGACAAAGTAATGATGATGGATACAGAACAGATATATTCCGTGAATGTTTGGACGGAAGAATACATGAATTAATGGTTCCCTTTAAAATCACCATTAGCTATATGAGAATGCCATCCTTCTCATGAAAGGAGAAAAGATTACATTAATGTACTATATTACTCTTCTCAACAAATCCACCACAATGATTAGTCTTGAAAGTAGCCTATCGCAACGAATACAATACTTGAAGCTTAAAGATGAACTATTTTACGTAATGCAAGATGGCGCCAAAGTGATATTCTCTATCCTCCTTAGTAACATGGATGTTATGTTGCTATTTCAATCCATCTTACAGGAATCAGATTGCGAGTTTGACTCTCCAATGACGTACGACGAGAGTTCTGACTGCCCGAACGGTGCCAAAGGTCTCATGCTCTGCGAGCCGGGCCAGGTGAAGATTAAACCATGTATCAGTGCCGATGAAGACACGACAGACATGTGAGAAAACCCAAACTGCCACTTTATTCTATATACCCAGTCAAACCTCCAATATTCGCTTAAGTGGGCACTCCCGGGCAGATCCTAGGTACTTTCTTGGGACTTTCTAAGGTTGACGTACAGAGCAACGAAAGAAGAACAACAAAAAGGAAATCCCACCATCAGAATAAGGCCCTACACTTTTCGAATCAGATTCTTCTCATGTTCTTCTCATGTTCAATGATACAGTGATTGAACTGTGTTCATGGTATCCAATATTATCTTGGGAAGGTGAAATCATCCGGTATCGTTCAGTAACATGATTTTCATAAGTGGTTGCGAGTTGTTATTGTTTCTTTTATTTATTCTTCCGTGTTTTCGTTAAAATCTGACACGAAGTGAAAAGAAATCTTGATGTGGCATTAGGAAAGTTTCCAAATTTTTGCTATGAATATGATTGATTGTACCCCCAACTGTAAGCAGTCTTTATATCAAGACTCAAGACACATTTTTCATGTAACGGTGCTTAATTGTCAAGCATATCAAAACCTTTCGCAGCCCAGAAGATTATACTATAATCTACGCTGCATAAAACTTTTGATATTATGCAAAGATTTTACGCTTTATGAATTGTTATGTCAATCAAATTCTATCCTTTATTTTCAATGTGGAGGGAAAAACATGCACTTTTATTTTTTGTCACCTGTAGATGTAGAGCTTGTACTGGTAAATTCTTCCAAGCGAATTTCAATCGGTGCACAATTTGCCGCAGCTGCTCGGACTGTGGAACGAATGAACGTGTCCAGACTCACTGCACCACTACGTCAGACACAGTTTGTATTAGTATCTTCACCGAACCATCGACGACTTTACAAGAATCAACCACAGAACTCTATGCGGGATCAACCACTGCAGCCGACAAAAACCCAGAGCCTGTACAGAAGAGTACGTGCTCTTGAACCTGGTATTGCGTTTATCGTTTGCACTCGATTTAAGTTATCGGGGAAGGAAAAGGAACTAAATTAATGACCATTGGTGAATACCAGGAATATCTTTTAATATCTATCATGTAATAGGCCCAATTACTAAGACTCGACATTTTTAGCGGTGGCCCGGTGGCCCAGGGCCACCAGATAAATTATATGTTTTTGGTGCCTGCCACAAATTTATAAGTGTGTATATTACTTGCTTTTCTATCTGTTCGTTGTCTGAGAAAGTTGTAACGTTGAGTCGTCTAGCCTCACATTATATATACGACTATACGCAAGATACTGCGAGGGATGCATAGTCACTATCTTGACATTGTAAGCACAAGTTTAACAAACGAAAGCTTAACACACCACATAATCTTAAATGTTCGAAGAAATGCAAATGCTGTGTAGAATAGAGTAAACAATTTCAAGTATCCTGCTAGTGCAATTAACTTTGAAAGATAAGAAACTGAAAAAAAAGACAAATATAGAATTGAGAGTTTTCAAAAATTAATGTTATTGCCCGACAAGAAATCAAATGCTGCGTCAAACATTGGATTCAAGTGGTTATTCGTGACAGAATCTCTTAGGATTGCAGGAATATACCAATTGCAAGCTTAAGTGACTAAAAAATCAGGGATCAAGAATTGGGGGGGGGTGTAAAGGATGCTGAAAATAAAGAAAGTCTTGATTTAAATAATAAGTAAAGTTTAAAGCAGACACTGCCAACATGGTCAACGTGAAATCACTGTTAAACCCATTCAAATGGACACATGTGATTCAGACGTACTGTTCCAAGTGTACAAGAATACATGCACATGGTTTGCATTTTAGACAAACCCCCATCCTTAACCCTAGTCCCATCGGGTTCTTTGAGGGACTTGAAACCACGGCGGGAGGGGGGGGGCTTTATTTTGCCCCCCCCCCCCCTTAGATCTCGGTCGTGGATCGCGCGATCCTCGCGAAAGTTTGCACTAACGTAGAGGCCAATGTAATCTACAAGACTGTAATAGTTAGATTTTTCAAATTTTAATTTATGTATTTTATATTAATTAGTTTATGCTGATTTATGTGACATTATTTTTTTGCCTATTCATCAAAAAATGAAGCTCCAAGATTTCTAATTTTGGTGAACATATTCATTTCAATATCTTCAACAATAATATTGAAGCAAAAATTCGGCTTCATCATTATTTCTTATGTATTTTATTTTCTATTGAATTTCTTATGTATTTCTTTTTTTTTACATTTTGTTTTTGTTGTCTTTTTTTCGTCAAAATTTGTCGCAGAAACTCTTTAAAGCATGATCAAGCTAAAATAAATAGTTATCAGCCATTGAAAGTAAAAATATTTATTTTCATATGAATTAATTGCAAAAACACAATTTACTTTGGATTTGTACACAAAATCATGTTTTCGAGCAATTTTGGGTCAACGAATTTTTTTTCAGAGGGGCGTGGCTTCAAAACGGTATGCCCGGGAGCTACAAATTTGATCTCAAAAGTTACGCGATACTTGAAAGAAAAAAGTCATAAATGTCGCGGGGAGAGCATCACGCGTTGCGGAATAATCACGCGAAACGTCGGGGGGGGGGGGGGAGGGGGAATGCCCCCCGTGGGAATAGGGTTAACACACACTTTCCAATCACTCAATAAATACAACTACAACCAATACGCTATAAGCATTAATATGCCATGGTGAATGCTTTTATGACTAAACGTAATTATTGATACCCAAACTCTTTTGACATGGACAGGCTCGTCGCTCGATCGTCTGCACGTGGCACTGATAGCAGTGATCTGTGTTCTCTTAATCCTCATGATCCCGATGGCACTGGTGGTGGTGTATTTTATTTGGAAATCAGGAGTTGGCAGCCGGTTATGTCATGTGATACAGAGGAACAATGAAGTAAGAAATCAACGAAAGTGAATTAATTACAAGTCTATATCAATTTTATGATTCCAATCTTCCTTACGCATGAATGTTCATGCTCTATGTTCATTTACTCTGCAGTCGAGTGTCAGTATGTTTTGCTAAGGCAGAAATGTGTGGTCGCAAGCACTTAATTATGAATATACAATCAATCTGACGTGGAACACTTCGCTACAGGTGTTGCGAAAAATTATATTATCTTTTTTATTTCTTTCTTTGTTTGTACATCTGCACATGTCATGTCACTCTTTACTTTGTCATGATATTTATCGACAGAACCCTGAGAACGCCGGGGCCTCCTCTGGTGGCGGTGGCAATGACAGACGTAGTGCCACTGCTTCTGCAATAGAACTGACGTCACGGCCGGGTAGTAGTACTCAAGAGGAGAGTAAAAACTTGATGGCAGGAACGCAGCAAACGAGTGAGGCCAGCCTCTGAACCTCGACTGGATTCAGAATGTGAAACCAAGTGCTTACAGATTGTGAAAAAGAGCATCAAAAGCTGCGTGGTGGTCTCAAGAGCGAGAGTGTCCCAAACATGTATTATGAGAATACAGCCAAAGGTCTTTCATTTCATGCTTGCGCCAGTGGTATTTCAACCTAATAAACTTTACTTGCAGGGTTTGTAAGGATCTCAAAGCTAAACTCAAAGGTGGGGAATCGGAAAGATGCCCGAAATTGGCAGATATGTCATTATGTATTATATATGCATGATACAGCTCTTTGATTGTGACGGTAATGGCGATGCTTTGTATGCGAACAAGTCTTTCATGTAGTTTGTTGTTTTGGGTTTTTTTTATTTCTTATAATGATAATGATAAAAAGATTCAGATAAAAAGGTGGCAAATCCCCTTACATCCCTTAGATCCGCGCTTTAACAATCTCTTGCATTTATTTGTTGTAGGTTGAAATAGAAAGAGGTTTAATAGATAGATTGTAGAGGGAATATGGCGATGTTTGTATTCAAACTTGTCTTTCATGTAGTGTGCTGTGGTGTTATCGATTTCTTTTATCAGTGTTATATGTGCACGATAAGATTATAGACATTCTATCTTCCTGATGTTGTATTCCAACCTAAAGAATTCACGATCTGCACTTGAGGGTTTATAGTTGAATTTAAAGGAGGAGGAAGGGGAGATGTAGCCAAAATAATCAGATATTGTCACTGCGTATGCATATGCAGCTGTGTTTATGAATTACCTCTTGTAATTATCTACTGTAAGCTGAGGTAAAGACACAGGTGATTTTGATTGCACAGATACATGGCGACGTTTGTATTCAGACAAGTCTTTCAAAATTATAGTTTGATGATATGTTATGTAATTTCTTACAGATTATGTAAATAACAAGCTATAGGTATTTGTATTTCTGATAATGGTATGCCAAACCAAAGTTAGTGAACTTCATCTGAAGTGGTATAAGGGTTTCAAAGATGAACTTTAAGGCTGCAAAAGATGAAATGTGTTGCAAATTGTCAGATATCAATTGTGTGAACAGATGCAGCTTTGTGTGTGAACGATCTCTTGCAATTATTTGTTAAAGGTTGTAATGAAAAGAGATTTTTTTTTTTACTGTGGACGAAAATGGCGAAGTTTATACTCAAACAAGACAGTCTTTCATATAGTTCGATATCAAGTTATGTAGTTTCTTAAATTGTATAATCAACAAGCTATAAATATTTGTCTTTCTAAGGTATAAGGTATGATGGTTTACGGTGAAAGTTGAACTTTAAGGCGACGGAAGTTGAAAGCCGTCTCAAATTGTCAGATTGTATCGTTATTAATTGAGTGTCTGCAGATATGCAGCTGTGTGTATGAACGATTCCTTGCAATTATTTGTTGTAGGCTGAAATGTAGAGAGATTACTTTTTTTTTTTTACTGTGGAGGGAATATTGTGATATTCCGATATTCAAACAAGTATTTCATATAGTTAGATATTATGTTATTTAATTTCTTACAAATTATATAATCAATAAGCTATATAAACATTTGTCTTTCTGATAATGGTATTCCAAAACCATATAAGGAATAATGGTAAAGGGGTCTGAAAGTTGAACTTTATGGCGGTGACAGCTGAAAGGTGTCGCAAATTGTCAGATATGATAATTATTTGTGCAGATACAGCTTTGTGTGTGAATAATCTCATGCAATTATCTGTTATAAAAGAGGAAATCAGTTGCAAATATAAGTTAGTCTAATAAAAAACGAGTAAAATCTAACGAGTTTAACGGTAAAATTATGACTAAAATCGGTTGAAAAATAAGGAAGTTATGACATTCTAAAGTTTTGCTAATTTCTGCAAAACAGTTCTTGTACGGAGTATATGAATATGCAAATGAGTGAGCTAACCATGTCATATTCTCACAATTTTCCATTGATCGTGTACCAAAAAAAAAAAAAATAACGAAAATTCAATGTTTCTGTCATTGAAACATGATGTTATTCCTGGATGAATAACTTCAGAATAGTGATCAGTGAGATATACTAGGATTAGAGCTTCGGGCATAATTGCGTTTAAATGAAAAACTAGAAATTTCACAATTCTGTGTACAAACTTTATGGTAAGCTGTGAGGGAATGACATGCTCATTTTGCCATTGTTTTGCATATTCATATTGACTGTTCAAGAACTGTTTCCCCCAGAATAGCGAATCTTCAAAATTTTTCCTCCGATTTTAATAGATCAAACTTATACGGTTAAACTCCTAATATTTTACTCTTTCTTATCAGACTAATTTATATTTGGACTGGATTTCACCTTTAAAGGCTGAATTAATGGATACGGATGATTTTTTGTGGTAGTGGGAATATGGCGATGTTTGTAATTAAACATGTCTTTCATATGATTTGCTACCATGTTATTCGATTTCTTATGTATAAATTATAGTCTAGGTACTTTGTCTTTCTGACATAAATAGAATTCCAACCTAATGAACTTCACTTGCAGAGATACAAGGATTTTAAAATAAAGCAGATACAGCTTTGCGTATAAACGATCTCTTTTAATTATTCGTTGTAGGCCGAGGTGGACAGTTCGATTGCGAAGGGGTATGGCGATGTTTGTATTCGAACATGTCGTTCATGTAGTTGGTTGTCATGTTATTCATGTCTTATACGCATATGTAATGAGATATAGGCCTAGATATTTTGTCTTTCTGATAAATGGTATTCAAACTCAAATGCTGATGAACTTCACTTACTGAGGTATGAGAATAGGGTCATCAGTCTTGATTTAGTTCTCCCGACTCTACTGTATATAGATTTTTGGAAGTTGGAGAAAGACAGATACAATTTGCGAATTGCGACATTTCATCTTCATAATCAAAATGAGGAAACACATTACAGCTGTGCCTTGCCCTCCATTCAGTCCTGTTTACAAATTGTCCAAGACGATCTATAGAGCTAATCCGCTTACTTAATTATCATAGTATTTTGAATGTGAGCATTCGAATAACATCTGTCGTCGACGGTGACTTCGGGATATCTAAAGCTTTTCCCCTTGAATTATAGTATTTATTTATTCAATTTTGACAATATAATGCAGCTGCCTTTTTAAAAGTTTATTTGTACCACGTAGCATGCAATAAATTCATAATCATTCCTAATTTCTTTGGTTTGTTTTCAATCCTCCACGCCTCCAAGCTGAATATATATGTATACATATGTACATACAATATATATATATATATATATATATATATATATATATATATACATTTAACCAGTCATGAATAGAAAGTACAGATGTAACTGAACCGTTTTCGGGCAATCAATGTACAAGACTAGGTAGTCGAGTAATTGCGGGTGAACAATTCTTTTCAGCCCTATAACTGAAAAGAACAATAGAGTGATCAAATTAATATCGTTCATTTGTTTTGTTTTTTTTTATCGCTATAATTTTTGCAACTTTTAATTTATTTGGCACTACCTCTTCAGCTAAAGATTTATATATCATAACACGTGAAGTAAGGCTCGATTTTTCACAAAGTGACTCTTTCATTACGGAAATTCATATAATTCGTGGTGGGTTCATAAAGCTTTTCTTAAAGTTACGAACAACTTAAGAACGACTGATGATCATTTCTTGTGCTGAATCAATGAAATTCTGATAAGTATTGCACATCATAACTGATCAGTAATCGTTCTTAAGTCGTTTGTAACTTTAAGAACGGCTTTATGAAACACCCCAAGATCAGATGTTTTTGCGATGTTTGATTTCACGTTTCAAAACATTAGTAATCGAAAAATAGCAAGAAAATTGATTTGTCTACCAGAACTGTTCATATAGTGTGAGATATATTACGATAGATTATTATCTTTTAATCTTTAATCTCGACTTGCCTCATTGGCAAAGCATTTACTCCACTTATTTGCTTCAAATAGAATACGCTTTTGTGAGATTGTCAATTTCCAATAAGCGTTTAGTGTTCAGGATTCATTATGTTATCGTTTAATCCAATCTATTTCTAATGACCAGACATAAGTATACCGACATTATCTTTTCAAAGCCTACAATACAAAATTTTACCATTTCGAAATATCAAATATTTAATCCCTCTCTCACTCTTTCTATCTGGATATATATATATATATATATATATATATATATATACATACATATATGTGTGTGTGTGTGTGTGCACATTTTATATGCGCATATTGACTGTAAGGTGTTTCATCATCTTTTTAATTGAGTGTTTCATGCCGTCTATATAACGATGTGTGGCTTGGTTTGGTTTGGTCTATTTCTGCATTTTCTTTCTTCAAATACAATAACAAATGAAAACAAAGTGATACAGAGTATGCCCCCCCCCCCAAAAAAAAAAGAAGAAGAAATAATCATAAATTGGAATCAGAACGTAAACGAATATTTTACAATTAATTTGAATATAAATAAATGTATTAATGTATCGTCTATATATACTAAAATTGTATATAAAAATATGGAATTCCGTGAAATAATGTAGACTCATTTACAGTAATGTAAGAATGCGAGGAATGGCCAGTGTAGTCCTGTGCGTGACTGTTTGTGTTTCTCCTCCTATGGTTATTGAGGGTGTGACACCGTCCAGTCAATTCAATCATAGTTTCAATTCAATCATATTTTATTTCCAATCAACGAAAATCAAAACGTAATACAAAGTATACATATCATAAAATGATATTGTCTAAACTTGTACAAAAGGTTCATGTAATATAGGAAATAAATTGAATACATCAACATATGTACAATAATCAGAAGGAACAATGCGTATACATGTATACTTCGCGAGCTTTCAGAAAATAACTTCAATTTTGGAAAATAGCGATCCACTAAAAAGCTAAGCTTGTAGGACGTGGATCGCTAGATAATCGATGAGTAAGCAATATATCATTCAAGTTTGTTTTATTATTTTCTTACAGCATTTGCATTGAATGTAGATTACTTAAATCATTTGTGAAAATATAGCTATTTTGAGATACGCTGGCTTCGACAATAATAGGAAATAAGAATAGAGTATCAATGCTAATGCCCAGACGGTGTTCATTGAACTGGTGTACCGGGAAAATATGAGAAGGACGACACACTCGTACAGACATTCAGTTACCCACACACATATACTACGCGAGACAGCACCGAGAAGAGAGAAGACGGTGACAATACAAGTCTAAGAGGTACAAAAGACAGGACGGAAGAGGAAAGAAGAAAAAAGAGAGAAGAGAGGTCTGCATACAGAACACGCCAAGTGCTGCGACATCAGGACAGGTGAAAACCTCAAGCATAAATTAAAACAATTAATTCAGATTATCTAGAATTATAAGTAGATAATAAATGTTTTCTGAATTTGTATTTAAATGTGAGGAATGAGGGTGAATCTTTTAAGCTATTATCTAGATTATTCCAAAGTCTGGGGCATGTGCGGTTCTCATTAATGGAAGATGGAATTCGTCGGATCGTCGCGTAGGATAGTTATGTACATGACTGTTTCGATGAAAAAAGTCGTGAAATATTTTGGGTAAAAAATTGCTGTTATAATTAAACATGAACTGACCAAGTTGAAACACATACAAATCTTTTATTTTTAGTATTTTATGGTCAAAAAACAAAGGATCTGTATGTTCTATGTATTTAGGTTAAAAACAGTTCTGAGCGCTTTCTTTTGCAATAAAAAAAGTTTATCAAGTAATATCTGATACGTATTACCCCAAGCAAGAATCCCGTAGTTTAGATAAGGTAGTATCAAACTAGAGTAAAGAGTTAATAATGCATATGCATATGTCAATATACATTTTAAGAAAACATATATGTACACTTAGAATTCTGATAATTGATCTATATGATGCACGTAATGAAAAAAAAAACTTATTATTGTTATGATAGAGATTATCTATTTGTATGTGTATGTGTGTGTGCGCCCTTGCTGGCGACCCCTCTTTTGACTCCTCCAATTTGTTGGCTTTTTGCATTGTCTGCTGTGATTTGTGAGTTTGTGAGTGCTTCTAGTTGACCAGTTTGATACCTGGATACCACTGGACATCTATCTGATTGATATGGAATTTCATCTCCTCAGAAATTGTAGAGTCAATTTCTCAGCTTGTGGTCCTATTTCACTTTTACTTGCCTGCCTGTCCCATATGTACTTCTTCATGTCTTGTTCTGAAGTTCATGGGCTTTAGCTGGGTGCTTCTTCTGTGCAACCAACCGGAATCACACACAATAGGATGACATGCAGTGTCCATTGTGTAGCTTCTTCTTAGTACCACCAATGTCAATAGCTCTGCCAGAGTGGACTCTCCCCAGGAATGCCACTTATTCAGTACAGCACAAGTGAACTGAAGTCAATATGGAATGGTATGAGCTTTAACCAACGCATGTTAGCTGCTTCTACTTATGGAAAATTGAAGACCTTGGGAATACACAAGAGGCGCAATGGTCACAGGGGCTGCCGTGGTGGTAAGAAGAAGCAGATTATTGAGAGTGAGAGTTCAACTCTTCCTGTAGTTGTGCATGCTCTCTTTACTCTTGGTCTGATTAACTGTCAATCAGCATGCAATAAATCTGATTTAATTAAGGATCATCTGATAGACCATGATATTGATGTTCTAGCATTGACTGAAACTTGGTTCAAGTCAGGCGAGCCCCAGAGCGCAGCGAGAGTAACTCCTTCTGGATACAGACTGCTTCATGTCCCTCGGAAGTATCGCAGGGGTGGAGGTGTAGGTCTTTTGTACAAATCAAGTCTGTGCTCAAAAGCAGTAAGAACCAACATTCAACCTAAATCATTTGAGTTTATGGAAACTGATTTGTCACATGGTACTGCAAGGATTAAGGTAATTGTGGTTTACCGTCCACCACCATCACGTAAGAACTGTTGTACGTTTACTGAGTTCATCCATGAGTTCTCAGTTTTGTTAGATAGACATTCCTTGTTCACTGGGAAATTGTTCATTCTTGGTGACTTTAACATCCACTGGGAAAACAAACAATCCAATGACACTAAAGCTTTCCAGAGACTTCTCCTAGATCATAATCTGCAGCAGATTGTGGATGAGCCTACTCACGAGTCAGGTCACATTTTAGATCTGATCATCACCCATATTGATGTGGAAGGCATAAATTCAGTATGTATCCAGGACTCGATATCAGATCACAGCTCTGTCCACTGTCTCCTCCAACTCGAGAAACCCAAGCCTGTGAAGAAGAAGATCACCTACCGCAAGTTGAAGACTATTGATTCGACTCAGCTTAGGTTTGACCTGAAACATTCCGGTCTGTTCTCTAACACCTGTGGTGCCGTGAATGACTCAGTCCATCAGTATAATGTGGTTCTCAGGGAATTGTTGGACAAACATGCTCCTGAAAAGACATGTGTAGTTGTGGAACAGCCGGCTGTCCCCTGGTACAGTGAGGTTATCGCTACTGCAAAACGCACGCGGCGACAGCTTGAACGCCGATGGAGGCAAACTCGTGCCCCATCTGATAAACAACTCTTCAAAGAGCAGAGAAATCGAGTCAAGCAGTTGTTCATGTGTGCCAAAGCTGCCTACTACAATAAACTAATAGTTGATTGTGGATCTGACCAAAAAGCACTCTATGCCATCATCAACAAGCTTCTGTACAGAAAGACAGAATCAGCTGTGGCACTAGGGCATCATTTCTCTCCTGGTCGTGTAGCCTCTAAATTCTCAAGGTACTTTATTGGTAAGATTGAGTCTATAAGATGCAATCTACAGTCGAACATGTCTCTTACTGTAGAGCCAGAGTCAGACAGTGATACAACCTCAAGTGATGAACATCTTACTACACTCGCGCCCACAACTCCAGCAGAAATACAGAGTGTTATCCGCAGCTCTCCTGCCAAGTCATGCTCCCTGGATCCAATCCCAACCTCAATTGTGAAAGAGAGTTATGAACTAATGGCCGTTCCTATCTCCAGGATAATCAATGCTTCCTTACAGGAAGGAATGTTTCCAGATGAGCTGAAGCTCGCCCATGTCACTCCTGTACTCAAGAAGACACCCTTAGATCCGGATAAGATGAGCAGCTACCGACCTATATCTAACTTGCCATTCCTTGCCAAAGTCCTCGAGAAAGTAGTTGCCAAAAGACTAATGTCACATCTCCAGGTCTGCAAACTCTATGAGCCGATGCAGTCTGCTTATAAGAGACACCACAGCGTAGAGACAGCCCTTCTGAAAATAGCTGATGACATCTTGCGAGCAGTTGACAACAAGAAAGCAGCCATGGTACTTCTCTTGGATTTGTCAGCTGCATTTGACACAATTGATCACAAAGTCCTCATTCACAGGCTGCAGCAGGATTTCAAAGTTGGCGCCACTGCCCTTCAATGGTTCAGATCTTATCTCCATTGCCGAAGACAGTCTGTGAACATCAATGGAACTCTGTCAGAGCAGGCCTTCCTGACCTGTGGCATCCCACAAGGTTCAGTCCTCGGACCATTACTCTTTACACTATACACTTCCCCCCTTGGGAACATAGCACGTCAGCATGGTTTAGAACCCCACTTCTATGCAGATGACACTCAACTTTATGTGACATTCGATCCAAGAGTGGCAGCTGAAGAAACAGCAGCAGCTACGAGGATGACTGAATGCCTGTCAGATATCCGACAATGGATGGTGAAGAACTTCATGAAACTCAATGACGACAAGACTGAATGCCTCATCATTTCTTCTCCACAAATGAGAAACAAGATCGTCTCCATGGATTTTCAGGTCGGTGATGTGTCTGTCTCTCCTGCAGATAACGTCCGTAACCTTGGGGTCTACTTTGACCAGTCTATGAGGATGGATAGGCATGTTTCGCAGGTATGCCAGACTGCTTACTTCCAGCTTCGTAGCATCGCAGCTATTAGACCTCTGCTTACAAGGATAGCAGCAGAAAGCATCATTCATTCACTCATAACATCAAGACTGGATTTTTGTAACAGCCTCCTAGCTGGCCTTCCATCTGCAACCTTGAACAGACTTCAAGCAGTACAGAATGCAGCAGCACGCTTGCTCACCGGGCTGAGGAAGTATGATCACATTACCCCTGTCCTGGCTGAGCTGCATTGGCTTCCCATCAAGAACAGAATTGATTTCAAGATCTTACTTCTCACTTTTAAGGCCATTCATGGTCTGGCCCCAGGATACCTGTCTTCCCTAATTGAGCGACGGCAGTCTCGCCCTGGCCTTCGTTCATCTGGCCTCACTCTCCAGGTGCCCATCACACATCTCAAGGGATACGGAGACCGGGCGTTTTCCTCTATTGCTCCTCGCCTATGGAACTCCCTCCCATCTTTCCTCCGTGAAATTGACAAACTGGATCACTTCAAAGCCTCACTCAAGACTCACATTTTTCACCAGACATTTAATTGCTAACTGTCTTGGAGGAGTCTGCGCCTTTGAATGTTTCTGTGACAGATATATGGCGCCATACAAATGCTGTGGATCATCATCATCATCATCTATTTCAAAGTAAAGAGGAAATACATACTGAAAATGATGTATCATGCATGTTACGGCACAGACACAATATTCATTAAGTCGTGTGTACCAGGAAAATGTGACAAAAACAACAATACACATAAATACACACAGTTGGTCGTGCACCTACAAACTAAAATTCACATAATTTACCTCCCGGTCACACGACAAACAAACAGCCACAGCACAAATTAAGAAAAGGAAAGGTGCCATTTCAAATGGACTATTTTCTGACAGAGTGTTTCAAAATAGTTTGCGCACACGTGTCTGCCTCTAGTTGTTTAACAATCATAATATCCAAGCAACGGGATCAATTAATTCAATATGACTGTGCGTTCTAAAGAAAAGAATTGCTTATAGAGACTTAAGAAATTGCGACTGAAGTATACAAATAGTGTAGCGGCCTCGGAAAAAACAAAATGTTTGCAGTTTGAATAAGTATAAGTGTAAAATGTAAAAAAGGATGATTCCGATTAGAAGCATTAAGAAGCATGATTGAATAGATTATGATTTGTTGCTTTTTTTTTGCGATCCGAGACGTACTGATGGCACGGCCACGATTGTTTCTCATGTTGATCATATATAGAAAAAGTTTGAACAGTCCAAAAGTTTTCTACTATCAACGCAAATACCGCGATTGCCCTCAAGATCTGATCAGAACACCACGATTGCTCCAAGATGAAGTCTGCGATTTCAGCTTCGGCGCCGATAATGACAGAAGGAACGTAACACAATTTTCAGCTCCTTCTATTACGAAAGCACAGGTGTATAGGGCTTACCTAAGGGGAATATACGCGTGCGTAATATCAGGAGTTCGGTATGTCACGTATATTCATATCATTACACATGCTTATGCGAGCCTTCATGAAGCTCATTCTACGTATACTGGTTTCAGAGAAATCGGTAAGTCTGTTTGTTTGTCAAATTTCTATACTAACTGTCCTCATTCTAAAAGTTGTTCTAGACCAAGCACAGGATATAATTATGCGCTGTTATGTATGTAATCATAACCTGTTCTGTTTCCGCCTAACACATGATTATAGATGAAACCGACTTCAGTGCACCGTATAACTTGTGGCGGCCAAAACTGGGGGCTTGCAAGGCACATACAAAGAAGATCCAAAACACTTTCAGTGGGTAATGTGATGTGCCAGATGCGTCACTGTGTCAGTGCATAAAGTATTTTTTTGTTAGACATACTTGACACTCCCATATTACCATTAAAAACAGTAGCAAAACTGAATTGGTGTAAAGTTGAAGGCCAGGTATACTCCATACACTGTTTTGACGATTTCAGCTTCGTGAAATCACTGCATTGTACTACGGCTGTTATGACCTTGGAGTAGGCCCTATTTGCCTTAGTCTACATTTTCTGATCATCATAGTTAAATTCAACACGTTGTTATGTCATGGACGACAAAAACTTTCTTACAACAAAAATTTACGTACTATAGTCATAGCAATATGTTTAGTATTTGCCTTTGTCTATACTGATTATCATAGTACAGTTTCACAGCAAACTGTCATAAACGACAAAAAAAAAAAAATTGTACAAACTGTAATCAATGCAAAAGTTGTCCCAGACCCAGTACGCAATACTTTATGGCTGCTATTTTATAACCATCACTTGATCATAATCTGTTAGGGCAATTTCGTACCTTGTTGATAATTTCAACTTTGTTAAATCACTGTAATGTACATCTCCTGGTGTAAGAAGTGATATTAGTAGTATTAGCATTTGTTACTGGTAATTTAAGTAAGTTTCACACGTTGTCATAGACGACAAATCCTTTTTTTAAATAAGAAACCTCTATCGAATGCCTTCATACCGAATGCTGCTCTCGAACGATCACATGATATGCGCTGCTAACGATAACCTGTTCAGGGATAGCTGTACTTTGTACATTGATAAGTGACTACGTTGGTTCTCCTGTTGATTACTGCCATATTTTTATGATAACTATATGGGCCTGTAAGATAAGCCCATGTCATATGTCAGGTGTCTAATTCCCATCATCTAACACACAGTCTACCACACGACTTAATCCATTTTTGGTCTGCTATAAATTTGGTCTAAATACCGCTTTATTCAATAATCTCTATTGCCCATTTTGGCTAAATGTCATTTAGTCTTATGACAAAATTGTCTAATCGCATTCTCGTCTAGGTATTCCCCCCTCATTTCTTCTAATACCATTAGGTCTGTGGACTATTTTCAAGTCGCAGAGTGGACATATAAACATCGAAATGTACACATTGATTTGATGGCTATCATAACAGACGGCTGCGTGTCGTGTATGCTACCGTAGGGTATTGTATATTGATTTTGGAAAACCAAATAACCATGAACATACACATCAATCATCAAAAAGAAAATCACTTTCAATAGCCTTAGGACGCCCCGAGCTCTTATGAACAAGTCTTCAGTGACACCCCTGTTATCAGATATCCTCCTGTGACACTCACCATCGTAGCCAAAATTATGGTATATTATTGGAGGGGGATCATCGAACGTAAACAAAACCAACAATTAATGTTGCATTTAAGTAACACGTGTATAAATTAGTATGATGACGCTTTTCACACCAATGTAATGACAACGTTGATCAGTGATAATAACTACAATAACTATACCAGTTGTACAATAATTTTCCCCAAGAACGATTATTCTCAATCTCTGATAAGACAATTTCATCCGTTGAACCAGGCAACAATGTCAAAATACCAGGGCTTGGACGTGAATGAAACACGACAAACAACATAATTAAACCAAGAGAACATTAGACAGAGTGAGTTTTAGACTAAATGGTCATTAGATCATTTGTGCATTAGACTAGTGCCATTAGAACAACTGGTCAGCAGACTATAGATAAGTAGCCAAACTATAGTTGTTAGACTAAATAAACAAATGGGGTTAGACTAAGTGATAAATTAGCTGTATGGGTGTTAGCCAAGTGACGAAATGGTTACCAGACAAAATGAATATTAGACGAATCGATGGAGAATAGACGAATCGAATATTAGACAAACAACGTTAGTGCTTAGTCTGGTACATACACGTTGTGATGGAGCAATTGAATATTTGACGTTGGCAAGCCTAACTTGTGACATGTATTTGTGTATTTGAACTTTGCACATTATTGAATAACTTTACATTTTTTATAATCTTTATGGTGGATACAACCTCATTATTCAAACTGGCATTGGAGCATAACAATTTATATTGGCTATTGCGGGATATTGATTACTTTTAGCAACTGACATATCTTCAGTTTGTAGTTTGGATGAGCAGTGTGGACGTATGATGGTAATTGTAGGTTTGTTAAAGGGATAAACTTTGGGAAACTTCTTTCAGTTACAAGTGATATTGTCATCATCTTCTCCCTGTTTCTTGTCTTTTGTTCATTATTTTAAATCGAATATATATATTTTCCAAGGTACCCACAGAGAGAAAAGATGGCTGCATTGAAAAGTTATACTGTTTATATTCTACTGACGACTGCACTCATCTGGAACTATAGTGCCATGCCCTCGAATGCGGTAAGCGCACTGTTTTATATACACATCAAAATAATTGATAAGTACAATGAATTAATATACTGCTGGCTATGACACTGGTTCTCTCAATGAGAGTATGGTCAAGACCCTAGCTCCCCCCCCCCCCCGCCCCCACACCTCTCTCTCTCTATCAATACATATGTAAGTAATATATATGCACGCATGCAAATTGATTCCTGTTTTTTGTTTTTTCTTGTTTTGTTTACTTCCCAAGCCCTTGAAAAAGACTGGTAACTCGGTCGAAAGCTCGGGAAAATTAAAGGCTATTAGTGAACATACTGCAACGTCTCCGAGCAGTCATTCCTCTGTCACACCTAAATATATATATTTGCTACATATATATATATATATATATATATATATATGTGTGTGTGTGTGTGTGTGTGTGTGTGTGTGCGTGTGCGTGTGTGAGTATAGTTTACATATACACGTATATCAATTACTGTTCCCCTTTGAAAATCATCAATAGCTATAGCTGAACGGGAAAATCTTCTCACGAAGGTGATGTATTTGCTTTTCTCGACGACAAGTCTCCTACAATGATTAGCCTATACAACATGTAAACAAAATAGTACAATACGAAATTGTTAAAGTTTGACAGCAATATAAGACGACACACTAAGATATTTTGTAATTTTTGTGCCAGGTTCCCCATTCTCTTTTCTGAATTCATTTAACAGAAATCGGATTGTGAGTTTGACTCTCCAATGACGTACGACGAGAGTTCTGAGCTGTGTCCGAACGGTGTCAAAGGTCTCAAACTCTGCGAGCCGGGCCAGGTGAAGATTAAACCATGTATCAGTGCCGATGAAGACAAGACAGACATGTGAGAAAACCAAAAGTGTGATGCACTTGACCCCATGTCCAGCCCAATATGCTCAACTTACTGGGATAGAGCTTAGGCATTTTTGTAAGATTCCTTGCGATGGGATAACGAAAGAACAACAAAAAGAAAACCCCACAGTAAGCATTTTCTTAAATCATTACTCGCGTTTCATGATCATTGGTATAACGGAACAGTGATTTTGTTTGAAAGTTCCAAGTTCCTCAGCACCATTGATATAATGACTTTCGTCTGGTTATTGGTTGGTTTGTTATTTGTTTGTTTGGTTGGTTTTTTTCATTCGTCTGTGTCAAAGTAAAAACGAAGTCTTGATGTAACATTATGACGGTTGTGAAGTTTTTACTATGACTATAGATCAAATATGGCAATCAAATTCCTTCCCTTTGTTTTCCATGTGTAAAGAAAAACACGTGCTTGGGGCGCTGTGGCACATTGGGTATGACTCTCGAGTTCGAATCCCGCCCAGTGCTTACGTCCTTGGACAAAAATGTTTTACCCATACCACGTCCCTCTCGACCCAGGTGTACCTGGCAACGCTATAACAATGGCAGGGTCCTCTGGTAGAGCAGTGGCAATACTGAAGAGGCTACCACTGGCGTAGCCAGGGGGGGGGGGCGATGGGGGCGGCCCCCCCCCCCCCCTAAGATTTGGACCGGGGATTTGGGAGGCGGAAAAAAAAAATGCGTGTATACTGTATGCATGCACATGAAGCGGGTCTCCTTTGCAACCTTTCATCAATAAGATATTTTTTGAATAGTTCACTCAAAGTGTGCACCAGATCGTTGAATTTCAGTTCAAAATATGCAAAATTTCTCGTGCTTGGGAGGGGGTATCCCCCTCCCAAACCCCCTCTGTGCCTCTTTCCCTAGCTAAGTACACTTTTTAGATTTACAAAAAATTCTGAATAATTCTGAGTCCACAAGACTTATATTCCGAAAACTGAAGGTTCCCTCATAAGGGGAATTTCCCCTTTTAATCGACCCTTTCCTCCCTCAGTCCCCCCCCCCCCCATCAGTCTTTTTTTTTTTTTTTAGTGATTTCCCAAATGTTGATTCCATCAAATATGCGTATACGAGATATCTCAATTTCAACCTTAAAAAGATAAAAGCTCCATCGGAAGGGAAGGGTGGAGATAACACTCGCCCACGCCTTCTCCCTGCTCCCCCCCCCCCCCCCGCCATGCAAAGAAGTAGACTGTGGCTATACCCAGATCGCTTTATTTCAATTCTAAAAACGCAAAAGCTCCGCGAGCGGGAGGGGGAATCCCCCTTCCCCTAAGCTTTAGACTTTATACATACGCACAGATGGTGCACATTCGGAATAAGAGCTAAATTCACA
Source organism: Diadema antillarum (assembly GCF_040938485.1). NCBI lineage: Eukaryota > Metazoa > Echinodermata > Echinoidea > Diadematoida > Diadematidae > Diadema > Diadema antillarum. The sequence continues at coordinate 2,169,439 of NW_027270953.1, forward strand.
CTTTTAACACTGCGATGAAAAAGTATTGCACCAAAAATGTGCACCAGATCGCTGAATTTCAGGTCTGAAAACGCAAAATCACCTTCGTGTGGGAGGGGATATGCCCCTATCTACACCCTCGTGTGCATGCTTTTTCTGTTTTATTGCTGAACAGACAGTGTTCATGATATTCAGTGCAAGAATTAATACAAGAAGACTAGTGTATTAAATGATACCATTTTATAGGCAAATTGTTCAATAATAATCTACACTAAAATATATATACTGCTACCTTCAACAAGTGGGTCTGCTTCACGTCGATATAAAACGCGCAAAAACATGCATCAAATGGCACCATTTGCAACATCAAAATGCAAAAAATTCTTACCGTGGGAGGGGGACACCCCCTCCCACACCCTCCCCTCCCCCCTCGCTTGTTCTGCTCGCTCGGGTTCAGTCGCGTTCATGATATTAAGTGAACAATATTAATACAAGAAGTGTATCTAAATTATACCATTTTATAGGCAAATTGTTTAATAATAATCTACACTAAAATATACTGCTACCTTAAACAAGTGGGACTGTTTCACGTCGATAAAACGCGCAAAAACATGCATCAAATTGCACCATTTGCAACATCAAAATGCAAAAAGTTCTTACCGTGGGAGGGGGACACCCCCTCCCACACCCTCACCTCCCCCCTCGCTTGCTCCGCTCGCTCGGGTTCAGTCGCGTTCATGATATTCAGTGAACAGAATTAATACAAGAAGTGTATTTAAATTATACCATTTTATAGGCAAATTGTTCAATAATAATCTACACTAAAATATACTGCTACCTTAAACAAGTGGGACTGTTTCACGTCGATAAAACGCGCAAAAACATGCATCAAATTGCACCATTTGCAACATCAAAATGCAAAAAGTTCTTACCGTGGGAGGGGGACACCCCCTCCCCCTCCCACACCCTCCCCTCGCCCCTCGCTCGCTCCGCTCGCTCGGGTTCAGTCGCGTTCATGATATTCAGTGAACAGAATTAATACAAGAAGGTTAAATTATACCATTTTATAGGCAAATTGTTCAATAATAATCTACACTAAAATATACTGCTACCTTAAACAAGTGGGACTGTTTCACGTCGATAAAACGCGCAAAAACATGCATCAAATTGCACCATTTGCAACATCAAAATGCAAAAAGTTCTTACCGTGGGAGGGGGACACCCCCTCCCACACCCTCACCTCCCCCCTCGCTTGCTCCGCTCGCTCGGGTTCAGTCGCGTTCATGATATTCAGTGAACAGAATTAATACAAGAAGTGTATTTAAATTATACCATTTTATAGGCAAATTGTTCAATAATAATCTACACTAAAATATACTGCTACCTTAAACAAGTGGGACTGTTTCACGTCGATAAAACGCGCAAAAACATGCATCAAATTGCACCATTTGCAACATCAAAATGCAAAAAGTTCTTACCGTGGGAGGGGGACACCCCCTCCCACCCCCTCCCACCCCCTCCCACCCCCTCCCCTCGCCCCTCGCTCGCTTGCTCCGCTCGGGTTCAGTCGCGTTCATGATATTCAGTGAACAGAATTAATACAAGAAGTGTATTTAAATTATACCATTTTATAGGTAAATTGTTCAATAACAATTTAATCTACACTAAAATATACTGCTACCATAAACAAGTGAGACTGTTTCACGTCGATAAAACGCGCAAAAACATGCATCAAATTGCACCATTTGCAACATCAAAATGCAAAAAGTTCTTACTGTGGGAGGGGGACACCCCCTTCCACACCCTCCCCTCGCCCCTCGCTCGCTCCGCTCGCTCGGGTTCAGTCGCGTTCATGATATTCAGTGAACAGAATTAATACAAGAAGGTTAAATTATACCATTTTATAGGCAAATTGTTCAATAATAATCTACACTAAAATATACTGCTACCTTAAACAAGTGGGACTGTTTCACGTCGATAAAACGCGCAAAAACATGCATCAAACTGCACCATTTGCAACATCAAAATGCAAAAAGTTCTTACTGTGGGAGGGGGACACCCCCTCCCACACCCTCCCCTACCCCCTCGCTCGCTCCGCTCGCTCGGGTTCAGTCGCGTTCATGATATTCAGTGAAAAGAATTAATACAAGAAGTGTATCTAAATTACACCATTTTATAAGCAAATTGTTCAACAATAATCTACATCAAAATAAACTGCTACCACAAACAAGTGGGACTGTTCGACGTCGATAAAACGCGCAAAAACATGCATCAAATTGCACCATTTACAACATCCAAATGCAAAAAGTTCTTACCGTGGGAGGGGGGACACCCCCCTCCCAAAACCCTCCCCCCCCCCCTCGCTCGCTCCGCTCGCTCGGGCTCGGTCGCTTCGCTCCCTCGCAGACAAACCGCCCCCCTAAGATGAAATCCTGGCTACGCCGTTGGAGGCTACCCTGGCTTAACAAGATCTTATTAACATTGTTTATAATTTACTTGTATTTTCATCTTTTTTTCTCACCTATAGATGTGAAGTTTGTCCTCATAAATTCTTCCAGACTAATTTCAATAATTGCGCAAAATGCCACGAGTGTTCGGAATGTGGAATGAACGAACGAGTCAAGATTGTTTGCACCAGTACGTCAAACACGGTCTGTGAAAGAATCTTTCCCGAAACGATTAACGTCAACGGCTTCACAAGGATCAACCACTAAAACACGTTCAAGAGCGGCAGTGTCCACCCGGGACAGCCAAGCAGACAAAAGTGGCGTTGTCATGGCAACTTGCGAGAACTGTGAGACAACACAAAGCAGTGACAAGAAGACAATTGCCACTGAGTCGGAACCGATTACGCCAACCGAAATCAAAGGGTCTGAAAATCGTGCTCCTGAAAACGGTATATTTCCTTTATCGGTTACACTAAATTTGGATTATGGGATTGGAAAATGCACTATATAGAGGAATTGCCACTGAAGAATACCGGTTACTAAAAGGGGATGGCTAGTAACTGATCAGTGGGAATCAGTGGGAATGCAGGGGGGTGATGGTTCCAGTCCTTGTGGGATTCATTTAAGAGTACAATGTACTTTATTATGTCCATTGTTGTGTGAAAGTTATTTGCTTCAGAATGGTCTCATATTCAAGTAGTGTGCAGTTCAATATTTCCAGGTTAGCATGCCTGTACAGTGTCGGGGCGATCGTTAACGGCCCGTTAAAGGTATTCAAATTCACAATAAGGCAAACAATTACAAAGTATGGGCAGTCTTTTCATTGTTGCTTTTATTCTTCGCAGTTACTCGGCTGTTAGAATATGCAAACTTAATATATCTTGAAATTTGATTTTTTTTTTTTTTTACTCATACTAGCTAATAACTCGTATAAAACCCGACTTTCAAACACATATATTAAAACTTTATTCATGCACATTTTTTTTTTTTTTTTTTTTTTTTTGCTACAAGGAGTATGATGCGTGAACATCTCGAATAAGCCAGTTCGGAGATAGCTCATGTGCACATGGGTACAAAATAATGACCTTTCATTTTTCTTAGTTGCTTAGGCACTCCAGTCAATTCAAAGCGACATAATGCATTAGCTTGCCCAACATAGCAATTTATGGAACTCATATTCTAACAACGAATGAACCTGTGTAGATGAAGTGACCAGAATGGTTCGTCAATCAACACTTTGGGAAGCATCTAGAATTATTTCATTGCGCTGTTTTAAATACACTTACAAACTTTTTCTATTAACATTGCCAAATGCCAGGCTTGCTGTCAGGTGGATGTACTGCTATGGCAGGCAACATTTATAGGGATTCCATCCATGAATAATCATAGCATTACAGATGCTTATCTCGGTGAAATTAAAAATCAACCTGTACAAATGACCTTTTTCTACTCATGCTCAAACTGGAATCCCGATCTGGCTTATACGGACAGAATCAGTGGATGAAGCATGACCTTGACAACCAGCAAAACTGGCGATATTATTGTTAAATAAGTCTATATCTACAGCTGATCCGATTGCGGCAACTTATGATATGGACACGGGGAAATAAGGAATGGAATCAAAATGGATCAATATGGATTTGGTCGTATAGGACTCCTAAGATATTCTGGGATATTACTATTTCCTGAATGTTACATCCATGCTGTTATGGGATGAGTTGAAAATGAAAGAAAGGTCGATTGCAAAGAAATACATACAATACAATCAAGCTGATCAAATGAGATTTTGAAATGAAAATGAAATTGTATCATCCAACAATGACAGTAAAAAAAGGCCCGCAAGGGTATTGTATAGTAATGCTTATTGAATTCGAAAGTTCAAAGTGCGAAGTTGTGTTCCTTTAAATGAAATTGAAACTGGTACTATTTGGCACGGATTTGAACGTGCATCCAGCTGGCGCGAAATATGAATGCCAACTTTGAGTTGTTAAATTGAATCAATTTCTCTCTAAATTGAAAAAAAATAAATTCTAAAAGGAATGACATAAAATGAAATTGAATACGCAAAAAATTAAAATAAACCGTGAGATTAGAGCAGTGACCAAAATCCCTTGAATTTGAACGCTTTTTCGTTAACCCGTTGAGGACGAGTCCCGAGTATACTCGGGCAGGTGTCTATGGGAAATGTGTATTGTAGCAAAATCAATCCGTCCTCAACGGGTTAATTTGAATGCAAATCTGATGAAATTGGGCGGGAAAACCTATAAAATACGGCACTGCACTTTACTAAACTGTAGAGGGCATATATATGCATCTGCTCTCCCACTACCTTACAGTATACCAGGGATGTGTTAGAAAAGGAGAGACAACTCTTCGTAATTCATGCAAACACAAGTTTTGGTTCAAAGCGTTAATGGGATGTCTAGCATTCCACTATACGCTTTGAAGTCATGCTCTGCACCGCTCTAGTTGCAAGGCGAAGTTCGGAGACGAAGAACGCATTTCACCTTTCGTTGAATTACAAGCTTTATTTCCCCGTAAAATTTTAAATGAAATACTCGAATTGAGTAAGAGTAGTTTAGGAAAGAATTCAATGTTATAAACATGTATTTCTAGTTTCTTCTTAATGCGCAAATTGAAATGAAATGAAAATTAGGCCATCTTAAAAACCTAATATTTTTCTATAATGGGCACATGTCCACATGTTAGTTTTCTATCCTTTAATCTGGGATATTTTGATCTTTCAAATAAAGTACTCCGCTAAAGCGTGTACCAGCGTGCTTTTAAACTATTTACTGTTAAAATTGTCAGTTTTATACTACATTTTGATTCGCTGCTCCAATTCAAGGTACACACATTCATTGTAGCCATCACATTGAAAGAGAGAGCGCGAAATGCAGTAGGGGCAAGTATTTCTAGATGTGAGAGCGCTAGTCCCGATTATTGATGCTCTCTTTTGTCAAAGCACCTGATTTCCACCTGTAGTTAAGCGCACAACTTCTCGGCGGTGCCGCGAATGACTTCAAAGGAGAGCAGGAGTTGTCTCTCCTTTTCTAGCACCTCCCTGAGTATACCTTCCAAACATTTTTTCCACATTGACAGGTTTGTCGCACGGTGGTGTGAGTACGATTGCTGTAGTGATCTGTGTCGTCGTGATCCCGGGACTGCTCGTGCTGGTGGGATGTTTTCTATGGAAGTTCGAAAATGTTGATTGCGTACCTCGGAACAATCGAGTGAGAATCTGATTAAAAATCATTTACGTATTATATGTTTTCTCGCACAATTTCATCAGATTTGCACTTGATTTCACGGTGCGATCATTCAAAATCGAGCGAATTTAGATGATCATCGAGATCAACATTTAAAAGGCTTACTATAGCTCATTAAATTTGATTTCATCAGCATCTTTATCATGATTTTCTCACATGAACGTGAAAGTGGGTTCAAATTAAAACTGCGCAAGAAATGCATGCAAATTCCCAACAGCACTGCCATGAGGAACATAAAGAAATTAAAGCAGACAAAAATAATATTTACAGCATAAATGGGCAGTGTTTTTTCGTTACTGCTTATGTTCTTTGTAGCAACTCATCTGTTTAAACAAATATGGGCCTCGTTAAATAGAATGAATTTCCCTCGCAACTGAATGAAATAGAATCTTAAAGGAATGACATGAAACGAATTTGAATGACCAAATAATCAAAAGGAACCGTGAGAGCAGAGAGTTGACGAAAATCGCTTGAATTTGAAAATTTTCTCGTAAATGCGAGTGCAAATCTGATGAAATAGGGCGGGTAAACCTATAGGCCTATCATATAAATGCATTCAATCTATGTCCCCCGTGATTGGTCATTCTCCACATTATGTCACTTCATACAGTTTGTCTACACCTGCAGGGGCCGGGTATCTACCAAAGGAGAGAAAAATGTTCCCAACCCTTTGATTATGATTACACAGTTAATTGTGAGCTGATGCAGACCACTTAACCGAGCTTATTACGAACAACCTACAATGTATTTCATTATTTATGCGCAGTTGATGGGAGTTTTTTTTTTTTCTCACTTCGTTTTTACTTCCCTCGGTAGATAAAATCAAATATCTCTTCGCTTTGAAACCAGCAGCTTTACGCCGTCTAGTCTTTTGTCAAGGTCTCCACCCGAGCACGACAGCCTAGCGCTACCCCATCAGCTGGACTCTCTTCACCATACAGCGAGAGGGCCTTGACCAAAGGCTATATACGCCACCCTGCCCCTTATAGCTTACTTTACTCAAATCATTGCTTACTTTACTCAAAAATTTATATGTGATTACTATATATATTTGCATCGTATTAATATTGCTTGTTTGTTTTGTTTGGCTTTGAATCGGACCAATTGAGGTTCCTGTGTTGGTAAGCATCGGACTCTACTGCCTGCATATCGGAGGGGCCTAGGCCGTTAATAACGGCAGAGATGTCTGCTCGAGACAATGAGCCGGATTGGCCAGAAGATGTGATACTTTAAGTAGGCAAATAGACGTACCGACAGCTGACCAAGGATACTCATCATAATATTTTCTCTTTTTTTTGTGAAAGAAAAAAATGATAAAAGGAAAAGAAATTTATAGAGCAGTGTTTGGCGTAAATATTCTAAAGAGAATGGAAAACGCCACTAAATACAAAACAACAACAACCCCTTACAGGGGCGTCACCAGCTTTTTTTCAAGGGGGTGCGTTAGTAATCAATCCCCAGACTTTATGGGGTTTTTTTAGGGAAACCAAGCGGGGAAAGGACACCGGCGTAGCTAGGATTTCATTTTTTTTTTTTTTTTTTTTTTTGGGGGGGGGGGGGGGGGGGTGCTGTTAGTATGCGAGGGAGCAAAGCAACCGAGCCCGAGCGAACGGAGCGAGCAAGGGGGAGGGAGTTTTCGGAGTGAGTGAGGGGGAGGGTATGGGAGGAGGACACCCCCTCCCCGGTGAGAACTTTTTGCATTTTGATGTTGTAAATGGTGCAATTTGATGCAGGTTTTTGAGTGTTTTATCGACTTGAAACAGTCCCACTTGTTTAAGGTAGCAGTATGTTGATGTTGATTATTATTGAACAATATGCCTATAAAATGATATCAAAATAAACTTCCTGCTTTAATAATATTTACACTGAATATCATGAACACGACCAAGCAAGAGCAAGCGGAGTGAGCAAGGGGGAGGGTGTGGGAGGGGGTGTCCTCCTCCCAGGTCGAGAAGTTTTTGCATGTTTTAAATGGTGTATTTTGATGCATGTTTTTTGCTTGTTTCATCGACTTGAAACAGTCCCACTTGTTTAAGGTAGCAGTATATTATTTTGATGTAGATTATTATTGAACAATATGCCTATAAAATATCATCAAAATAAACCTGCTGTTTTAATATTTACACTGAATATCATGAACGCGACGAAACAAGAGCGAGCGGAGTGAGTGAAGGGGAGGATGTGGGAGGAGGACACCCACTCCCTCATGAGAGAGATTTTGCTTTTTTAGAATTGAAATTCAGCAACCTGCCATCTGGTGCACTTTTTGGGTGAAAAAATCAACAGATTTCCAACAAAAAAAAAGCAAGAAAATCTTTTCATCTCGGGAATTATAATTATGTGGGATGGGGAAGATATGGTGCGCTTGCCCCTCGAACATTTTATGGAGGCAACTTTTTATTTCTGTCAAAAAACAAGAAAATCTTCTCATCTCATTAATTACTAATTATGGGGGGGGGGGCAAAATTATGATATGCTTGCCCTTCAATTTTTTTTTTATGGGGGTAAACTTTTTTCTGGCAAAAAAGCAAGAAAACCTTCTCGTCTCGGGAATTATGGGGGGCAAAATGATATACTTGCCCCTCCATTTTTTTTTTTTTTTAATGAGGCTAAGGCTCGCACTTGGGATCGCATTTTCAATATCTAGATCAGAAGTATTAATGTGCTGTACATAGACCCTACATACTTGTAAGTAGCACACGTACTTGCACGTACACATGCAAACGTGTAGGTGCTCCGTACCGTACGGATACACAGTATATACGGTCGATCATAGTAAACACTGTAAGAATACTCGTAGATATGAATAAAATCAGTGCAGGATGAGAATTATTTTTGCCCGCGATTTTGTTGCCCCTGGTGCAAAATGAAAAAAGTAAAGAACAAAACAAAACAAAACAAGAATAATTATTTAGCGTCCGGCGTTGAGGTCGCTCGCAGACTGAAGTGGTGATTTTTTTTTTTTTTTTTTTTTTTTTTTGGGGGGGGGGGTTTGAAGGGGGATGCGTCCGCGTTTACATCGTGGTGTAGGGTAGTTAGGGGAAAGTGATCGAAACTCTGATCCGATTGTGACCGAGTAAAGAGTCAACCCGAATGGATGTCAGTTTGTACTGTAATAATGTCATGGACACGATGGATGGAAAGATTTTGTTCCTAAAATGTTATGTAGATGAATGGTTAGGCATTTCAATGAGTTCTCGTAACTTGTAACTCCTTAAGCATTCGAATCTCATGATGTTTATTGCCGTCTCTAAGTATATTATTACACCGAAAGAGTAATCCACATGTCATTTCACTTTTCATAATTCATCATGACATTTATAAACAGAACCCAGGTGGGGTCAGGCAGTCTTCCTCTAGCAGCGCTGATCGTAACAGCAGCATGCACAGTAACAGGTCGCAGCAATCAGCCAGTGTGTCTGCAGATCAGGCACGTGTGAGTGGTCGACGGGTGGGCGACAGTAGAAAATCCATTTGTGATGAAATCGTTTTCAAATTCGGTATTATATAGGCCCTCTTGATTTTTTTTTCTTTTTTTTTTTTTACAGAGTGGCGTATCATGGTGACGAAAAGGCATTCTGTAACTTTATTTCAATAGAATTTGTATTCTTACAGGTCCTGGATTATCTACAAATATTGTATTGTGGTGACTGATGGGTAAAGAAAAGCATTCGTTGGTGATTGCTCTAATTGATCCGTTTGTTGGGTAAACGGTCAACCTGACTGGATGAACATTACAACGCAATAATGTCGTTATAAATCGATGGGTTTCATTCAAACGCGGTGTATAGAATGAGATGATTGGGAGGATATTCTAGCTTTATAAAGTTTGTCGCCATCTCCAATTAAGTATCTGCCGAAAGAGGTATCAGTATACGTGCCATTTTCAGTTATAAAGGGGAATCAATCCCAAAAGTGCAAGTTGATTGAGTGAATATACCAATATTTTTAGTAGTATACATCAAAGAAAGTTTGAGGAAAAATCGGACAATCCGTTCAAAAGTTACGAATTTTTGAAGTTTTGGTGATGAGACCGCTGGATCAGAAGACTACTACGGATCATGACATCACATATGTGACCATCTAAAGAAAATATAAAGAAAATTATTTTTTTCACTTTTCTAGCATAATGAAAGAGCACTAGTCTTACCTCTTTCAGAAAGCAGGGGGAATAATATCACTCTTGACATTCATGTCAGTTACAAGTTTAGGAAATGTGTATTTTCATATGAAATGATATTTTGTGGAATTTTCTTTAGACTTTCTTTATATCGTAGCACATGTGTGACGTCATGATATGTATTAGTCTTCTGATCCAGTGGTCTTGTCACCAAATTTTAAAAATTCATAACTTTTCCACAGATTGTCCGATTTTCCTCAAACTTTTATTTGTTTTATCAATATTGCTGCATTTACTCAATCCGTATGTTTACTTGGGGTTAATTCCCCTTTAACTTTGTCATGATTTTCAACAGCAAAGGCATGTGGACAACCCTGCTTCCTCTAATAACGGTGGGTGTAACGGATGTGCAATTGAGGGTACTACTTATGGACTCCAGGCAAATAGGACAGAAACGACTTCACCTTCGAGTGCTCAAGGGGAGGACGACAGTCATGAAACGGAGCCATTCGTTTGAAATAACGGAGAAGCTGCAGTAGAAAAAAAGGAAACGAATGAGACCACTTTGCCTGAACCACGGCCGGATGAGGGCTCTGTATATGATGCCAAGTTACAGACAGTGAAACAGAGCACAAGTTCGCAGAATTTATGATTAATCATAATTAATTATAACCTTTACAAATGATAAACAATTATTAATTCATTAAGTGTGGCGTCCCACAAGGTAACTTATTAGGTTTTTTTACTTTTTATCATTTATATAAATGATTTTTGCAGATCATCCGACGTGTTGTCATTTATACTTTTTGCTGATGATTCAAATGTTTTCTTTTCACATCAAAATCCAGATGAACTCGTGCACATTGTTAATTCCGAATTAAAAAAAGTGACCCAATGGATAAGAGCTAACAAATTATCTCTTAATCTTTTGAAAACTAAGTATATGTTATTTAGTAACTCTACAGAAGTTTTACGTAAAGAGATTATTTTTGATGACATTCAAATAGAACGCGTATCTCATATAAAATTCCTGGGGATTACAGTAGACGATAAATTTTCATGGAGGCCACATATTATTAACATAAGTACAATAATATCACGTAATATTGGAATCATTAATTGACTTAAGTTTCATATTCCATTGTCTTCTTTGCTGACGTTATATTTCTCTTTAATTCTACCTTATCTTAACTACGGTCTTTTAGCATGGGGTAACGCTCATCAAAAAAAAAGGCACTTCGTGTTATTTGTGGCGTCCTGCCACGTTCCCATACAGATCCATTATTCACTAAATATAAGATTTTAAATATCAAAGATTTTTATTTTTTTCAACTTGGACAGTTTATGTTTAATTTCAACACAAGTGCACTTCCCTGTATATTCGATTCAATGTTTGCAAGGAATCAATTTTTCCATAATTATCCCACCAGACAATCTTCTGAGTTTCATCTACCTCTTCTGAGAACATCATTGGCTCAGAATACATTTATGTACACAGGCCCTAGATTCTGGAATTCATTAAGTAGCGAAATAAAAAATTCTCCTTCTTTGTATTCCTTTAAGCGTAAGTTGAAATCCTTTCTGTTAAACCCTCTCTGATGTTCGTTTTTGTTAATCAAGTTCCAACAACCACAGGGTTTATCATCCAACCATCAATCAATTGATTTCTGAATTCATTAATTTATGAAATAGCCATTATAATTTCTACACAGCTGTATGCAACCACCGGCTGTTTAAAGAATTTCTTCAATTCCCTCTTCAATTCTCTCTTTCGTTTCTTTGATCAGCGTGTAGGCATTCTCTTTCTTTCTTCCTTCCTTCATTCATTTTCCACCTTTCTGTCTAGTCGTGTCATGTTATTGTGTGTCTCCCGTTTGTTTCCGTCTTGTGTAAATCATACTTGTGTCCAGTATATACAAATAAGTATTTAGTTAGAGTTTCTTGAGTGGTTCACAATCTACAAGCTTGCTTTTTAGTGGACCTCTCAGTTCTCCTTTTTTTCAACTGAAACAAAGACTTGTATTATTTTGCGCATACATAAAATGTTACTTTATTATTGTATCATTTGATATCATTTGTAAGTTGTGTGTATACGATTGTGATAATAACCTAATTCATACTGTGTTGTGTTTTGTTGGAAAAAGGAGAATGAAATGAAATGAAATGAAATGAAATGAAATGAAATGAAATGAAATGAAATAAACAAGTGATATTTAACGAGGATATACAGTCATGATATGAAGAAATATTATGATGTTGATAGCTTTATCTCCACCATTTGTATAAAACTTATAATTGCCAATTGAACCTGTTGTGTGATGTCCAAATGGTAAACCAAAGCATGCTCGCAAATGTAATTGCATTTATTATTCTGAAATGTGTTTAAGTTCAATTTCTTCAGATTTTGAATGCGCTCTGAGCCTTATGGGAAGAGTGTACAAAACGTTCACTGTATTGCGTTGTCTACCTGAATTACCTATGATGACGCCCAGTTAGCCCAAGCACAGGCGTGTGCTATAAGTCAAAGACTTAAAGGAGACCTCCGGATAATTTTCAGACTTCTACATACTTTGTATTAACAACTATCGATTATATTGGTTATACTGGGTACAGAGTTTCAGAATAATAGTGGCTGGGATGAGGAATAAGAATATTTTTTCAAAATTTATAACAAATCACAATGAAAAAGGATGATGACATGTTAGCCTCACCATAAGAATGCATAAGAATGCTCAAGGAAGTAGAACAAAAGAAGAAAAAATGCAAAAATTCTACACAGGTAAACTTGTTAAACTCGTGGTAAAATATTGTGACGGGATTACACTGCTACATTTCTGTAGGCTCCATGCCATCATCCCTGTTCAGTGTGGTAATTTGTTTCAGGTTCTTAGAACATTGATTTCTCTGCTCAAGTATACCATAATGAATTCCACAAATCTATCCAGGGAGCTGATTTATATGTATTCATTGATGTGTAATTATGAAAATCGTGTGGAATGTCCCTCATGATAGAGGACCATTCAAAGGATCAAAATCTGAGCCTGAGGAGTTCCTATGATGTATCCACGAGGTGGTCACTATGCAATCTGAATCAAATCTATATCATGCTTTTGTTTTCCGTGATCATAGAGATTACTATAGGTTAGACTTAAAGCCTGAAGGCGTTAGCTGGTGTTAGCTTCCGTGCAAAGGCTATTCCAAGTATTTAATACCCTCTGGCTGACAGAGTCCAACCATGCTCTTACAGGTTCGACATACTATTATCGTATTGTGTTGTGATATTGTAATGTATTGTAATGTACTGTATTGTATTGTATTGTATTGTATTGTATTGTATCGAATATCATAGCATATTGTATTGTATAAGAGAACGTCTGAACATTATAATCGGATCATAAGACATACATGTCTGCTCCCCACATGAAGTTTTATACATTATAACTGCAACTTCGTGTGAGCGCGATTTTCAAGTTGGTTTTTGTTGTTTATACGTTACTTCCACATGAGAAAAAAAAAGAGTACAATGATAAAAATCAGATAGAAAGTTCAAGATACGACTTTTAGGCCATCCTCATAGTAATAATGATTGTTACGTCCCGTCTTTCATGGAACACCGTTCCGCAAGTTAATATGAAATGAATAATTAGGTTCATAACAATAGATGATTATGGAATACATAATAAAAGCCATGAATGTCATTTTACATATCACAACATGCAGTTACAAAACAGATTGTAATTAGTTTAACAAGCACAGCAAGAAAACTCGCAGAAATTCGTGGCTTTAAATCTTAAGTCCAAGAAAGAGTGAAAACGAAGTTGCGATATCACGTACAAAATTAATAGAAAGATATTTCATAGTTCTATGGAATTACGTTCACTCCAAGCGATAACATCTGATAAAATCAGATGAAGCTTTATGTGTGAATGATCTCGTGCAATAATTTGTCGTATAAGCATGACGTATAAATGGACAAGACTAGTAAGACTATTTTGACCGTAGAGGAAATGTGACAATGCTTTGTATTCATACCACGTCTTTCATGACTAAAAAAAATATATATATATAAAAAGAAATAAATATTTAAAAAAATTAATCGTTGGATCCATGGCGTACTTGAGATTCTTTCTTTATATAAACAAATATATATATATATATATATATATATATATATCTGCTCCTTATAAATATGATAAGGTGTGTGTGTGTGTTTTTACAATGAGAAATGCAACGTGCCCATAGAGTAATGTCTTATTGGTAACTCCACATTATCACTTGGCCTATCGACAAGGTGGAGATTACTAAATACACACTTTCATCCAGTAGTCCTCTTTATAATGATTCGTTTTGGGTCTGCCTGTAACTTGTACAACAAAATCTGATGAGTCCAAAGGAGCAGATTTCAATCAACATCTTTATGCCACGAGCAATATTTTTCTGGTCTGTGAATGATGTTCTATTTTAAATTGCACACAACAACATCATTTTGGCTGAATGATTACAGTTAACAACATCATTGCTCAACCTCATTTTGGTTTTAAGAAAAATTGTCAGACTGATTTTACTATCGCGCAGATAGCAGGTAAAGTGACAAAGCAGTTCTACTAAAAAGAGCTCGTTATTGCCACACTGGCATACTTATGGATTAAAGCAATGCCTTTCATACGATAAAACGGGTATCAGAATTCTCCTTTACGGATTAGATTGTAATATGGTATATGACTGGATCGAGGCCCACCTTTTAGTTAATACATCTGCACAATTAGCGAAAGGAATGTAAATAAAGTAATAATAGTAATTTATCTTTTTCCTCAAGTTCTCTTTGGATGCTATCCTCTTACAAAATTGATGAATACATGATCATTCCATGACCATACAAGACAGGGGCGGATCCAGGAATTTCGTAAAGAGGGGGTGCGTTTACAAAATTAAAGGGGGCGCACGCACCCCTCCCCCATTTTTTTTCTTTTTATTTCTTTTGTTTCAACAAAAAAATAAAGGGGGGGGGCGTGCGCCGGTTGCGGTCCTCCCTGGATCCGCCCCTGCGAAGTGCTACAAGTAAACCTTTTTTATGCTTTACACAGCACCCTCAGATATTTTATATAATTTGCCATTCACACAAGCGCGCGCACATGCATGCACAGCATGCATTTCGCCTGTAATAATCTTCAAGCCTAAAGGACGCACGACTATAGAAGAAGTCCATACAATGATTGATGTGGCCACTAGATGGCGACATTGCATGAAACACCTCTCACTTTCCAAGCATGTCAAGTGTGGAGGCCAAGTTAATCAAAGGGACATTCCGGGCGATTTTCATAATTTCACATCATGTAGTACATACGTAAATCAACAGCTCCATGTATAGATTCCTGGAATTTGTTGTGGTCCTTGAGCAGAGAAACCAATAGATTTATACGGCATAGACACTATATCCATTAAGCCGTGTGTACCATGAAAATGTGACAAAAACAACAATACACACAGATACACACAGTTGGTCATGCACCTACAAACTAAAATTCACACACGAACACCACTCACTCACACGAAAAACAGCCACAGCACGAAGAAAGGAAGGAAAGGCGTCATACATCATGAACTATTTTCTGACAGAGTGTTTCAAAATAGTTTGCCCGCACGTGTCTGCCTCTATAAGTTGGTCAACAATCAAATCCAAGCTGCGTTGTCAATTAATTCAGTATGACTGTGCGTTCTAAGGAAAAGAATGTAAAATGGGGATTGCTTATAAAGACTTAAGAAATTGCGACTGAACTATAGAAATAGAGTAGCGGCCTAGGACATGTAGGAAAAGCAAAATTTAAATATTCTGACTACTAGTATAGAATATAAGTTTAATTGTAAAATGTGCAAAATTTAAGCTGAAGGGAAGTATGAGGATGATTTTGATTACAAGCCTGAACACTGCAAAAAGTCCGGTGCTAGATATGAAACACCGAACTGGTGTTAAATGTCCGGTGCTCATTTATGGTGTTAGATTAACACCTCCGGGTGTCATTTCAAAATGTAAAATTGTTTTTTAACATTTTCTTAGTTACCGTTCTTCTTGTTGATTTTAACTTCTACAAGACGATCAAGAATTTTCCGATAAAGTAATTGATTTTTGTATAAAAAATAAAGGTGTAAATACATTAATACCACAGTAACACCATTTGGTGCTGTCTCCTATTGAAGCTGGACGGGTGTTATACCATTGACATTAACACCAGTAATATCAAATCAACATCATGTGGTGACATTGTTGAATTAACCCCAGCGCAGTGGCAAAAATATTACCAACTACAGTGTCTAATCAACACCACGAAGTACCAGGTGAACACTTTTCAACACCATCACAACATAGGGGCCTACTACACCTGTGGGTGTGGCCCTTTATTGACACTTGATCGGTGTTAGATTTAACATCCGTAGTGTTTAATCTAACACCGACGTTTTTGCAGTGAAGAAGCACGATTAGATAGATATGATCTGTTGCTTTTTTTACATTCCAAGACGAACCGATGTCATGGTCACGATTGATAATCGTGTTCATCACAGCAGAAAAAGTTTGAAAAGTCCAAAAGTTTTCTACAATCAACGCAATTGCCGCGATTGACCTCAAGATGTGATCAGAACACCACGATTGCTCCATGATGAAGTCCGTGTTTCCAGTTTCGGCGCCCATCATGACAGAAGGAACGTAGCATAAATGATACGCCACACAATTTTTCAGCTCATTCTATTACGAGAGCACAGGTGTATACTATAGGGCTTAAGGGGAATATATTATACGCGTGCGTAATATCACTATTATCAGGAGTTTGGTATGTCACGTATATTCATATTATGTTCACATGCTTATGCGAACCTTCATCAATCTCGTTCTACGTACATGTATACTGGTTTCAGAGGCATCGGTAAGTCCGTTTGTCTTTCAAAATCATACTAACTGTCCTCATTCTAAAAGTTGTTCCAGACAGAGAAAAGGATATATGCGTTGTTATATAGTTGCAACCTGTTCTGCGTAAGCTAACTATAAGCCTAGGTGAAGGCCAGTTATTCCATACCTTGTGTCGACGATTTCAACTTCGTGAAATCACTGCATTGCACTATGGCTGTCATGGCTGTATAATGACCTTTGAGTATGCCCTATTTGCATTAGTCTAGACTTAATGATTATCATAGTTAAGTTCCACATGCTGCTATGTCATATAGACGACAAAACTTTACTAACTATAATCATGGCAAAAGGTTTACTAGATCGAACACATAATGCAAATTATGCGCTGCTGTTTTATAATCGCAACCTGCTCTGTGTAAGCTTCCAAAGTGAGGGCCATATCGTACCTTGGTGACGATTTCGGCATTGTCAAATCACTGCATTGCACTGCGCCTGGTGTAAGAAGTGAACTTTGTAGTATTTGCCCTTTGTCAACTGATTATCAAAGTAAAGTTTCTCACTCACAGACCACAAAATGTTTCTTAGAACAAAATTCTGCAAACTGTTATAATTGCAAAAGTTGTTCGAGACGGAGTACATATTTATGTGCAGCTATTTTCTAATCACAACTTGTTCTTTGTAACTAATGAAGTGAAAGTCAATTTCGTACCTCGTTGACAATTTCAACGTTGTGAAATCACTGTAAAATGTAAGAAGTATTTGACTTTGTCTATATAACTGATTGTTAAAGTAAATTTTCACGCGCTGTCATAGACGACAAACTCTTTCTTGGAATAAATGTTGCTAACTGTTGGCCTGATCATTGCAAAAGTTGTTCTAGAACTATATTACATATTTCATGGGCTTCTATTTCATAATTATGATTTGTTCTGTGTGAGCTTACGAAGTGAATACCAATTTTGTAACTTGTTGACAATTTCAACTTCATGGAATCGTTGCATCCCACAGCGTCTTGTGTAAATCACGACCTCTGCAATATTTGCCTATGTCAACGAATAACTGAAATAAAGTTTCATACGCTCTCATAGACGACAAAGGCTTTCTTACAAACATTATACTTCTACTCAATATCCTCGTACCGAATGTTGCTTTAGAACGAGCACACGATTATGCGCTGCTGTAATCATGTATACCTGTTCTTTGTACTAACGAAGAGAAAGCCAATTCCGTACTTTGTACACGTTGATGATAAGGGACTTTGTTGATTCTGCCTGTTGATTGATTTGATAACTGTAAGATAATGATTTATTTTCATTAAGTCTAATTGAGTACCAGGTTGTACAATTCCCATATCATAATAAAACACCAATCCACGACTTAGCCCATTTGGTCTACTATGAATTTGGTCTAAATACCGCTTTTGGTTGAAAAAATATCTAATTACCCATTTTGGTTAATTGTCACTTAGTCTAATGACAAAATTGTCTAATCACAATCTCGTCTTGGAATTTCCCCCCTGATTCCGTTTAATACCAGAAATTTGGTCCATGGACTGTTTTCAAGTCACAGAGCAGACATAGGCCTACAAGGATCGAAATGCACACGTTGATTGGATGGCTATAGCTAACAGACAGCTGCGTGTCGTGTATGCTATCGTAGGGTATTGTATATTGGTTCTGGAAAACCAAATAACCATGAACGTATGAATATCGATCACAACCAATCACATTCAATAGCCTTAGGACGCCCCTCCTATCATATACGAACAAGTCTTCAGTGACACCCCTGATATCAGATACTATACCTCCCGTGACACTCACCAGTGTAGCCAGATTTATGGTCTACTATTGGAGCACTGGCGTAGCCAAGGGGGGCGATGGGGTACACCCCCCTCCCAAACCCTCCCCCTCTGTGCCTCTTTCCCTAGCCTTAGTACACTTTTAGATTTACACAAAAAACAATCTAAATAATTCAGAGTGCACAATACTTATCACTTATATTCCGAAAACTCAAAATTCCCTCATGTACGAGGGAAATATCCCCTTTTAAGCGACCCTTTCCTCCCTCAGTTCCCCCAGATCAGTTTTTTTTAATAGTAGTTTCCCAAATATTAAATTAAATATGCATATACGAGATATCTCAATTTCAACTTTAAAAGGCAAAAGCTCAATCGTACGGGAAGGGTGGTGATAACACTCGACCACGCCTTCTCCCCGCCCCCTCCCCCCCCCCCCTGCATACACGTATAGAATGTGGCTACACTTTGAACATAAACAATTTTCCAAATATGCCACAAAATGTGTGCTCCAAAACGTTTAACTGCAATCAGAATACAGAATCTCCTTCCACAGACTTGCTACATTTCTCTTCTGATTAACAAATTTCCAGATATTCCAACAAAAGTGTGCGCCAGATTGTTGAATATAGGAGAGATATCTTCAGATCTTGCCACCCTTCCATTGCTTGGTACCCACTACAGACTTAGTACGCTTTAGGGAATGACAATTTCCGAATTTTCCACAAAAAGTGTGCTCCAGATCGCTTTATCTCAATTCTAAAAGCCCAAAAGCTCCGTCGAGCGGGAGGGCAAGGCTCATAATTCCCACCTCCCTGAGGAGGGGTATCCCCCTCCCACACCCTCCCGCTAAGCTCTACCTCAACAGACTTTGTACATACGCAGAGATGATGCACATTCGGAATAAGAGCTAAATACCGTGATTTTAACACTTCCCTGAAAGTCCAATTTCCAGTATTATTTGGCACTGGAAAAAATTCAAGTAGCCTATTGCACCAAACGTTTACACCAGATCGCTGAATTTCATGTCTGAAAATGCGAAATCACCTTCGTGTGGGAGGAGAAATGCCCCTTATCTACACCCTCGTGTGCATGCTTTTTCTGTTTGATTGCTGACAGACAGCGTTCATGATATTCATTGTAAGAATAAAAGTTTGTCTAAATGATACCATTTCATATAGGCAAATTGTTCAATGATAATCTGCATCAAAATATATTGCTACACCTTATGTTTTAACTGGGACTGTTTCAAGTCGATAAAACACGCAAAAACAGGCATCAAATTGCACCATTTGTAACATCAAAATGCAAAAAGTTCTCACCATGGGAGGGGAGACACCCCTCCCACCCCCCCCCCCCCCCCCTCACTCGCTCGTTCCGCTCTCTCGGGCTCACTCGCGTTCATGATATTCAGTGTAAGAATTAATGCAAGAAGTTTATTTAATGATACCATTTTATAGGCAAATAGTCGACATGAAAATATATTGCTACCTTAAACAAGTGGGACTGTTTCAAGGCGATAAAACGCGCAAAAACATGCATCAAATTGCACCATTTACAACATCAAAATGCAAAAAGTTCTCACTGTGGGAGAGGGGACACTATGCTGGCCTCGGATTTCTAGGTAACATTAGATCCTATCCAGTCAGCTAACCGCCGTACACACAATGTACAACAAGAATAAAATTGCAGACAGTCGAGTCGAACGTTGCACTCTTGTCTTTATTGAATTCTCCTTCTTGCTGTGCATGCGCAAGCCCAAATGCGTATGCGCATGTATGTGATGAACGAACGGTAAAACTGCAAATGAAACAATGAATGATACACTGTATGAACATATCAAACATACATTTCTTTGAATCACAATAAATTGAATGCATATGGATATAATGCTCCATTAACACACACACAAAAAAGGTTTGCTTCTTCTGAACAAACAATAGTACACTGTCTTGTACTGCGTCATTATACATACACATTTTGTATCCATGCATGTATTCTCTACACATTATGAAATGGCAGCTTTTGAATGTCATTATCCATCCACTGTTACACTATAGCAATGTTAATTATACACCTTGTACACTATTGCAATATCCATTTTCTGTTGCAATATCAACAAGAAAAATATTGCTTAAAGGCTGTAATATACATGTAAAGACCCTATACCAGACTTACAGACTTGTGATCTTCCAAGCCTAGAAGCTTAACCCTTCTGGATGCATTCCGATTGCGATCCTGTCCCAAGCTGTGAAATAATACAGTAAGTTGCAAAGGATTGTATGAAAAATGCAAAATAACTTACATCACACATTATATGCCTACATGTGTGGCACTACGTTTGCCTTCGTACATTTAAGCAAGGTAAATTATACTTTCCCTTAAGCCAGAGCTGCTTAAGATGCCTTAATAACGTACACTTCATACCACGTAAAAATGTAACAATATTTCAGCCTGTACGCTACCATACATCAAACCACATACATGTACTATATGAATGTAATACGTAAAGCACGTATGTCAAAACACAAAAGCACAAAAGACAGTCTTTTATTCATCCTGACGTCTAAATGCATTATTTAGACTGAAACTGTCCACACAGCTAAATTATCACTAATCTTCATCATTACTGATATCGAATCCAACCTCATATCTACTTTTGAATCTTCACCTGGAAATATTACTCAACAAACTGAGTTGCTTAACTGTATAAATCAAATTCTGTCTTACAGGAGTTGTGAATTAATTCTGAATGTATTACCACCATATAAACCAAGTTCTGAATACTGCTCTACACATCATATCAGCTCATGGCCAAGTGATAACACAAAGTCAATGCGAGTCTACGGCGCTACAACTACAGTAACTCTACACGCAACGTACAATGCACAATGCGAAGCTATCAATCCTACGCTATATCAATATGCACCGTACATAACCTACACCAGCGTCTCTTACGCTAGACCGTTCATGATATCCGGACACACAAAAGGCATCTAAATTCTTTTTTTTATCACGAATTGTGAACAACGTAATAATCGTAAACTTACGCAGAACCATCAGAGGAAGAACTTCCACCCGGAATTCTGTGACTATCGTGAGATAATCTTACATATTTTCTGCATTTTGGCTAGACTCACGAACGAGCAAACCGTCGGTTCGTGCGCCATCTTTCTAGCCCATTATGGAAGGCCGAAAATCACACTACTATATATTGCGCGCGCGCATACACTTAACACACAATCACTGCTACATTTGAAGCGCTAACACTAGCCTACGTATGGGAAGCCGAAATTGCAAAAACAACTCAGCGCGAACAGCACACTCCCCCCAACGTCCGATGGACGTTAAAACTTTCACAACTTAAAATATTACCTAGGATGTCCATAACACATCTACTTTTGAGTACAAATACACATAACTTATGGTACATGTCACATGCGAAATGTAAACTCTAAAACTGAACAATTGTCAACAAGTGGCCTTCATACTGACCATGAACAGGCGTTTACTCCGCCTCAAGCAACAAAATTAACTCCTGGATTGGCCTACAATAGGTTTTTCCAGTTGCAGGCAGACGGACTTCAACTTGACGGACTAAACCATCATCTCCAGAACCAACACTCTCAACGATCCCAAGAGGCCACTGGTTTCGTTTGACCTCCCTGTCTCTCAACAGGACTATGTCACCCTTCATGACATTCCTCTCCGTACTTGTCCATTTGCGCCTCTGCTGAAGGCTTTGCAAGTAGCGGAGTCTCCATTGTTTCCAAAACCTGTCGGCCAGGATTTGGACGCGTTTCCACTGAGCAGTGTACATGTTACACTTGCAATCCTCGACAAGCACCTCTTCAATGCTCCCATGTTTCTGAGTCAAGAGCACCGAAGGTGAGAGGAAAGATGTGTCCTCTGGATCAGAACTCAGTGGAACAAGAGGTCTAGCATTCACGATGGCCATAGCTTCCATCATGAATGTGACCAAAGTCTCATGGGTGAAACTTTTCTCTCTAGTCTCGAGCAGAATGCCATTGAGAATTCTCTTGAATAGTCCTACCATTCTTTCCCAGGCTCCTCCCATGTGTGGGGCATGGGGTGGATTTAGCTTCCACTCTGTGTTGTTCCTCTCAAGAAAGGTGCGAAACACCTTGTCGTTCAAAACTCCCACAAAATTTGATCCTCTATCGGACCAAAAGGTTTCCACTTTGCCTCGCACAGCCATGAATCGCCGGAGTGCATTGATACATGACGAAGTGCTCAGTTCCTCAAGAACTTCGATATGAAGAGCTCTGGAGGTCAAGCAGGAGAATATCATTCCCCACCTCTTGCTTTTGGCAGCACCTCCTCTGGTCTTCCTGGTGACCACTTCCCATGGTCCGAAGCAATCTACACCGACCTGGGAAAAAGGAGGTCCGATCTTTAGACGCTCTTCAGGGAGGTCAGCCATGCGTTGAAGCACAGTCTTCCCTCTGAGTTTGCGGCAGATCACACAACGGTGGATAACGGCAGATATGACTCTCTTGCCCCCGATAATCCAAAACCCAGCATCACGCAGAGAACCTTCTGTCAACTGTCTGCCAGGGCGCCCGTTATTGTGATAGTGCATCACAGGGAGCTTGGCAATGTGACTCTTGCCGGGGATTAATACCGGGTGCTTCACTACCACAGGAAGTGAGGACTTCCTCAACCTCCCACCAACGCAAATCAAACCATCTTGGTTCAGAATGGGTGCTAAGTTCCGTATTGAGGAGTTAGAAGGTAGAGGTACTCCCTCTCTGAGACATTCATATTCCTCATGGAAGGTCTGCTTCTGTACTTCATTCACGATCATCATCTCTGCATGACGTACAGATTCAACATCTGTGTTGCTACATGTGTGCCAGCCATGGCAACCATTGCCACTCCTGGAGCTGAATGAGTGAGCAATGTGTATGAGCAGACGGAACGCTCTGACTAAGCTTTTCCAGGTTGAAAACTTTTCAAACCTTGGAACAAGTCCTTGCAGTTCCACACTGGTTTTGGTGACCTGGATGTTCACATCTTCCTTTATCTCTTCATCTAGGTCAGGATCTACAAGTGGAAATTCTGACACTGGATTCACTACTTCCTGAGTAGCTATCTTCTGAGGACCGGTAAGCCACGATGAGCCTTTCATCTCATGATGAACCTTATTCAAGGAGTATCCCATGAACTCCGTTGAGGAATCGAGGACTCCTCTGATTTTGCCTTTCTTTTTGGGATGATAAACCCCAACTAGTGGTAGGTAACAGCACTCTTCATGTGCATTAAGAGGTGGTGACACCTCTGCATGACCTTGGGAAATCATCCCTTCCATGAATGTCAACATGTGTTCTCTCTTGATTGGATCCCTCTGCATATTTGTCTGGAGGATTTGAGCTCTTTTCAAAGCTTGTGAACGATTGTTGGGAAGACGATCCCTTTGCTCTTTGAAGGGTAGTGGAGCTGTCCACTTGCCATTTTTCAGGCCTCCCTTCTCTACCATCAAATGGACAAACTGTTGTTCCTTGATTGACAGACTGATACTGTCATCTTCGTTGTCAAAGAGGTGTTTCAACCTGACCTCGTTCGGACAGGGTTCAAGACATGTGGGCCGGCCCGTAGAAAGAATCTGAGTGCGCAAGGGAGAAATCCTCACTGTCTGTCCAGCACTCCGGTGGACCCCTCGAAGGCACACATCACCAATGATAACCCAGCCAAGGCATAACTTCTGTGCAAATGGTGAGTCAGATGGCCCAATCTTTTGGTCTAGCACATGGTGCGCTTCAACCACATCCCTGCCTATCAACAGAGTTGCTGAGCAATTGTGATCAACTGGTGGGATCTCAACGCTCCTCAAATGATCATATGCCTGGACTATCTCCGGAGTAGGAATTTCATCCTTGAAATCCGGAATGTATGAACACTCTGACTGTTGGCAACTCCAAACAGACAGTGCCGTGGATGTCTTCCACCACAAAATCGTCAGCACATCTGCCGTGGGCAGACACCTCTCCACTGCATGTGCGTAGAGTGTAGCTAATCTCGTCATAGGCAACATCGAACTTATCTAGGAGTTTAGATGTGGCTATGGTCTTATTGCTTTGGTCATCTATGACTGCATATGTCTTGACCACAATACTCTTATCCCTCTTTGACCTCACAAGTACTGGTACAATCTTTGCACAGGATTTTCCTCCTATGCATTTAGAACCCTTCATCTTAGAGCATGCACTTGTGATGTTGGTTCGAGGATTGTCTTTGGGAGGGTCTTCAGGTTTCTGCGTACTCTTCGCAGGTTCGTTACTATTCTCCCAATGAAGAATTGTTAAGTGGCGTTGACTTCCACATGATTCGCATTTCACCCTTGCCTTGCACTCCCGGGCTGCATGTCCCGAGAGGCAGCACCTGAAACACAGCTGGTACTGCTTGAGAAGATTCTTCCTCTCAGGTACCGTTTTTGCAAGGAATGCCTTGCACTCAATGATCGAATGTGGCTTCTTGTGGATAGGACAAAACTCCTTTGAGGCCGAAGGACGAACCTCCTTCACGTCAGTAGCCCTGACACTGACCGTTTTCTTCGCAACCTCCTGATGCTTCATGTCACGAGGCAACATGAAGCTGGGATCATTGCGAATCTTCGCGTGATAGCGAACAAACTCGCTGAACACCTTGAAAGGAGGGAAAGTCACCCGGTACCTTTCCTTGTACCGGGATCCCTCCATTACCCACTTCTCCTGGAGATTGTAGGGCAACTTCTGCACTAAGGCCTGCAACCCTCTGGCAGAATCCAGATGCAGCAATCCTGGGAAATCCCCATTCTCTTTAGCATACTCGATCTCCAGGAGCAAATGACCAAACTGCTCTAGTTTTTCGTTCTCCCTATGTGTAAGTCTAGGGAAATCTTCAATCCTCTGTTGAAGATCGTGTTCTACAGCCTCTGGGGAGCCATACTTCCTGTCAAGGAGTTCCCACATTCTTCTCACACCAACATTCGGTCGGTCAACATGAATGTCATGAATGGCAGAGACCAGTTGGGAAGATTCCTTACCCAACCACTTCATGATCAAACCCATCTCTTGGGATTGTGTCAGCTGTCCAGCTCTGTGATAACGCGTCCGAGCGTAGCTTTCCAGGATCTGTAACTGAATGCACGGTCATTGAATTTAACCAAGCCACTTGACACCAATTCCTTCTTAAGCAATACATTACTTATGTCAGAAACTACGTTTACAGTGTCTAAGTTAGGTGGGATAGCAGTGCCTTCCCTACGATTAACACTCTTTGTTTCATTGTCACACTTGGACATCCCAACATACTGGGATGAATACACACCATCTTCAGGAGGTACACCAAGTTTTGTTTGTACTTGACCTTCCCGATTTTCTTTTACAAACTTAGGGGAGGGAATTGAACTCCCCTGGTTGATGTGATTTCCGTCAACTGGAATCTTACCATCTACATCAAGTGAGGACAAATAATCCTCCACACGTTCATTGACATCTTTTTGCATAAGATTCAATTCAACACCTTTTACAGACTCTTCGCATTCGTTTAAGCCTGCTTCGAGGACAGAAACCTGCACTGCTGCTACAGCAGCATCTCTTTCTGCCTCTAACACTACACGTTCTGCATCCTGCTTCGCAAGATCTGCTTCCTGAGCAGCCCTTTGTTTTGCAAGATATGCTTCCTTTCTAGCAAATTCTAACCTAACTCTAGTTGCCTCTGCTTTTGCACGAGCTAGTAGTGCTTCAGAGGCCACTGACGAATGTCTACTCGCATTAGACGGTCTCGATGACACGCTCCTCGTCTCAAGTCTGTCGCCCTGCGTGGACAGCGACGGCATTTGCGGTGACTCCGCTCCTTGTTGTCGAGGTTCTGTTTTTGTCGACATGATGAATCCTCGCGTACGGTAAGCGATGTGAAATCTCTTCACTCTGCCTGACGATTAAGTCCTTTTACTCGGCCCGAAGAATAAGTCTTTTTACTATGCTGGCCTCGGATTTCTAGGTAACACTAGATCCTATCCAGTCAGCTAACCGCCGTACACACAATGTACAACAAGAATAAAATTGCAGACAGTCGAGTCGAACGTTGCACTCTTGTCTTTATTGAATTCTCCTTCTTGCTGTGCATGCGCAAGCCCAAATGCGTATGCGCATGTATGTAATGAACGAACGGTAAAACTGCAAATGAAACAATGAATGATACACTGTATGAACATATCAAACATACATTTCTTTGAATCACAATAAATTGAATGCATATGGATATAATGCTCCATTAACACACACAAAAAAAAGGTTTGCTTCTTCTGAACAAACAATAGTACACTGTCTTGTACTGCGTCATTATACATACACATTTTGTATCCATGCATGTATTCTCTACACATTATGAAATGGCAGCTTTTGAATGTCATTATCCATCCACTGTTACACTATAGCAATGTTAATTATACACCTTGTACACTATTGCAATATCCATTTTCTGTTGCAATATCAACAAGAAAAATATTGCTTAAAGGCTGTAATATACATGTAAAGACCCTATACCAGACTTACAGACTTGTGATCTTCCAAGCCTAGAAGCTTAACCCTTCTGGATGCATTCCGATTGCGATCCTGTCCCAAGCTGTGAAATAATACAGTAAGTTGCAAAGGATTGTATGAAAAATGCAAAATAACTTACATCACACATTATATGCCTACATGTGTGGCACTACGTTTGCCTTCGTACATTTAAGCAAGGTAAATTATACTTTCCCTTAAGCCAGAGCTGCTTAAGATGCCTTAATAACGTACACTTCATACCACGTAAAAATGTAACAATATTTCAGCCTGTACGCTACCATACATCAAACCACATACATGTACTATATGAATGTAATACGTAAAGCACGTATGTCAAAACACAAAAGCACAAAAGACAGTCTTTTATTCATCCTGACGTCTAAATGCATTATTTAGACTGAAACTGTCCACACAGCTAAATTATCACTAATCTTCATCATTACTGATATCGAATCCAACCTCATATCTACTTTTGAATCTTCACCTGGAAATATTACTCAACAAACTGAGTTGCTTAACTGTATAAATCAAATTCTGTCTTACAGGAGTTGTGAATTAATTCTGAATGTATTACCACCATATAAACCAAGTTCTGAATACTGCTCTACACATCATATCAGCTCATGGCCAAGTGATAACACAAAGTCAATGCGAGTCTACGGCGCTACAACTACAGTAACTCTACACGCAACGTACAATGCACAATGCGAAGCTATCAATCCTACGCTATATCAATATGCACCGTACATAACCTACACCAGCGTCTCTTACGCTAGACCGTTCATGATATCCGGACACACAAAAGGCATCTAAATTCTTTTTTTATCACGAATTGTGAACAACGTAATAATCGTAAACTTACGCAGAACCATCAGAGGAAGAACTTCCACCCGGAATTCTGTGACTATCGTGAGATAATCTTACATATTTTCTGCATTTTGG
This sequence comes from Diadema antillarum, assembly GCF_040938485.1. Lineage (NCBI taxonomy): Eukaryota > Metazoa > Echinodermata > Echinoidea > Diadematoida > Diadematidae > Diadema > Diadema antillarum. The sequence goes on from NW_027270953.1 coordinate 2,197,459, forward strand.
CTAGACTCACGAACGAGCAAACCGTCGGTTCGTGCGCCATCTTTCTAGCCCATTATGGAAGGCCGAAAATCACACTACTATATATTGCGCGCGCGCATACACTTAACACACAATCACTGCTACATTTGAAGCGCTAACACTAGCCTACGTATGGGAAGCCGAAATTGCAAAAACAACTCAGCGCGAACAGCACAGACACCCCCCCCCCCCCCCCCCGCTCTCTCCGCTCGCTCGGGCTCGGTCGCTTCGCTCCCTCACAGACTTACCGTCCCTCTGAGATCAAATCCTGGCTACGCCGTTGTATTGGAGGGGATCATCGAACGTTAACAAAACCAGCAATTAATGTTGCATTTAAGTAACAGGTGTACAAATGAGTATGATGACGCTTTTGACACTAATGTAATGATATACAAATGATGCACAGGATAGAGTGCGTTAGTGAAGGTGCGGCGCACTCGAGAGTATTGACAATGGTGCAACATGCACTCGGCGCACTCGAGAGTATTGACAATGGTGCATGTTGCACCATTGATTGTCAATACTCTCGAGTGCGCCGCACCTTCACTAACGCCACGAAATAATCCTGTGCATCATTTGTTTTATAAAATGGGTCGAAAACTAACAGCATTTCCACGTACCTTTATGGGTCAATACCAGTCAGCTACATGTAGCACTTGCTCAAGAGTCAAGATGTCCGAAGATGTTCGTCCCAAACATTTACGCACGTCACACTCGGAAATCCCGCACATATAAGTACTGTACGTATAAGAGTATACGTACGCCACATGTTACGCACAGGAAAGGCCGGCCGGCAGCGCAGCCCGTTAAGTTGTTTACAGGATTGGCAGCGCATATAGTAGCGCGCGACGCACTTGTAACAACTGATTGAGTGCGCACTGCTAGTGTAAACATTGTGACGTCAGACCGTGCATGTTAGTAAGGAATTAATGCACGCACACGTGACTCATTTCAGCGCTTCCAATTGGCTACATTCTTGAACCCATTTTATAACAACGTTTAGTGATACATGTACTACCCGATGTAATCAAATCGACATAATCATTCGTAATCTGGCATGGCACGTGCGCGAGCAAGCGTATTGAACGACGGCACCAGAATACCAAAGTGTTCTGATTTATAAACCCTATGCACTGATGGTAAAGCTCTATTTTGCATTGCACTGTTGTCATTTTACTGTTAGCATGAATTCTTAAATCAACTGGAAAGCGTATTTGGTGCAATACACCATCGTTTCAGAATCATTTCCTATTTCGGCATATTTTCTTTTTGCGCGGGGATGTGAAACACGTTTCAATCACAATAACTACCAGTTGTATACGATAATTTTCTCCAAGAACGATTATCTTCAGTCTCTGAGATGACAATTTCATCTGTTGAACCAGGCAATACTGGAATGTAAAAGTACCAGGGCTTGGACGTGAATGGAACACGGCAAACAACTTAATTAGACCAAGTGAACATTAGTCACAGTGTGTTTTAGACTAAACGGTCATTAGATCATTTTATTTGTGCATTAGACTAGTGCCATTAGACCAACTGGTCAGCAGACTAAATTTATTGATAAGTAGCCAAACTATAGTTATTAGACTAAATAAACATTGGGGGTTAGACTAACTGACAAATTAGCTGTATGGGTATTAGCCAAATTGGTTGGAACCCAAGTGACGAAATAATGGTAACCAGACAAAATGAATATTAGACGAATGGGGAATATAGACGAATCGATTATTAGACAAACAACGTTAGTGATTAGACAGTCTGGTAGATACACGTGGCGATGGAGCAATTGAATATTAGACGTTGCCTATAGCCTAATTTGTAACATGTATTTGTGTCTTTGGACTTTGTACATTATTGAATAGCTTTATTTTTTTTTTGTATAATCTGTGTGTTGGATACAACTTCATATAATTCAAATTGACATTGGAGAATAGCACATATTATATTGGCTAATGCCGGATATTGATTCCCTTTTAACAACTGGCAAAACTTCAGTTGTGGTTTGGAAGAGTAGAGTGGACGTATGATGGTAATTGTAGGTTTGTAAAAGGAATAAATTGGGGAAACTCCTTTTAGTCATCCATATGTTACAAATAATATTGTCATCATCTTGTCCCTGTTTCTTGTCTTTTGATCATTATGATCGTTTTCATCAAATATATTCTCCAAGGTACCCACAGAGAGAAAAGATGGCTGCACTGAAAAAGAATACTGTTTATATTCTACTGACGATTGCACTCATCTGGAACTATAGTGCCAGGCCCTCGAATGCGGTAAGAGCACTATTTTATATACACATCAAAATAATAAGTATAACTGGCTTCCTCTCCCCTTTATATATATGCATAAAAATTGGTTGCTTTTTTTTTACGTCACAAACCCTTGAAAAAGATCGGTAACTCTGTCTAAAGCTCGGGAGAATAAAAGGCTATTAGTGAACATACTACAATGTCTGCGAGCAGTCATTGGGCCGTCACACCTATATATATATATATATATATATATATATACAACATGTATATTTTGTATCTTTTGTTTGCTTGCTTGAGTGTACCAGAGCCGTATCTCTTACACTGTACTTTAACAAGAAACTGTTACTAAGTTGATTTAGTTGCTGATTAATTGATTGATTGATTTTATTTTCCGTATAAAAACAACAACGGCTGGATGGCCCATATTCAGCGATGCCAACATATATATATATATATATATATATATATATCAAAGTTCAAATTTCAAAGTTCAAATTTATTTCCATTCGACATAAAATCATCAAACAATTCATACAATGAAAACACATAGATACATATATATGAATATCAAAAGAAATATACACACATACACAAAACAACAACAAGAACAAGAACCGATGCGTAAATTCATGTGAATGGGGGGTCACCAGAGAAGAGCAATAAGCCTTGTAAATCGCCGATCCCTAGAAAACATAAATAATGTGTTAAATATATCGGGAGTATAGAAACGAAACTACGGAGGAAAAGAAAAGGACAGGACTGAAGAACAAATCAAAAGACATTATATAAGTGCAATTAAAGTAATCATTCTGAATGAGAATATGAATTCAGGAGTAAACATTTATAATTCCTTTTAAAACTATTCAAAGACGGTTTCATTTTCAAATCAAATGGTATTTCGGTCCATATTAATGGACCTTTATAAAAAACTGTATTCTTAGAAATATTTGTTCTCACATGACATAAATGATGATCATTAGCACGACGGGTGTTATAAGCATAAACATTACTATTCAATAAAAATTTGGAAGAAATATTGGAGGGCAATATATATATATATATATATATATATATATATATATACATACATGTATATATACATATATATAAATACATATATATATATATATATATATATATATATATGTGTGTGTGTGTGTATGACTATAGCTTACATAATCCTATACACGTATATGGATTACTGGTCCCCATTGAAGATTGGCAATAGCTATAGCTGAAAGGACTATTCCCACGAAGGGGGAATAGATTATATCAACATATTTGCTTTTCTCGACGACAAGTCTCCTACAATGATTAGCCTATACAACATGTAAACAAAATAGTACAATACGAAATGCTTACAGTTGGACCGCAATATGAGACGACGCAGTAAGATATTCTGTAATTTTTGTGCCAGGGTTCCCCATTGTTTTTCCTGATCCATTTCACAGGAATCGGATTGTGAGTTTCCCTCTCAAATGACGTACGACGAGAGGCCTAAGCTGTGTCCGAACGGTGCCAAAGGTCTCAAACTCTGCGAGCCGGGCCAGTTGAAGATCAAACCATGCATCAGTGCCGATGAAGACACGACGGATATGTGAGAAAACCAAAACTGTCATGCACTTGACCCCATATCCATCCAACTCTCCTATATAACTTACTGCGCTATTTTTATAAGATTCCTTACGACGGGAAAACGAAAGACCAACAAAAAGAAAACCCCACAATAAGTATTTCCTTCAATTGCTACTCGGGGTTTTATGATCATTGATATAACGGAACAGTGGCTTTGATGTCTAAAATGTTTGCACAAAAATGATTCCAAGTTCATCGGCACCTTTCATATCATTATGACCTTCGACTGGTTGTTGGTTTGTCATTTGATTTTGTTATTCTTGTATTCATCTGTGTCAAAGTAAAAACGAAGTCTTGATGTCGCATCATGACGGTTTCGAAGTTTTTTCTATGAATATATAGGTTAAATATGGTAATCAAATTCCTTCCCTTTATTATCAATGTTTAAAGAAAAACACGAACTTGGGGCGCTGTGGCATAGTTGGTATGACTCCCGACTACCAATCGGAGGACGCGAGTTCGATTCCCGTCCAGTGCTTACGTCCTTACCCAACACGTCGTCCCTCTCGACCCATGTGTATACATGCACCTGGCAACGCTGTATTATAATGACAGGACCCTCTGGTAGAGCAGTGACAACACTGAAGGGACAACCCTTGATAACTGAATTGAATTGAATTGAATTGAATTGAATTGAATTGAATTGAATTGAATTGAATTGAAATAAAGGAGACGTTATTAACACTGTTTATAATCTATTTGTATGTTCTTTTTTTCTTCTTCTTTTTTTTCACCTGTAGATGTGAAGTTTGTCCTCATAAATTCTTCCAGACTAATTTCAATAATTGCGCAAAATGCCACGAGTGTTCGGAATGTGGAATGAACGAACGAGTCAAGATTGTTTGCACCAGTACGTCAAACACGGTCTGTGAAAGCATCTTTCCCGAAACGATAACGTTGACAACCACTAAAACACCTTCAAGAGCGTCAGTGTCCATTCGGGACAGCCAAGCAGACGATAGTAGCGTTGTCGAGACAATGTCCGAGAACTGTACGACAACACAAATCAGTGACAAGAAGACAATTGCCACGGAGTCGAAACCGATTACGCCAACCGAAATCAAAGGGTCTGAAAATCGTGCTCCTGAAAACGGTATATTACGTTTACTCTGTTTTACTAGATTTGGGTGATGGGATGGGAAAATGCAATATAGAGGAATGGCCATTGATGATTAACGGTTATTTCAGGCTCGACATTTTTAGTGATAGAAGTTTATGTCGGAACACCTTATTGTTTAATAAAAGACATGTTTCGGTGGCCCCCAAAATCTTAAAAGTGGGCGGGCTCCCCGCATTGCTTTTATGTGTTTTTCTGGTCTATAGAAAAGAGGGAACTATATCGCCAAGTGCATGATGACCGCGTGCATTTCAGCTAGATGTGTTTCCAGATCGCCGCGAGTCCCCACAGACAAACGGACAAACGGTCGGCCTTATTCACAGCCAAAACATTTTTTTTTCTCTCTCACCTAAATTTCACAGCCTCTGAAGTTGAAGTATATAGGGATATTTTACCCATAATGCTAAATTTCATGTACTCAGGGAGTCCCAACGTGTAAATAATGCACGATTGACTAAGATTAAACAACGTGGAATTTTTCTTTTTTTTAACTTGATCCTCACACCAGGCAGGTTTCAAATACACAGCAGAAGAGGATGCGCTAAAATTCACTTTGGAGGTCGAGGGCATATTTCATTAATATTGCTCTCCCACTTGCTTAGCTGAAACAGTTTATTGTCTAGTTCATAACTCGGTGAATTCTTTTTAGCGTGCAATATCCTAGTCACAGCATGCGTGTATGGCACAATGTATTTTAATCGCTTTATAATAATAATAATAATAATTGATATGATTTATATAGCGCCAAATCCACTCTGCAGGGTGCTCTAGGCGCGGAAGGAAGAGAAAGTGACGAAGTAAAAGACATACAAATATCAAGTACATGTAATGAGTAATCAAATTGAGGCTTTAAACAAGTGAGTTTTTAGACTGCTTTTAAAGGAGTCTGATGAAGAACAATTTTAACGGCTGAAGGTAAGTTATTCCATAAGGTGGGAGCAGCATGGCCAAAGGCACGTGTGCCCCATATTGTAGTGAATCTTGGAATTATCAGAGAACCGGAGTTGGATGAGCGTAAAGATCTAGCAGGGATGTAATTATGGAGTAAGTCAATGTTATACTGAGGAGCAGCGCCCTGAATGCAATGAAAAGTCAAAAGTAAAATCTTAAAAATAATGCGATCTTTGACTGGTAACCAATGAAGTGATCTCAAAATAGGGGTGATGTGATTATTATACCTGTCAATTTTCATAATTTTTTCATGGTTTGTTGTACAGTAATAGATTGATGTGTTTTTAGGTGATATTCTAATTCTACGTTTTTCTTTATTTCTCGGGCGACCAAAACTGAAATTCCATGATTTCGGTCGACTGAACGGGTCAAAAAAAGAAAAAAAAAAGAAAAGAAAGTCACAATGAAGCCTTACTTTATAGCCTTATACTCTCTCTCTCTCTCTCTCAACCCCCCCCCCCCCCTCTTCATATGTTATTATATACACACACATTGTAGGCCTATATAAAAAGATAAGATGCATCCTTTTAGTGAAATCACATTTAATCTCATTGTAAAGGGACCTGCGTGATTAAGACCTTGTCAAGACAGGTATCAAAGACTGTGCAACTATTATAAGCTGTAAATATTATAGCCTATGCCAAGGAGACTGCAATCAAAACAACGAACAGTACTATCCAAACTTTTTTTTTGTTTTCATTTCCAGGTTTGTCGATTGGTTATGTGATACTCATTGTAGTGATCTGTGCCGTCTTATTAGTCCTGACACTGGTGGGGGTTCTGTGGAAGCAGAAAAACAGGAATGTGAGAAATCTATTAAAATCATACCACCTATTATTCTCTTTCCTATCATGTACCCATCTAATCTATTAATCTCACCTTTGATTGTTAACTCCTCTTATTATTTCACCTGGTACCATAATAAGTCGCGTGTCTACACCAGTAACTAAATTTACAAAGGAAAAAAACCATCGCAACTACTTGATCATGAGTTACACAAAAAAAGTGATGCCTATATGTTCTTGTCGAAAAATCAAATTAGAAAATTGAATTGAATTGAATTTAATTTAATTTAATTTAATTGGAATTGAATTGAATTGAATTGAATTGAATTGAATTGAATGAGTATGCAATTGATTGTTAATCATCCGAGATGGACAACTGATCCGAGCATAGTCATTGCTACGAACAACCTATTTCATTATTTTTGCGTATAGTTGTTGATGATGTGTGGGTTTTTTTTTCTCACTTCCTTTTTGCAACCCTCGGATGACAAAAATATCTCCTGAGGAAGCTTTGATTTCAGCAGATATTACACCGCCCCGCCCATAATCATTGCAACATTTCCTGAGTTAACACAGCAGTATTATACAGGGCGGATCCAGGAATTCTGTAAAGGGGGGCGTGACTAATATTTCTGGTACCACTTCTGGGTTTCATTTCATTTTTTTCTTTTTATTTCTTTTGTTTTTAACGAAAAATAAAGAGGGGGCGTGCGCCGCTTGTGCCCCCTCTGGATCCGCCACTGTTATAGTAGAACGCATCAGTAAAAGTTCGTGGAAAATGGACGATCGACTCAAAAAATGTTTTGATGCCGTCACTGTAGAAGATTACTGTAGTAATCATGACTTCATTGTTGACAATGATATAAAGAAAATGTAAGGAGAATTTTTAAATTTGCGTTATAAGTATGTATTCTTTTGACTTGTTACTAGCATATGTTAAGGTTATAATAACCTTAAATCTGAAGATAAAATCTGAAGACATTAAAAAAATCAATGTGTTTCGCCTTTTCTGACATAATGAAAGCGCACATGACGTACCTCTTTTAGAAAGCACGATAAATTATTTTCCGTGCTTTAAAGAGGTACGTCATGTGCGCTTTCATTATACCCCCGCCAAACGAAGTTTGAAGGGGGTATATAGGAATCAGCGGACGGTCGGGCGGTCGGGCGGTCGGGCGGTCGGTCCGTTGCAAATCTTGCGTCGCGAACTACTTCCTCAGTTTTCAACCGATTCCCATAAAACTTGGCACAGATGTGTGCCTTGGGTTGTAGATGTGCAAGACGTATTTTTTGACAGTACCCAAAAGTACGTTGCCATGGTAACGGCATATTATGGGCAAAAATGGGTACAAATCTTGCGTCGCGAACTTCTCCCACAGTTTTTGATCAATTTTTATGAAATTAGGTACAGATGTTCATCTGAATATGTTAATGTGCAAGACACATATTTCCGCAGTGGCAAAAAGTGCGTAACGGCATGTTATTGGTAAAATATAGGGCAAAATGCTTCATGGCAAAACTGCTTCATCAGTGTTCTTCCAATTCTCATGGAATTCATATTGAATGTTTGTCTTAGGATATAGGTCAGCATGACACATTTCTTGACAGTGACAAAAAGTATGTTGCCATGGTAACAGCTCACATATTATGAGCCAAAATGATGGAAAATTTTGTGTTGCAAACTACTTCCTCAGTTTTTGCCCAATTTCCATGAAACTTGGCACAGATGTGTGCCTTTGGTTGTAGATGTGCAAGACGCATTTTTTGACAGTACCCGAAAGTACATTGCCATGGTAACGGCATATTAATGGCAGAAGATCAAGGAAAGATCTTGCGGATTTAACTACTTCCTCAGTTTTTTGACCAAAGCTCATGAAATGTGGCACACACCTTGATCTTGGTGGGAAGATGTGGAAGACATATTTTTCGGACGTGTCGGAAGCTGCGTTGCCATGGTAACGGCATATAAACGGCAGAAGATCAAGGAAAGATCTTGCGGATTGAACTACTTCCTCTGTATTCGACTGAAGCTCATGAAATGTGGCACACACATTGGTCTTGGTGGGAAGATGTGCAAGACATATTTTTTGGATGTGTCGGAAACTGCGTTGCCATGGTAACGGCATATTAATGGCGGAAGATCAAGGAAAGATCTTGTCGATTGAACTACTTCCTCAGTTTTTGACAAAAGCTTATGAAATGTGGCACACACAATAGTCTTGGTGGGAAGATGTGCAAGACATATTTTTCGGACGTGTCGGAAGCTGCGTTGCCATGGTAACGGCATTTAAATGGCAGAAGATCAAGGAAAGATCATTCCTTGGGTAAGACTGTCGTCACGGGGCGGGGGTATTAATCACCTTAAGTGATATTTCTAGTTATGTCAGAAAAGGTGAAATACAGTGAATTTCTTTTTGCTTCAGATTTTGCATCATTTACTTCACTTTCCTTTGAGTTTCGCAGAGTGGTGCATTACGGAGAGGAAAGGCATTTTTGATTGAACATCATTCAAATTTTGTGTTTTTATGGGACTATATTCGAATTTTGCACGATGGTTTACGATAGGTAAAGAAAATCATTTCTGGGTAATTGTCCTCCATTGATCCCACTGCTGACAGGGTCAAAGGCCAATCTAAGTGGATGAACATTGCAATGCAATAACGTCGTTATAAATCATTGGATTTCATTCAATGTGGTATAGAGAGATGACGAGGTTGTGGTATTCTACCTTTATCAATTCTGTCGCTATCTCGAGTAACTGCCAAAAGAATAAAACGTACATGACATTTTACTCTTTACTTTGTCATGATATTCAGCAGCAAGACCAAAGGAACGAGGCAGATGGTGAAGAAAGGATTGCATTTAACTAGCCAGGTCAACGAGTTGTGAACAACAATTGGGCAGAGGAAAATTAGTCATTAACATAAAACGGAGAAGCAGCAAATTAACCGGAAGTGAATGTGTCCAAGCTGCCTTAACCATCAGTCGGATGCAGACTGTGAAACCAAGTTCTAACCTCCCTGGTGAAATGGAGCGCAACCAGAGTGGTCATAAGAGTGAAGGGTTGCCCAAGTAACGGGTGTAACAGGAGACAGCCACATGTCGGTTACCTGATAAATGCAGACATCTTTCTGAAAATTGTTTCGTGAGAATAAATAATCATATAACCATCATGAATTAATGTGGTAACCATTTTGCTAGTTGATATCCGTGGCAAAAAAAAATAAAAATTATTATGTAAAATGCTGCATTGTTGAAAGGATCTTACTCCATTCATTTATTTAGTTAGTTAGTTAGTTAGTTAGTTAGTTAATGATTATGAAAAACCGATGAGACTGCTTACCTTTGTTCCAGAGTCTGACTTTCCGTTTTATTTACCTTGCAATGGTTTTATAAACGCTTGAATCAAATTTCTGGTCTTTAGGGACTAATGTTTCCAAAAAGAAATTAAACTTCCCTTTCAAAGGTATTGAATATGACAATATTTCATGAAATTGCAAATAGATTTTAAACCAGCCCCAGTTGTTACAATTCATGACCTCACGGAAAAGATTTGTGCAACATAAAGCGAGAAGAATATTCAATTCTCCTTTCTATTTCGAAAACATACGCCTAATATTTTTGTGACGTCAATGAATGGACTCAGTAAGCAAAAGTAGACTACGCCCTATTAACAATGCAAAGGTTCAAAGGTGTAACTGTTTTCCTTGGTGAGCATTTTGATGTTGTTGTTGTTGTTGTTGTTGTTGTCGTATGGTGTTTAGCCAGGATAAATGCCATACCCATGTGACTCTAACGCTTTTCCGTGTCGTTAATTTGAATGATCTGCTTTAAAAATGCCAACACAAACGACAATATTTCAAATTAAAGGGAAATTTTCATGTCTGTCAGGCAATTGCAGGCTTTTTTAACAAAAAGAAATGAATACATTTTTGTGAACGATTCACTATGAATACTTGTTTTCCTTATAGATAGGTCATTTTATCTCTAGTGTCTGCAGGAGTGGCAAAAATGAGTTCCCCTCCCTATTTTTCCCCCCTCAAAATAAAATGTAGAAAATGGCTCTCCAAAACGCACCTTTATTTAAAAAAGAAAGGAATAGAGAGAGAAAAAAAAAGAGCACTCTAAATAATTTTTCTAAAAAGCCTTCCCGACGGATATATATATATATATATATATATATTCTTTGATCAAAAAAAAAATTAAAAAAAAGACCAACATAAAGTCTGCACCTACCTCCCCCCCCCCCCCTTCACATAGTATACTCTTCATGTGAACATGATTATTCATCAGAGCTTCTTTATTCAGAGGACGGAGGCAGATGATGACGTGACTAGATACTTTTATTATGATGATAATAATAATAATGATAATAATAATAATAATAATAATGATAATAATGGTAATAATAATAATAATAATAATGATAATGATATTAATAGTAATAATTGACAGTGCTTATATAGCGCATAACACAAAGTGATAATGTCCCTAAAAAAAGTGAAAAGATTAAATACAAAAACATACAATTCAAATTACCGTGATGTTTTATGCCGAGATTCATATTTGATCACACTGTAAACAAATGGTGTCTATTATGGTGTCTATTCGCCTATAACGCACCTGTGGTGTGAGTTTCCGCGTGCAAACATTGTGCAGTTAAGTGTAGTTTGCTCTATTTTTTTTTGGGGGGGGGGGGGAGTTGGGGGATTTGCTTGTCCGTCCTTCTGTTTGTTTGTTTACTACGAATCCATCCGGTTTAACATTGTTTATTGGTGCAAAATGACGATATAATATATTATCAGGCATGGCTTAAGATTGACAGATCAAAAATGTATAGACTACCATGTTTGTAAGAAATCGGGCAATTGAATACCAATGAAAATATATAAAAGTATACATTTTGTGACATATATAGTTAATACATCTTCACAAAGTAGTGAAAGGAATGCGAATAAAGTGTAGTTATTATCTTTTGCCTCAACAAGTAGTCTTTGAATGCACTATCCTCTTACTAAATTGATGTATACAATCATCTCATGACATGCACAGGGGATAATATAGTGATGCAAGTAAACCTTTTTTTATGTTTTACACAGCACCCTCAGATTATTTTGAATAACTGCACATTTGCACAAGCACACTCACAGCATGAACTACGTCTGTATTATCTGTAATAATCTTCAAGCAAGACACAAGGACTATCAGAAGAGAGAGATTTTATTTTTTGTTCAGTCGATCAATGATAATTGATAAGGCCACTAGGTGGCGACATTGCGTAAAAACACTTCTCACTTTCCAAACATGCCAAGTTCGAGGGCCAAGTTGCAGTTCTTAAGAAGGTGCTCGTTCAGATGACTAGACACCGCAAAAATAGATAGATAAATAAATAAAAAAATAGATTAAAAACTCTGGTAAAGATCAGTCACCTTCAGCTTTCCGCCAGCAAGGGAGATTGCCTAGTTGAGGATGGCAAGTTATTTTATTCGAAGGTGCATTGTCTCCTGCAATGTAGCGAGTCTTCAACGAGTACATAAAGAGAACCAGCTGGCAGATTTGTACTACAGCATCTATCAAACATCATCCTGCCATTGGTGACATAAGCAGCAATAAAACAGAACATAGAGATTTTCCACAAAGCGGACTCCCGAAATTGATTTGAGAATCCCTTCTGTATACATTATACAGATATCTGATGTATACGTCACATTGATATTGCCCATACATACATACTTATAGTAGTTTGCAGCACTACACTATACACTTAGCAGGTATATGTAAAATATACATGCAGGCCTACACCTACAATCAATATATAATATGTGTATGATATGTATTGTGAGTTGAGATTTGTTGATGTACTAGGTGTTTCAAAAAACATTTCCCACTTTTGATTCTTAATAATTCATAAACTATATATCAGATAACACTGTCATTGATATGAGTAATAGCTGAATAGTGTACAATTTGGTTAGAGGTGGTTTAAATATGAAAACATAAATCAGTTTCATGAAATCCATGATTAATTTCACAGTTAGGTTCCAGATTTTGCTCTATTTTCAACCCTCTGTACAAAATTTCACTTTGCACAGGGGTCAATGGGTGTGTATGGGAGTGTGTGGTTAACACCCTGACAATGGTCCTAAACAATGGTTAGGGTTTGAATGCTTCATTATTTATTCATGAGAAATTCCACTATCATAACTAGTCTTTATTCAGCCTCTGGCAGTATCTGTGTAAAGTCAAACGCCTGCCGATACTGTCGTTGGGTCTCGACAGTGCTCTCCCTACTTCTGAAAAACGAAATTACAATGAATACCTTCTGTTCTATCGTAAACATGGTGACAGGAAGTAAAGAAAATCAATTAGAGTATACACTTGTGTAAATGGAGCCTTAAATAAATCTACTGTGAAACATATCGCCCCAACGATAAATGCTGCTGAACTCTTTACCAAAAATGATTTCTTTTTATCAAAAAGCGAAAAATTTGTCAGACTATTTAGTTAGTAGACAGTTGTATTAAAATGAGGAACTTTAGATCATTTATGCTTATTTATATCCCAAATTTAGTGATATGTGAAGCAAAAATTGAAAATGATTGCCAGCTGGAACGGAATGTGGTGTTTGCAAGCACATGGAAACGTGTGCTTCCTTTTTCCATGTGCATGCAGTTTACCCTTTACCGTGCATGAATCCAGACTAGCAGTGCCCAGGGCAATCCACATGAATTATTGATTAAGCATTCATGTGCCTGGGAGCACGAGACTGACGCCTAGTCAACAGGTGGTTCAGGCATGTCTATTGTTCAGGGCCATTGTCAGCACACACTCACATACACATCATTGGTTCCTGTGCAAAGTTCATTTTTGTACAGAGGGTTAAAATTTGACCAAAATCTGAAACCTTACTTCAAAATCAATCTTAGATTATATGAAACTGATTTATGCTTTCACATTAAAATTACCTCCAACCAAATTGTACACTATTCAGCTATTATTTATATCAATGACAGTTTTATCGGATGAATATTTTTTGAGCTATTAATGATCAAAAGTGGGAAATGTTTTTTGAAACACCTAGTAGCATCAATAATGCTGTTCTAGTGCTTCCGCAGTCTGGTGTGTTAAAAGGTCTTCGTGCACATCCGTTAGGCTGTTTCAACATCTTACTTGGGGCCGTATATAGCGGTCCCTGTCAGATGGGCAAAGGTTGCTGAAGATCATGATTCCTAAATCGTTTGAAATGTTATGTCAATTCGACGCGAGCATCTTTAAGTTCAAGTTCAAGTTGCATCTCCAGCAAATCAAGGATACAATAAAATGTTTGCGTATACAAATAATGTCACGAGATCAGTACAACAATGTGATGAACATAATAACATGTAGTAAAGACACAAGTAAATCATTAACAGAGATACAAATGAATGCTATTTCATCATGGCAAACTAAAGAATAAATATATTTTTCACGTATCTGCCCAACTAATTAGGCAATATAGGTCCTAGATAAATTACTCGACTCCGCGCTCCCATGGTAATGTCAGCAAAGTATAACAAAGGAGGAGTTTTAATTTTCTCTCCCGCATAAACAAAACCTTCTGCCACAAAAGGCCTTCCATATCCGGGTACCAGGGGCCTGTGATGAGACCAAATGAAGCAAATAATAAGAAACCACTTGGGTCTATGTTTTTTCGTGTAATTTAATAGTGTAGAAAACATGTGAGTTTGACTTTTCAGGGAACCAAATTTCGCTAACGCGTGATTGCATGGTTTGACTGTGTTTTCAAATCGGCGAGGAAAGTCAGTTTACTCAGAAAAGACTTTATAGCAACGTAACAGTCAAAGTCAAAACGGAGGAAGTTTAATGAAATGCCGAAAGAATGTTGTAGATTAAACCAACATATGACTGGACAGACATTTTAAAGAACTAATTCATGATGAATATATTTAACTGAAAGTGCGAATTTAAGAACGTCGTACATGTACATTAAATTGGCTCCAAAGAGATTGTTTCTTCTCTCCACCACTTGCTCTTTGATTGGCACAAAATTTCAGCAGTTACCCATCTCTGGTTTCAGCTGATCTTTGCAAGGTTGCCGCCCTCTTGTGTCACCACTATGCCTTTATACCCATGGACATGCCGGACTAGACTGCCCAGCAGGACAGTCTCAGACCTGTTATGAGCTAAATACTGCACTGGTCGTATTAATGTGATTGTTCTTGAAATCCTGTAAATAGACACTGGAGGGTATGCATATGAAGGACTCTGCCTCCATCCACTTTTCACACATGTTATCTTTGACAGCGGAATGTGGATTTTCTAGTATTTCGGAAAGCTTTTACTGTACAGTTACAAGCTCCATTTAGCAGCTAGTTAGCGTACAGCACAATTTGAGGGCCAGTGCACGGGGCACGGCAGGGAGGCACACAGCATCCCTACCGCAGCTTGCACCACCGCCGACGACCGACAGCACAGCCATAGCCACAGCACAGGATCGGGCAGGGCAGGTAAACATTACAGCTGTACATATATTGTGGTATTTATGTATTCAAAGCGAGAAGACTCGCCCGCCTGTGTTATAACGGCATTCAGTTACCGTACTTCCCTTTTTTCTTCGCTTTAATCCATTGATATGGCAAAATGCCTGTTCATCGATCAAAACTCAATCTCGATGAAGATGTTTACACATTTTCTGACTCCAATAATCTGAGACTGAGGACTTGTCAAGATTTTAAATTTGAGTGTGTGCGTGTGGTGGGAAAGGGCAAAGGTGTTTGTAATAGAGAAAGACTAGCCTGACCAGACCGCTGTGCTTCGCACAGTGGTCTGACATGTGTTGGTGTTTAAACGTTATAAACAATCGTCACTATTGACGGCAAAATCACATAAAATGCCTTTTATTTTGTTTGATTTTAAAAGTAAGATAATTTTTACCACTCACCTACAGCGTATTTTCCTGATGGTTGAGTTGAATTCGGCGTTTTGTTGGTATCCAGACCTTATTGTTGAATTTTTCGGAGTAGATTGTGCGGTGGCAATCTTTTCCTTCGAGAGCTTCACAAAATCAACAAACTACCACGCATGCGGAACCGGAAGTGGTTGCGTTTTACGTTCGCCCGTGCCCCCGTGCGAACGTGTGTTTTATGTGTTACGTACGTAAAGCTACAGCACTCGTATCCGCGCGTGCTGCTTTGGCAATGACTTGACCTTTTTATGGGTCATTCCGACTAGCTCACCACTTCCGCCCCGACTAGCTGTTGTAGTATAGGACGGACTAGGAGAGTGAATGTCATTCAAATAACATGCAGATGAGGAGTGAAGCAATATGGACGTTTACAGACCTGACTTTAGCCACTGATTTCGGTGAGTTTTTGACATAATTTAAACAAAAAATCGCATACCGATTATTGAATGATTATCATAGATTACAGGAATTCCTTACATATTAGTTTTCCACGATTAATAAAGATATTCATGAAGGAAATGCACACCCACCGCTGAAAACTAACAACGAAGGAATAGACGTGCTGTTTGTAGTTAGAGAAAGACATACTGTAGTGTAGATCTTCATGATGTCAGGGATCACTTTATTCATACCCCATCCCCCGGCCCCCCAAATGAGTATTGAGACAATGTTGTGGGTAGCGTAGCAGAATTCCACAACGTACATGATGACATGTCGGGGCGTTAGAGTGTGACTTGTATGGTGATTCCCCCCCCCCCCCTGTTTTTTTGACCGTCAAAAGCATATCATCGCTGCGGTGACAAGACCTTGTATCTGCAATTTTGGTGAAAATGACTTTTTTTTCGATTAATGGTCAAATAATGGGTTAAGTGATGTCCTGTCCAAATCAAAACTGTCTTTATATTACTCCAAAAGCCACCACGGCATGTCAAATGAAAAGCTATCCCATTCGCTACAGTGCCTTGGCCGCCATGTGTTTTGGTTCTCCTGAACATTTGACATTTTGTAGTATACCAGGTCTTGTTGCCCCAGCGACGATATCGTTTGTTTTCAACTGCTAATAAACTGTGTAAATGCTGGGTGCCTTTTTGTGTTATGAAGCTCACTCAAATTATACAAATAAAAACTCTTGATTTTACCTCTTCACAGTACTTTTGTATCTGAGATTTCCTTAGTCAGAGGTGTAGCAACTTAGTGTTTTCTCAAAAAACTACAAACATATACAAACATGAAACATCCACTCACTAAAACTTTAGGATTCCTATCAACAATTAAGAGTTACCATTCTGGTACCCCCTTATATTGTCCAGGTTTGTGCTCTTAACCTTGAATTTGCTTTAATGTTTTAGTTGGGCACAAAGTACATGCAGAACTTATTTACCTCTCTGCATCCTCGTTAAAAAAAAAAAGAAAAGAAAAGGTGATTGCTAATTACATAAATGATTAGCAGTTACTAAAAAAAGAGAATACAAAAATACTGCTAATTACATGCATTTTGTAAATATGGGTGTATTGAGAACACAAAGGACATTTTACTTTTCACTCAAATTTTACATGGTACTTTTGGTAGTC
Organism: Diadema antillarum; assembly: GCF_040938485.1. Classification (NCBI taxonomy): domain Eukaryota; kingdom Metazoa; phylum Echinodermata; class Echinoidea; order Diadematoida; family Diadematidae; genus Diadema; species Diadema antillarum. The sequence continues at coordinate 2,214,757 of NW_027270953.1, forward strand.
ATTTTTATGCCATCAGCCCTAAGATCACATTCATAACATGCTCAGTGTAGACACTATACCTAGTGAAAAAGTAAAATTCCAAATTCCACATGTTTGTTTCAGGTGCATTAGTATAGGTCTAATATTCATGAAGCCTGTACCCTATTGCATAAAAAGATGCAATCACCCCTCCCCCCCCCCCCCCCCCCCCCCCCCCCCCCCCCGGAAAAAAAAAAAAAAAATCAAACATGTGTTGTAGGTATCAGCCAATCAGAATTGAGTATTCAGAGACCTTTATAGTTGCATATTTAATTTTCTGACTTGTGTTTGATCTTAACTTTACGCAACAGGGCCCTGTGCTAATAACGTTTTTCTTTGTAACTTGAGTTTTGTTTTCTAAGCCAATTTGAGCATGGTGTACAAATGTTTGTGGAGTTATACTTTGAGAATCAGTGTAACCTTTTTAACGTTATCTGAGTTTGCAGGATATCAAGTGCAAACAAACAAAATAAAATTTAGTCAGATGTAAACGAGAAGGACCTTTCCTGAACATTCTAACCTTGGAAGTTGAAGTTACTGCATGCGAAACATTTAGAGTTGAGGCCTTGTGCAAATGACACTGTAAAGACAAGTCATGATTCAAAGATAAGAACCACTGTGGAATAGTGTAAACATTTGTCCATGTGTATTACAATTATAGCATAATATGCAGGGTAACTAAGAAATTTTTTTAAATGCCATTGTTTAAAATATTCACTTTTCTGTGAAGAAATCAAGGCATTACAATGTAGGTCTTACAAAGTACCGGTACATCAAATCTTTTTAAAGTTTCTGGGACTGCAATCCCTCTGAACGTGATAATGTGTAACGAGTACAATGATGTCATTTGGACTTACCAGTGAAAGTTTTTTAGTGTAAGACCAATGATGTGTAGACATGTTGATGTAACTAGCCAACTTCAGGGTTATAGACGTATAGCCTGAAAAGCTCTTGTTTTTTGTAGAAATATTAATACAACAAATTAATCAGAAGTGTCCACAGAGGCAAACATCTTGGTCTTTGAAACCCTGTCACTTCCTCTTCCTCTTTGAATGATTCCAGACCTTGTTTTTGTCACATGTTAGGGAATATTTGCTCCAAAACAAAAACAAAAACATAAACAAAAACAAAAACAAAACCCACTTTAGACAAGATAGTTTCTGTGCTTTTGTCAACATTAGTGAGAGTACCGATATTGAACATTTTTTGAGATCTGTGCAGTACCATGATATTCTTAGGCAGGAGAATTTTGTAGGTAGGATAATGTTCAAAATCAGTGCATTTTTGTACTTTAGAAAAAAATCACCGCTCTATGATTGCCGCAAGAGCACAGAATCTTCAGTTGCTAAAGGGTTAAAGGACAAGTTCACCTTCATAAACATAAGGATTGAGAGAATGTAGCAATATTAGTAGAACAAATCATTGAAAGTTTGAGGAAAATCAGACAATCCGTTCAAAAGTTATGAATTTTTGAAGTTTTTGTGCAGTACCCGCTGGATGAGAAGACTACCGCAGTGTATGAATAACTTAGATGTCACATGCATACAACAATACACTTGTATAAGGAAAATATAAAGAGAATTTCACAAAATCCCATCTTTTGAAAAAAGTACACATTCCCCTGACTCGTTACCGATAAATGTTATGGGTAATATTATTCCCCCTGCCTTTAGAAAGAGGCAAGTCAATTGCTCTTTTATTATGCGAAAAATGTGAAAATATGTTGAATTTTCTTTTATATTTTCTTTATACTGTTGTACGCATATGACTCACAAGCTGTAGTAGTCTCCTCATCCAGCGGTTCCAACACAAAAATTTAAAAAATTCATAACTTTTGCATCGATTGTCCAATTTTCCTCAAACTTTCACTGATGTGTTCTACTAATATTGTTGCATTTTCTCAATCCTTATGTTTATGAAGGTGAACTTGTCCTTTAAGCAGCTTTGCAAGTAGACGTTGACATCTCTAACCATACAACGAGGTGCTTTGTCAATCTCACTAGATATCCTATTTGCATTGCCTGGAAAACGGGGTGATTTTTAATACTTAATCGATCATTTGATGCCCATAATGTGCAAATGAGATATCGTATGTTCAAAGCAAGTACATGTACTGCTACCGGAAGTGAATGGTTTGCATTGCATTGAATGCAGTGGAGCAAAGTTTTGCATATTTGGTGAAAAATGATAGGTATTGAGGTTGGCCTTGCCTCATTGATGCATAGCATAATGCCTCCTATTTTACTTCACACAAAATCTGGTGCCTGGGCACCTGTGGTCATCCACTTTTTCTGTATTACTTTTTTGAATTAATTCACTAGTGCATTGGATTTGAAGGGAAAGTGTATTGAAAGCAAACAAGAGAAAGTTTACAGAGTCGAAACATATCTATTGTACCATACTGTGTAACATGCATCATGTCCTGACGAGTAGCATTCGTGAATTTGCAGCATGGAAGTGTACAATGTCAGTGGCGGATCCAGAGGGGAGCGCAGGGGGCACATGCCCCCCTTCATTTTTTTTTTAAACAAAAGAAATAAAAAGAAAAAATAGGGCAGGGGTGCGTGCGCCCCCTTTAATTTTGTAAAGGCACCCCCTCTTTACAGAATTCCTGGATCCGTCCCTGAATGTACAGTGTATATGTAGCCTGTAACATTCCTTACAAGAGAGACAACAGTACAATCTTTGTCATGTAGATGAGTCGAGAGCTGACAAGACAAGCTGTTTGTAAATTGTTTGGCAGGTTTTAAAGTGCAGTGAGTTCTTTTAAATGTGTAGTTCCCCCCCCCCCCCCCCCTTCAACCAGCATGTACAGTTATGTGTGCAGAGGCCCTAATACGAGTGTGCATTGTCATACAACATGTACAATGTATATAGCATGTTGTTATTTGTGCATGGGTATACCCAAGGCTGGGGGATATTGTAAGGTTCTTATGGGGCTGTTCTATTCCGTATTTCAAAGATTTTTCTGTTTGTAGGACCAGTCTTTTTGGATAGTTTTTGGTCACCAGATCTATAAGCACTAACCTTGAATCAGTGGGAAAAAAATATATACAGTGTATGATGAAGAAAGTTATCAAATTATTGTTATTGATACGACCTTGGTGCATCCAGACAGGCGTTGCTGCACAAAAAGACCTGAAATAGAAAAGAACAAATACACACACACACACACACACACACACAGACAACAGAATAGATGACAGTAACTTACAATGCAGGTGCATTAAAAGTTAACAATACATTGCACAATGAATGACAACCCTACAATGCAAGGTCTCCCTGCCCAGTTTGCCATGAAAACTAACAAGTGTTGTCCATTTATAGTTTGTAAAAGCCGCACAGAGTGACTGCTGTATAGGGCCACTAGACCATTCAAATTCAGTTTGCATTTTCTGCTGTTGTGCAGCCCTGATGTATTGCAATTCGTGAAACAAGACCACTTGCATGTATAACCCGTTTTCCCCAGGACGGAGTACGTTGTAATTTTGCTATAACACGCATTTCCCATAAACACTTACCCCAGTATTCTTGGGACTCATCTTCAATGGGTTGACAACATTTGTGGTTTTCTCACACAACAACATATACATACTTCATATTGATTCTATAAGCATCATGTTGTCAGATTAACTTTCAGTTGCTGATTTTACAGCTACAGTAGTGGCTGTAAGTTCAAGTCACTATCAGGGGCTGTGGAACATTTTTGTTGTTGTTGTTGTTGTTGTTGTTGTTGTTGTTGTTGTTGTTGTTGTATTGGAGGCTGAAATTTTGTGAGAAGAAAATGCTGAAAACAAAAAAACAACGCATGAAATATTTCATACCCCAAATTTACACCATGAGGCATTTTCATTAGTGGTCAGTATGTCACTCAGAACCACAGCCACAGAATGAGAAAAAAGTATTCAAGGTATCACAATTTTTACAAAAAGTCAGATAAAAGATTTCTCACCTTGGGTGATGACTTAGTTCTTTAATTTCATACATATATCAGTCAACTTGAAATTCATGAAAATAGGACCTCTACAAAATGTATGGTTTATACACTACTTAAAAGTGCTGAACAAATTTCATTCACGAAACTATGCACTCTTTCAGGCATTCGACACTTCTGTTTAGTGGGTCCATTGTTTATAGTCAACATTCGCTGTTACAGTGTATGACTGGAAAAAGTAGGCAGTACAGTCTGTGTCTACCTTAGGAATGCTGAAAATTTTTAGTCTGAATGTTTCTATTCCTAGACATACAAATGTGTATCGATGTGTGCTTACTGTGCCTTTTAGGGTTTTTTACGATATTGTTTAATGACATTACTGATCAATCAATGACCATCAGAGGGCCTCACAACTGCAAATATGACAGTTTATGACCCAGAGTTTTTAGTCAAACATATCACTAATCAATTCTAGCAAATATTTTCCTAACACTCATTGTTTTGAAGAGAAACAAATTATATATTCTGTATCTTGCACTTTTCTTCTTTTGCAGACAGCCTGTGGTCCCTTGGACGAGATCATAGTGACCATACCTGATGCTAGAAAATACAGTTCCTGCGACTCATCAGTGTGTTCAGTATCAAAACATTCATGAAGTATGACATGTGTGTCAACACAACCAAAAGACGTGAACACATCCAGAACACTGAGTGTTACAGCACTATCCAGATGAGCTTCCAAAGCTTTGTGAGGTAGCCATGACCAAAGGAAGGCCATCAGTAACCATGGAAACTCTCTCTAGGGGCTGCAGGAATGGTTTCATCCATTTCCAGAGGATCTCCATGGTCCTACTTCTCCTTGCTCTCTGGACAGTGACATCTAATGCAGCCCACCCAAAGGCGTACAAGGAGGCACTGAAGGTGAAGGCCAAGGAAGGGGCAGAGACCAAGGGTGGGAAGGGCGCCCTCGGTGGGCCACAGGAGAACTACTGGCTGCCCGGTTCCTGCCAGAAGGTCGTATCTCTGGTGCAGGCCAAGCGGCGCGTCATGGAGAAGCTGAACCAAACCATTGCCAACGTGGAGGACAACCCCAAGATCCCTGGGGAGGAGAAGGCCTTCCAGGTGCACACGTTCCAGATCTTTCAGCGGGAGATCAACGAGAGTGAGAACGAGATCTTTATGGCCATCAATGGACTCCAGAGGGTACTAAAGGTAACTCGTGAAATCAAATAATCTATCTGCAGAGATGCCAACTGCCATTTTTTTCTCTTTTTTTTTTAAGTGGTTTGTACTGTTTTCGGTCCAAACTACTGTAAAACGATGGGTGTTCGCGTGCATTTGATTTTCGCGAATTTCGCGAGTGCCATGATTCACGAAATTAAAATGCACATGAAATTTCTTGTTTACACTATACGCATTGAGCAGCAGTGGCAATTTCATGCAGCGAAAAAGGCCGTCGGCTCCAATTCGCGAAAATTTCGTGCCGGGAATATATCATGTTTTACAGTAATCTGCATGTTTCATGGAAAGTGCAGTTTTCCCCAAATGATATTGCTACACATAGATTTCTACATGTATGGCAATGCTGTTTACGAGGTTGGCTTTCTGGCATCTGGCTAGATTCTTTGAGGCTTCACATTACTGTAAAACATGATATATTCGCGGCATGAAATTTTCGCGAATTGGAGCTGACAGCCTTTTTCGTGGCATGAAAATTTCGCGAAGTGCCAATGGCGTTCAATGCATATAGTGTAAACAACAACTTTCGCGTGCAATTTAATTTCGCGAATCTTGGCGCTCGCGAAATTCGCGAAATTAAAGTGCATGCGAAAATTCCTTGTTTTACAGTAGTCGAAATCATGCTCCAACCCCCCCCCCACCAAGAATTATTCACATATCAATGTGAAGAATAGAGGGTCATGCAAATCATGAAGCACAAGATAGGTTTAATGGTGTCCCAGATTTGATAGATTTGTGTTGACATTGCATCAGCTCACCCCTGTCCTTTAAGCTTCTAGTATGGTTTAGCAGTCACACCCCACACAAGTGTCCTTTAAGTTGAAACTTGAGGCTCTGTCATACAAATGTTACACCCATTTTGGGTGGTTCTCTTGTACAAGTAGAGCTTTTATTCATCATAGTATATTGAAAGTTACGAAGGCATCGTCGTTTCAAAAAGAGAGTACATTCATTTTCTTTGTTGGGGGCTCATTTTGTTTATGAATTGTCACCCTCTGCAACCACACTTGGAGAGTCAACACTGAATCTCAAAACAGGTACATACATTGTACCTCTGATAAAGCAAGATATTTGCATCAGTTTTTTTCATGCCCCAGATAGAGAATTTCCAATTGACTCATATGGATAGAAGATACTGCCACCACACTACGCATGATGATAGCTGAGATTATTGTGGCCACACTTATTTGCGTGTTTACTTTCTCTCAGTAATCTTCATACACGTGCATGTGTCTAGGCCTACATGTATTACGGTGTCTGCGGCTGGCGTGTGTGATACAAGTGTATGAGTCCAGAGAATGATCTACAGCTCTGTAATGTATGTACCTGAGAGCCCTGTTAAAGTCTGCCTCTGTAGCTCACTATTTTTTTCTTTTTGCTGTAAAAGTATCTGCAGCTGTGAGCACAATTAGCATACCAAACTTCTAGTCACATTTTCAATGACTCTGTCACCCTTGACAACTTACTACATACCTACCATAAAACTCATCTTTTTGTTCTGAAAAGCACAGAAACTGACACTTTCTTTCTTTTATGTTGACAGTGAACATACACTGTACTGTAGCTAAAATATGTTGGCAAGTAGATCAGCAAAACTTGTAACACAGAATATTCCATCACATAAATTCAACAGTCACCATTAATAAGCTGCCAGACGCCAGCAGCTCATAATGCAAAAACATGTCACTTTGGCCTTGAGAAAAATTTTTTCAAAATTTGAAGTTTCCTCCAGAAGGGCCTGGCAAGAGTAACATGATTTCACTTGGAGGTGTAATTACCAAGCTGTAAACATGACTGAAAAAAGTTTTACACCCTGTTGTGGAGAAGCATGACACATGTAGTGAGTTATCTTGAATTCCTTCTGGAAAGTTAAGTACTTTCATAAACAGGCAACCTTATCCCCCCCCCCCTCCGGTTTTACATAGAAGTGGTCTGTTGCATACTTAAGTGCATGAAGGTTCAAGAAGTTCATCCGATGTGATTAGGGAGCTTTAGATCTGCAATGCAAATGGGAAGAAGGAAAAAAAACTGTTTTGTGCGTGCGCAAGACCACTTATCAAAAGCAAACTCATGTCATCCGAGTTTTCATTCGAGACTGTTCTGGGACATTTTAGTGTCCGCTCATTTTCACAACGCAGAGAGCTACTTGATTCCATTATGCCATCAGCTAGCCACAAACGATAAATGGGGGCGCTATTTTCCTTTTTTAGGCTATGTCTTCCCGAAACCTATTAAGCTACTTTGCAACATGAGGCAGGGAGAGAGAAAAACGGGTCAATGCAACCGTCGTCTTAGCGTGCTCGTAGCAGATCTAAAGCTTGCTATTGTTGAGTTAATCACATTTTCATTTTTCACGTTCACCCGAGTTGCTTGTTGTAGGGATGACTAATTTCTCTTGTCAGAAATGTCACAAGGAGATCATTTTTGTTCTTGTTTGGTAAAAAGTCCTGGATGTGGATTTTTTTCCCCCAATCTCTACAGTGGATCTGTTTCCTGTCTCAGGTACATCCTGTAAGGGTCTATTGTACTTCTTCCTATACATACATGTGACCATTCTATTATCTTTTATTGCCTGAAGATACACACACAGTACAAATATGTTGTGTGTGCCAAAGGCATGAACAATATGTGTGCTGTGTATCAAATTTGAGTTTATGAAAATTTGTATGAGTTCGAGCAACATGCTTGTCCGGGTTTGCCTTGAATGTTGGCAATACTCATTACACAGAGCAAGAAATTGGAAGTTTACAAGATATTTGGCTCATTTTTACAGCTGCCAGAAATAACCACTGATGTATCGACCAAACACAAAATTGAGTGTTCTGATCATGAATGAATACCAAAAGAGAGTCTGTCTCCTCTTCCTGGATCAGTAGTTTCAGGACACTGTTAACCCGTTGAAGACGAACTGATTTTGCTACATGATGTATAACATGCATTTCCCACAAACACCTGCCTCGGGACTAGTCTGCAGTGGGCTAAGCAATTCACATTTTCTCATCCTTTAAATCGGTAGCAACAATCACTGCAAATACCTGTACACATTTAATGATTCAACATTGTCTTCGTAATGAGCAATAGGCTCATGTAGCAGCTAATAGTGAGTACTCGAGACAGAACAAACACAGAATTACTTACGTGTAACGGCTTTAATACTTAACGTTGGAGAATACCTTGTAGTGCATTAATTGTAGACCATGTGCTTAATCTAATCAGATGCTAAATTTGCTGTTCCATCTGTGCTTCCACCCTCCCCCTTCTCCCTTCTCCCCACAGGGCAACTACAAGGATATCCTCAACATGAAGGAGAGTAGCCGGCTGCGCCTTGAGGCCCTGCGGGAGGCCACACTGAAGGAGGAGCAGGAGTTCAACGACCTGCTGGCCGTAGAGCGCAAGCAGATGGCGCTACAGGAGCACATCCAGCACGTGAACTACGCCCACGGCAACCACACCAAGGTAGAGACCATCCTGGACGAGATCTTGCAGGAGGTGGCCGAGGCGGCAGACAAGCTGGAGGTTGGCATCGAGGAACATGCCTTCGACAAGAGTAAGATGGTGAGTGTGCCGTCTTGAGGTGACATCTTTGTTTTCATCATTTAGTGATGGTGGATTCTGTTTTACTGATTGGTCGATCAACCACATAATACAGTGTATGTCTGTACAGTGTCGGGGCGGAAACATTGAACTGCACATTACTTGAATATGAGACCATTCTGAAGCAAATAATTTTCACACAACAATAGATGTATAATGTACTCTTACATGAATCCCACAAGGATTGGAACAGTCATCCCCCAGCATTCCCACTGATCAGTTACTAGCCATCCCCTTTAAATGAGATATGTTGCTTTCTTGAGACCAAGCAAATGTTGGTCCTGTGAGAATGTGCATTAGCAGTGCTTATGTAGGTTAAAATGGGTTGTCTTTAAATATAAGCGATCATTGTGAAACAAAATGCTGTTCAGGTGCCAATCATAAAATAGTCATTTTCACCCTTTTGTCTCTTTTTATGCCTCGGCCTGAAGGGTGCCGCAGGCATTATTCTGTCTTATCTTTAGTTAACTGTATTTCTATTATTCATGATATTAAGTTGTTACATAGAGTATGGTAGTGATTGTGAAAGAAGTGATCTGAGACATCACAAAGATTGCAAAGATGATAGTCATATATGTTATGACATTTTGTTGCTATGGTAGTAACGTAAGAACAATGAACAAACTTTAATGTAATTTTCCTTGTGATTATTATCTTTTAATTTGCATTGTTTTGATTATGATTACAACTATTGTAATTATCATCAACGTTCATTGTCATCATTCCCATTCTTTGATGATAATAAAGAACTGTGTTTACCATAGACTGCTATTTCTGTCTGCAACTTATGATGATGATGATTATTATTATTATTATCATTTCCACTCTCCATGATCAACCCAGGCCAAGGGATCTCAGATTGAGGCTGTGGTTCGGATCGACGAGATCCTCGCCAACTTCAACAACTCCAACAATGTGAAGAAGCGTGAGGTGCAGCCGGGAATGAGCCTGCTGATTGATGCCAGCAACAACCAGTACATCCTGACCAAGCCCAAGGACACCACAGTACCCCTGGAGGACCACCACTTTATCAGGGTGAGAGAAACTCCTCCTCTGCGATCCTAGCCTCTTTTCAAAGCCCCTCCCACTGCTGTTAGCACTGACAAACATGAGTGAAGAGCTAGAAAGCTGTAGCCAGGCACTTTGGAGGTGATTGTGATAATTATTTGTGGCTGGGATAAAGACTAACCTGCCCACAAATCATACTGATCAAAGCCTTTCCCACTGCTCTTAGCAGTGACAGGCTTGAGTGAAGAGCTAGAAAGCTGTAGACAGACACATGGGTGTGTGAGCCTGTTGAGGTGATTTTGATAATTATTTGTGACTGGGAGAAAGCCTAACCTGTGCACCACTTGTACTGAAGGATTCAGTTGCTGACTAATTCAGTAAGTCACTTCGACCAATGAAAGTGGTTGATTCGGCCATAGAGTTTTCTCAACTATGCCGCAGGGTCCCACAAATCAACCCGTTGAAGACGAGTCCCAAGAATACTCATGCAGGTGTCTATAGGAAATGCATGTTATAGCAAAATCAGCTTGTCCTCAGTGAGTTAACATATGTAGTGGTTTCTATGTGACAATGATTTTCTTTGCTGATTTATGTTATTAATGCACATCTAGGTCCCATTTCATAAAAGCTGTGAGGATTGCAACTCTTACTAGAATAGCATCTTCCATAGCAACAGCCAATTAGGAAGCAGGATTCTTGTGGTTAACATGACACCTGCTATTGCAGCAGGAGCTGATATGCTATCTTAGCAACACTTCGTATTATGAAATGGGACCCAGATCTCTCCGTCTAAAAAATCCATTGCTGTAGTACATGAGGGGTAATAAACACATCACGTGTTCATCTTGCTCACAGGACATCATTCTGATGGTGATACTGGCCTCAGTGCTCGGCTGGATCAGCAGCTCCATGGGATTCCCTGCCATGTTTGGTTACATCATGACAGGGGTCATCCTGGGGTCAGATGGCTGCAATGTCATCAAGGTATGGAGTAAGAGAGAGATTTAGGGCAAAGGAGGGAGATAAGAAATGTGTTTAATCAGAATTCCTGTTCATTTAAACAAGTTATCATACAGCAGTTGTTCTTTTCCTTATATGTTTTTAGTCAGAAAGATTGTGATGGTACATATATCCAAACTAGGGCTCGAATAAAAGAGAAGTTTTTAGTCTACCTTATGAAATACCTGCAGTGAATGATAATTATTATAAAACAAATACAGCACCAAATAACAAGAATCTGGTTTCTGGGAAGTGATGGGTCAAAGTTCAATTCCATCAGTGTGTGTGCCGTTTAGATATACATCTTTGTTAGATCTCTGTTATAGGTGTGGTGCATATGAAATGAAACTTACCGTAATGACACGTTAGCATTGAACTGTGATATTTGCAGTGTGACACAGATGTTTGCGTTGTTGCTTGCACAGCCAATAATGCATTGACTGAGCTAGTTATTGTAGCTTTAAGTAGCAAAGGTATCTCCTCTTTTTTTAACAAATTAAGTGACAATTTGCCTCTCAGAAAGATTTGTTGCGATTAATGAGGTTCATTCGAAGTGCACTTGTTTTGTTTTGTGTGATTTGAACTGTGGACAAAGTGGTATTTGTTTGATATTTTGGCAATTTACATACAAATGTGTTTTAATCTTTGCTCCATGTGGCGATATGATTTTTCATTGTGGTCTCCTGGATGCCATTGTAATTTGGTTCTTTCATTTTTTCCACAACTCTGGAAAACTTTCTTTTGCCATTTGGTAGATTACAACCACACCATGACAATGGCAATCTTGGACGCTGAACCGATGACCATGTTACTACTATATACTCGATTTTTAGCAATGCCAATTTTTTGATAATCAGGACTTCCCATACAATTTTGCTAGGGGTTAAATTCACAATCATGGAGTACAGTAATGGACAGAGAAATTAGAAGTGGTGGGCATCTACTTATACAGTAGGCAAGTTAGTTAAAACTTGGGTCTAATAAATTGTATGATCAAGTACTTTGTTCATGCACTTTGTACTGCTTGCCAGTGCATGTACACATTATATACATATGTGCATGTTGCATTCATGTCAGGAACAGAGTGAATATTTTTGTGTGTTGTTAGATTCATGATAGCACCCGACTCACATACTGTAAAAGTGGAAATTTTCACGCATTTCGCGCAATCAGAAACTAGCGCGAAAATAAAAGCATGTGAATATTTTTGCTTGCCATATGTTCCCGTAGTTGATGTCTTGATACCACAGAATAAAAAAACATGTGAAACTCTTCTTATCCAGCCGAGTGCGAAAAATTATTCGCGCGAAAATATCCACTTTTACAGTAATTTGTGAAAACAAAAAGACATGTGAAAATATATATGCTGCGTACATAATTCAATTGATCTTTTGTTTCTCTGACTTGGTATTTCTTTTGCCACAGGCTGTTGTACAGGTAGAAAGTTTGGCTGAGTTTGGATCCTTCTTCATTCTCTTCTCAGTAGGACTCGAATTCTCTCCCGAGAAAATCAAAAAGGTTTGTAAAGCTCCACATGTTTCAAGTTTTCACAGTTTTCTGCATTGGAGTCTGGCTTTAACTTGATGTGTAAGTGCCTTATATCTGTAGTCACTTTGACCTTACTTCATCATAAAGATATATAGCACAGAAATAAGTTGTATTTTACAATGAGTTCCTAGTATGGCATATATATTCCCACATATACTATTTCACAAATGGGAATCTATAGTATAAGACAATTTCATGAGTAGTTACATTTGTGATTGAGAAACCATGGTGATGGAATGAAAACTTCAGTATTCTCCTTATAGGAAAAAAGCAAAAGTGATTTTCTACCTTCAAGACAAAAAAAAAGAAGAAAAACTACACATTTGTGTTCTGAGAGGTTATATATATATATTTTTTTTATAGAGAGTTGCATATTTCATGAATATTAGTCCACTCAAAAAAATTAGCAAAAATAAGAACACCGTCCAATGTGCCACATATACAGTATTCTGTGAATATCATCTAGTTAATGATGCAGATGCATGTGTCAAACCACAGTAGTCGCACCATGAATCAATGTAGTTTGTGGTGTACATTTCTTTTTAGGTGTGGCGAGTCGCGTTAACCGGCAGCATTGCAATGAGCGTCCTCATGATCGTCTACGGCATCCTGTTCGGCTCCGCCCTTCACATCATCCCCCGCCAGAGCGCCTTCATCGCGGCCTGCCTCTCACTGTCCAGCACACCGCTGGTGGTCAAGTTCCTCAGCACCAGCACGGGCCGCAAGGAGAAGGACGTTGGTGGGTGGCATGTAGACATGTGCAGTCAGATATGCTGTAATGACAGCTTTCAACACTTTTAAAGGCATAATTTACCATTTGCAGATGAAATAAAAACCCAACATTAGTGCTTTAAAATAGTTCTAAAATGGGAGTTACAGATAGAAACAACCACTGTAAAAATTTGAATCAGTTGAATATTGTTAAAAATACAAAATGTGAACAATACTGACAATAAAAATGTTTCCAGATTAACCCATATACAGTTACGGTTTATTGAGATGAAAATACAGATATCACCTTTTATTTTAGGCTTTATCATGGAAATTTTATACTATAGGATGTTTTGTTGAACAACAGACCTACACATATGCATTAAATATCATATCTTGATAATTTTTTTAATCACTGTTCCCAAATGTAAACAGGACCTTTAAAGGGATTGCTCTTATGACAGTTATTGATACATTCAAAGGGACACTATGCTCCTTAGACAAATAGACTTTACAATACGATATAACATAAAGCAAAAAGAACAAAATGATGAGTAGTAAATGAGTAATTCTGTTCTGAAAGCCTTAGGTTTTGAAGATCAGCAAGCCATACACTCGTATTTGTCTGTATTTTTAGTAGCCAGCATAGATTCAGATCTGCAAAGTCTTTGAATCAAGCCATTCATTATGTCATGTGCGCAGTCTGTACAGAATCAAATACAAATGGAAGAGTTTACAGTAGATGTGCATTTATGACTCTACCACAGTAGTATGTTTATGCTTTTCACTTGTGCCAACCTGCTCCACCCATTCCATCCCACAGAGCTACCAGACTTTGAGTACGGCCACACCCTGCTGGGTATCCTAGTGATGCAGGACGTTCAGCTGGGCCTCCTGGTTGCTATCCTCCCAACGCTCGCCAACGCGGAGAACGCCCTCCCTGACGACGCTGGCAAGACATCAGTGATGTCCAGTCTGACGGCGATACTAGGCCTGGTCGCATGGCTTGTCCTGGGTAAGTCTGCCCTCATCCCCACCAAATGGCATACACTGTGACCATACTGTGCAGCAAGAATGTGTCAGCACTCGGCCTTAGGGCAATCGCACACTACATGACTTTGCCACGATTTACGGGTCATACGACCTCAAGACCCGAAGTGTGACGTCACCAGCCTTGCCAGTTTCCAGTCATGCGACTGGGTCTGAGTGCCAGTCGTAGAGATTTGACATCAAATTTTTACAACTGGTCGTGGGCTTTCAATATAATGTACTGAAGCCAGAACGGTCGTAAGCCTGGCTGTGTAGTTTGATCGTATAGTGTGCAGTGTTAAGTCGTGCAACCGATCGTATGACCGGTCTGATCGTGTAGTGTGCGGTGGGCATTAAAGGACCAATGCAATACAAATGCATGCAGACTAGTGTTGATTTACAATACCCTCATCATCACCTATGCAGCCAAAAGAACAGGTAACTACATTTGTATGTGTCACATGTTTTGATAATAATTTCTCTGCTAGTTTTCTGCAGATTGCTTGGATTCACCCGCAATTAAGCTTCCAAACCAAGGTTCTTGCGATGACATCATTTGTCAATCACTGCTAAGCAGCTAATGTGATTGACAAAAGACATTGGACTGCACCTGCCCCTAACCTAAGCCTAATTTGCATATTTCCATGCAATATCTGTTGTTAATCATAACACTGACGATTCTTCCGTGGGGGGAAAAAGGCATTACTGTTATTATCATCATTGCAGTCATATATTGATTAAAACTTAAGCTCTGCTTCACTGAACATATGTTGTTGTCTATTCAAATCCAGTTATAGAAAAACCCGTATGCCCGATATGTAAACCTGGAGCAGTGTGCGTCATGTGCATCAAGCAATCAGTATTTATCAGCTGATGGGCTAGCATGAATATTTACATTTCATGGTCAGAAAAACAGCTGGGAAAATAATATTGATTTTTGCTCCTTGTATGACATCTAGTCCATATAGACTTCTGCCTCATAAGCAGAAATCAATTGTATTGGATGGAGACCATACAGACAATCTAACATGTATTTTCACTGTTTTATGTTTTTCAATTTCCAAGCCCCCAATTTATGCACTTGTTATTCATGCCAAAAGAAACAATATGCCTCTTGGGTATCTAACTGATCAAAAATGTCCTCCTTTACTTGATGAGTGGTGAACAGATTCATAAAGAATTCATATGTGGCAGGCATTGTATATTTCAAAGTTGTTAGTTTTGCGTGATCCTGTAACACAATGGAGAGTAGTTGTGTATACAGTGATTCAACTGTTCTTTATATACATACACATGTTGCAATTTTTGTGTATACCTTCATGTGCAAATAGTGCACTTTTGTTAGTACATTCACATTCATGTTTAGAAAACAAATTGTCAGCTTGTAGTTGCGCAAATAACATTTCTGGTGAAGAATTTGTTGAAATGCTAAAACAAATTTGGACTGAAATTTGCTCACCTTTCATGTTCTTGTGTGTGTGTTAGCCATGGGCAGCATCATCCTGCTAACATACACCTTCAGCAAACTGGTGGTACCGGTCATCTTCAACCGGCTGAAACAAGAAGGCAACAAAGAGATTCTGCTGCTGGTCACTCTCTCCTGTGTCTTCATCCTCTTGATGGTGAGTCTGGTCATCAAGACTACTGTAAAGCAAGATATTTTCGCAGCATGAAATTTTCGCGAATTGGAATTGACAGCCTTTTTCACGGCAGAAATATTTAAGAATTGCCTCTGGCATTTGATGTATGTACATGGAGTGTAGACACAAACTTTCTCATACATTTTAATTTGATGAATCTTGGCTCTGGCGAAATTTGTGAAATTAAAATGCATGCGAACATTCCTTGTTCTACAGTTTTTCTCTCTTTCTTTTGTAGTCTTATGTATCCTATTGGCCCAAAATCACATTTTGATACGTGCATGTCAAAGGTACGTCTATGTCACACTTATTTTAGTCTGTGGACTAACTTCAAACCATGGTCTAAATTCAAACCACCTTCATGAATTTGGACCACTGAGTGCAATGGTTGAATGAATGAAAATGAAATAATTCTGAATACATTTGTATACACGTACAATCCATGTCACTGTGTTTTGTTTTCCATACTGTAACAAAAAATAAACAACGAAACAAAATGAATAAACAAACCAACAAAAAGTCAATCTGCATGAATTGTCAGATATATTGTTGACAATGTCTGCATTTTGTAGTTGTTTTGTTTGTTCCTTGTTTATTTGTGTGTAATTTTGAATCCTTTTTATTTTTGATTTTTTTTTTTTTTTGAGGAGGATGGGGAGGAAGAAAACATTTCAAGTTTTGGGATAGTAGAAATACAACTACAGAGCAGACAGGTGCATTGTACAGGAGGATATAATTCATGCCTCTAAATTTGTGTTTGTGTTGGGGGGGGGGGGGGTGGGTATATGTTTTTTAAACATTGACAACTCACTTAATCAGGAATATCATCAAGGCTGTTACTTATAGAAGCTTCTAGCCAGGTTCATAAGACTGTGTCATATAAAAGATGCATTATGTAGATCAATTCTTGTTTATGGGCATATTATGATTGGATATTTTTAATTCAGTTGAGAGCATGCAAGGTCTGTCGTGACGTGTTCAAACTTCATCCCCCCCTAGGGTTGATTGATCGTTCTTTGTTCAGAAGCAATCAGGGTAAAAGACCCTGCAGGTTGTGTGTGTGTGTGTGTGTCTGTGTCTGTGTGTTTGTAAGTGTGTGTGTAGATGTTTTTAATGATTCTGAGGGAATTCTCTGGCCACATACCTGTCAATGTCTCTTTAGAAGGTAATTAAGAGATCGTGATGATTGATGCCAATGATGGTATTTACCAGTAATCAAGATTATGGTGATGTTGAAGACTGCAGTGTAATTGATAGTGGTAGAGATTTAATGACGGTGGTATGGAAGTGAGTAATGTGAATGAAATGATGGTTGTGAATGCGATGATGCTGACAACCTTAATAATTGGAATATGAGGATGGTTGTGATAGTAATAATGATGATGATGATGGTGATGATTATTATGTTGATGATAATATTTGTGATGATGGTGATAATGATGATGACTGCCTTGATAATCAGGATTTGAGGGTAATCATGTTAATAATAATAATGAAAGGATGATTACTGTAAAATACGATAAATTTGCGGCATAAAAATTTTGCGACTTGGAGCTGATGGCCTTTCTTGTAGCATGAAATGTTCACAATTTACCATTGGCACCCAATGCATATTGTGTAGGCAAGAACTTTCGCATGCATTTTAATTTCACAAATGTTGCCGCTTGCAAAATTCACGAAATTAAAATGCACGCGAACATTCCTCGTTGTACAGTATGTTGGTGATGTTTCTGATGATGATACTGGTGATAGCCACCTTAATAGTTAGGATTTGATGGTAATCATGTTAGTAATCATGAAATGATGATGTTGATGATGATGATGATGATGATGATGATAATGGTAATTATGATGACAACCTTTATAATCAGGATCTGAGGATAATCTTGATAATGATGTAATGGTGATCAGGATGATAATGGTGATGATGATAATGATAAAACTCAGTAACTATGAATTGATTTAAAGCCGATGAAGGGGGATGATGATGTTGACACTGACACAATGACAAAATTTACAGATGGTTGTGGTGATTGTAACTATGGTGATGCTAACTCAGTGAATATCATTTTGGGTTTGAATGATGGATATTGTCGCTTGGGCAACAAGACCTCATATATGCAAAATGTCAAATGTTCATGAGAGCAAAAACACATGGCAGCCAAAGCATTATATCAAATGGGATAGACTTTCTGTTCACTTGCCATGGCGGCTTCTTTTTTTTTTTTTTTCGGTAAAACAGGTGGGATTTGGACAGGATACCACTTAACCCGTTGAGGTCGGGTTTATTTGGCTATAACACGCATTTCCCATAGACACCTGCCCGAGTATACTCAGGACCATAGGCGTAGCCAGGATTTTTTAAAGGGGGGTGTTTAAGATTAGATCTATTCTTTATCTTAACTGAAAATAACTGATTGACAGGAGAAGCGGGAACACTTTGGAAGTATGGTGGAGAGAGGGGGTGGGAAGCGTGAAGAAGCTCAAAGGAGTTTTGATGATAAACCTGAAAAATGGTAATAATAACGATAATAATAATGACAATAACAATTATGATAATAATGTGAATTCAATCAATTCATCGTTTATTGTCCATATGGGAATTTGTTCTCTTTACATGTAACTCAATGGAAATTACATATTCAGAAGATACAGAGACATGTAGACATAAAAATAAAACATGCAAATATATGAAAGTGACATTAACAGGAAACAAGGAAAAGGAAATGTCAGATTTAATTATTTCATATCAATCTGAACTATTTCTGTCATTCTGTTTAGTATTATTATTATCATCATAATCATTTTTATTATAATTATTATTATCAATCATTATCGTTATTATTATTGTATTGCATTGTGTTCGTAGTGATCTCATCTGAAATTTCATTAACTTTACTTCTCTTTTTTTCACGGTACAGAAGTGTGATTTCGTCACCAAAATTCACCATAAGCCTCTAAGATAATTCCATCACCTAAGCTATCAGCCGAATATGACTCTGTCACTTCGCTTGCCGTCCGTAACCATTCTGCGAGCGACCGACAAGAAACTTTATTTTCTTTAAAACGTAGATTCGTCATCAAAATACAATAATTGATTTTTATTAAGTACATCTTCATGCCGCATCCGAGGATTGTTACCCAAATATTATGATATTCAGGCATCACGCTACTGGAAACCATCTTGTTCCTAGATTTTACGAGCGATAAAAAATTGGAATTTTATATTCTGAGAACAGTTGGGCATTTCATGAAGGAACTTGTCTTATAAAATATCTGACAAGTCAATTATATCCGACAAGTTTGTAGAAATTCTTAAGTCTGATTGGCTGATTTCTCTGAACTTGTCTGATATAATTGACTTGTCGGACATTTTATCCGACAAGTTCCTTCATGAAACGCCCCCCCCCCCCCCAAGGTTCTAGTGTATTGTTTCTCCATTCTCATGATGGTGTATATTTTATCGGCATCTTCCGTTCTCATAGTGGGTATGATAGGAATAGGCTATTGGTCACAGGCCATTATCCACTGACATTCATCTATTTTAGGTCAACCTCCGCCCGATTCCTTGCAGTTATATTATACACTAAAATTCTTTATAAGTAAAAGAATAATATGACATTAGATAGAGACACAAGATACAAACCAATTCCCTTTTATAAGAATAGTAATTATTAATATAACCTGCATTGCTTAAGAAACTTAAAATGCGAGTGAGAGAAGGGAGCAAACGCTTCCGGGTATTTCTCTTCCACTTTCTTTTTGTTTGCTCTTCTTTCCTTTCTCTTTCCTTTTCTTTTCCTTTCTTTTCCTTTCCTACTTTCGTAAATGTTTTGTTGGGTTTTTTGACCAGCCAATTTGAGGGGACATGTGCCCCCCATGCCCCTTCCCATAGTTATGCCAATGCGACTCATGGGCAATATGAACTAGAAGGGCCGTCGAAGGCGGCAAAGCCACGTCTCTACAGTGCCAGAGCCCTGTTGTTATGAAGGAAATTTATCTTGATTCTTTTTCTTACGAGTTACATTGAATTTTGCTTTAACTTATAGATGTAATGTAGTATCCAAGAAAGTCACTGGGTTAAACATGCAGAGGCGTCACCAGCTATTTTTCAAGGGGGGTGCGTTTGGACAGCAAATGTAAACTGTGAGATTTTTTTTTTTATTTGGTTTATTGGCTCCTGTGTCATCATGAACATTTACACATGCTCTATAGTATGTACATGCATACATGTAATTGTATACGTATACACGAATCTTTCGCTATGAAGGACTATACGTAACGGGGGTACATTATGTGACGGTGTGAGATCCTCTGCGATGATCCATTCCACTCCTTCAGTGCGGAGGGTGTGGGAGGGGGATACCCCCTCCCACGGTAGGAACTTTTTGTAAAGACAAGAGTGTAAAAGTCGCGTTTATATGTACAGAGCATAGTGAAAATGAAAATACTATGAAGGACTATTACGGGGGTACATTATGTGACGGTATGAGATCCTCGGCGAGGGAGCGAAGCAACCGAGCGGGAGAGGGTGTAGGAGGGACTTTTTGTAAAAAGAAAAAAAAAGAGAATTGCATAACAATTAATCCGTCCCATACTGAATTCTAAAATCTCCATAGACTTAGTACACAGGCCGCCAGGTTCCCGTTATGGAATGGGTTAAATACGAGCGAGCGGAGCCAGCGAGCTTGAAAATTTTGATATTTTACAATCCCCAAAACTGCCGTTTGTAGCTATATTTTTTCGCTTTGGAAATGAAGGGGCGCACCGGGCGCAACTGCTGGCAATTCCTGGCAGCAACATGAGGATAATGGCATAACGATTAAATGCGAGCGAACGGAGCGAGCGAGCTAGAAAATTTTGACATTTTACAGTCCAAAAACTGCCGTTTTTAGCTCTATCTTTTCGCTTTGGAGATAAGAGAGGGGGGGGGGGGTGGCACACCGGGCGCAACTGCTGGCAATTACTGGCAGCAACGTCAGGAGAATGGCACAACGATTAAATGCAAGCGAGCGCAGCGAGCGAGCTCGAAAATTTTAGCATTTCACAGTGTAAAAAAATGCAATTTTTAGCTACATCTTTTCGCTTTGAAAATTAAGGGGGGGGGGCACCGGGCGCAACTGCTGGCAATTACTGGCAGTAACATCAGGAGAATTGCAAAGCGATTAAATGCGAGCGAGCTTAAAAATGTTGACATTTTACAGTCAAAAAATTACCGCTTGTAGCTATATTTTTTCGCTTTGGAAATTAACCCGTTTGATACTGAATTCTGAAATCCCCATAGACTTAATACACAGGCCACCAGGTTCCCGTATGGAACGGGTTAAGCAGGGCGCACCGGGCGCAAATGCTGGCAATTACTGGCAACAACATCAGGAGAATGGGATAACAATTAAATGCGAGCGAGCGGAGCGAGCGAGCTTGAAAATTTGACATTTTAAAATCCCAAACTGCGGTTTGTAGCTATATTTTTTTGCTTTGGAAATGAAGGGGGCGCACCGGGCGCAACTGTTGGCAATTCCTGGCAGCAAGATTAGGACAATGGCATAACGATTAAATGCGAGCGAGCGGAGCGAGCGAGCTTGAAAATTTTGACATTTTACAGTCCAAAAACTGCCGTTTTTAGCTCTATCTTTTCGCTTTGGAGATAAAAGGGGGGGGGGGAGTGGCGCATCGGGCGCAACTGCTGGCAATTACTGGCAGCAACGTCAGGAGAATGGCACAACGATTAAATGCAAGCAAGCGAAGCGAGCGAGCTCGATAATTTTGGCATTTCACAGTTTAAAAAATACCGTCTTTAGCTACATCTTTTCGCTTTGAAAATTAAGGGGGGGGGGCACCGGGCGCAACTGCTGGCAATTACTGGCAGTAACATCAGGAGAATGGCAAAGCAAATAAATGCGAGCGAGCTTGAAAATGTTGACATGTTACAGTCAAATAATTACCGTTTGTAGCTATATTTTTTTCGCTTTGGAAATTAAGCAGGGCGCACCGGGTCCAACTGCTGGCAATTACTGGCAACAACATCAGGAGAATGGGACAACAATTAAATGCGAGCGAGCGGAGCGAGTGACCTTGAAAAAAATTGACATTTTACAGTCAAAAAAACTTCCGCTTGTAGCTATATTTCTTGCAGTAACATCAGGGGAATGGCATAACAATTAAATGCGAGCGAGTGGAACGAGTGAGCTTGAAAATTTTGACAGTCAAAAAACTGCCGTTTGTAGCTATATGTTTTCGTTTTCAAAATTAAGGGGCTGGGGGCGCACCGGGCACAACTGCTGGCAATTACTGGCAGCAACATCAGGAGGATGGCATAACGATTATATCGTCTGTATCACTTCAGTCAATCAATTTTCCTTACAACGTTTTTGTTACCCCAAGGTTCCACAATAATTATGTTTTCTCAATTTACTTTGTTTTGATTATGCAACCTTAGGCCTATTGTATGTTACCAAAGAAAGTGAAATGTTTGTGTCCTTTTCGAAAAATGAAATAAAGTTTGAATTGAATTGAATTGAATTGAATAAAATGCGAGCGAGCGGAGCGAGCGAGCTTGAAAATTTTGACATTTTACAGTCTAAAAACTGCCGTTTGTAGCTATCCTTTTCGCTTTGGAAATTAAGGAGGGGGGGGGGGGCGCACCGGGTGCAACTGCTGGCAATTTGATACTGGCAGCAACATCAGGAGAATGGCATAGCGATTAAATACGAGCGAGCGGAGCGAGTGAGAGTGAAAATTTTGACATTTTACTGTCCAAAAACTGCCGTTTGTACCTATGGTTTTTTTTTTCGCTTAGAAAATTAAGGGGGGCGGTGCGCCACCGGTAGTCAAGGATGTCGGTTTATGTTCATGACTGGGGGAGGTATGACCAGCGTGGGGGCTTCGAAGTGACCAAGCGGGGGAAGGATGGGCAAAATCTGCACTTTAGAGCATCTCCTAATTGTTTGTGTTTGTGTGTGTGTGTTTTATACATGGAAAAGTTGGGAAATAGCCCAGGTCAAGGCTTACACTGTAAAAACATCGGTGTTAGATTTAACACCACGGGTGTTAAATCTAACACCGATCAAACTTCAATAAAGGACCACACCCACAGGTGTTAAAAATGCACTGTGATGGTGTTGAAAAGTGTTCACCTGACACTTCGTGGTGTTAATTTGACACTGTACCTGGTGTTATTTTGACACTGTACTGGTGTTAATTCAAAAATGACACCACATGGTGTTGATTTGATATTTGCTGGTGTTAATATCAATGGTTTAACACCCGTCCAGCTTCAATAAGGGACCACACCAGCTGGTGTTACTTTGGTGTAAATTTATTTTCACATTTTTTCAAAAATCTAGTATTTTAATGTAAAATTCTTGATCGTCTTGTTTAAATTAAAAATCAACAAGAAGTGCAGTTACTAAGAAACTCTTCAAAAAACAGTTTAAAATTTGGAAATGACACCCGTAGGTGTTAATTTAACACCATAAATGAGCACCGAAAATTTAACACCAGCTCGGTGTTCACTATTTAACACCGGACTTTTTGCAGTGTATTATTAGCAATGTAAGGCCTTTTAATAAGTATTATATAGTATGTAAAGCAACACTCGGTGATCTATATAGCTTTGATATAACGAAGTGTAAGGTACAGAGGTGTACATTCTACATCACATTGCGCAACATTGCAGCGACTATTTGCCGTTCGGATGTTCTGAGTACACTGCTCCATCCAGCTTTCATTCAGAATGCCAACCAGGAATCACGTTGAATCACAATCTTTTGTCGGCTCCGGGCTTTTTGAACAATGTTTCACACTATTGATGCCGCTTTGATTATGGTTAAAAGAAATCTTAGAGAAAAAAAAAATAATTTCTTGCTCACCCTTTCATGTCAATTTCAAAAGCAGTTTACTAACCCTTGAATTACAATTTTGATTTTTTTTTTTAACCAGCGGTGCCCCCCCCCCCCCCCCCCCCCCCCCGTTACGCCACTGATTGGATGATTGGAGACCTATAACGGGGGAGAGTGTGGGCGGGGTATCTCCCTCCCATGCGACGGAGCTTTTGCATTTTCTGAATTGATAATCCGTTGCACAATGAATGATACCGTACCTATATATACAGTACGATCGATAGATAGTAAACACTGTATGTATAGCATCAGTGCTGCCAGATCCGGGGTGCGATTGTTTATGTTTTTAGTTTTTGTTTTGTTTTTTTCCTCCTGGTGCAAAATAAAAAAAATAAGAAGAAAAATAAAAAAAAAAGAACAATTATTTAGCGTCCGGCGTTGAGGTCACTGGCAGACTGAAGCGTTTTTGTGCGTGTGTGTGTGTGGTTTTTTTTTTTTTTTTTGGTGTTTTTTTTTAGGTTCAGAAGGGGGGTGCGTTCGCACCCAGCGCACCCCCCCCCCCCCCCCCCCCCTGGTGACGCCCATGATTGAGTAGCAAGTACATGTAACTTGCTACTCCCAGACTCATAACAAAACAATATTGGATTAGCTTGTGCCTATTGAACTGCTAGAGCAGCCGCTGCACGTTGCGCGGCGCGCGCGGTCCCCGGACGCCCCTCCCCTGGACCGCGAGCACAGCGTGCGGCGGCTGCTCTCGCAGTATGCCTAGGTCTAACTTTGATATGTCACCGAACTACCGAAGTACAGTATTGTCAGTTTGCTGTGTTAAAAATCATTATGCGAATTACGTTGAAAACCATCGGATATAAACAGAATTAGACCTCTAGTAAGTTAGCTTACCTTGAGATTCTGTGAAAACGGGAAAACGTGCTTGAGCTGCTTCCAGTAGGCTACTATACTGACTGTACTTGGTAGTTGATACTATTTCCTAACTTAGCATGCAATTGTGCCTATAATATAGGCTGCAGCGCAGCATGCATTGCGTACACACATAATATTATGCATCATACACAATTTACGGTACCGCGTACAGTATAACACCGGTAAACGGTGAACATTATGCGCATTGTATCTTCGCGATTCGGCCAGAAAGCAAAGCAGGGAAGAGAGAGAGAGAGAAAAAAAAAAATGAACACAAAAGAAAGGAAAGGCGGAATTCAAAACGGAAATAAAAGCGGTAAAGACAGCTTTTGTTTCATTTTTCAACATCTAAACATTGTTGAAGAGGGGTGTTGAACAGCTGAAACACCTCCCTTTTGCCCAAGGGAGGTGTTTGAACACCTCAAACACCCCCATTTTGGCAAAGGGGGGTGTTTGAACACCCAAAACACCCCCCCTCGCTACGCCCTTGCTCAGGACTCGTCTTCAACAGGTTAACTGATTTTCTGACCATTAATCCAAAAAAGTAATTTTCACCAAAGTTTGAGATACAAGGTCTTGTCATCCCAGCAATGATATGATGACAATGATGATGATAATTAGGAGTAGAGCAATGACAGTGATTTGCAGGCTGAAGATGCTAATGATGATGACGGAAAAGGTAACAGGCAGTTGCATCCTGGCAAGATCGTAAGGAATAGCAATGTGATAGTGATCGAGATACTCTTACACCAAAATATCGTATAATGAGAATTACACATTAGATGACTTTATTAGAGCATAGTTTTGCTACTCTTGCTGATGTAATAATGATCCTAATCTCGTCTCATTTCAGTTCACGGATGCATTTGGCTTGTCAATGGAGCTGGGTTGCTTTTTGGCTGGCGCCATGCTCAGCACGTTGGGCCACTCACAGATAGAGGAACTCAATCAACTGGTCGACCCAGTCAGAGATATATTTGCATGTTTATTTTTCGCCTCAATAGGTAAGTTACCTCTTTTCAGTGAGAAATTTGGGAGTTTTTCTGACCGTTGTTGTTCACAGTATTATTGCTCTGTTTCATCATTATTGGAGATTCACAAGTGAGATCTGCCCTATATAGCACAAATCTATCACAGTGTTTTTGCAAGGTACAAAGAATGCATGGTGAACCACTCATGACTATAAAGACCAAGGGAGAATGTGTGTTGAATGAATTCTTAAAATTGTTTGCTGAACTAGTAGATTTACCAGGATGTAAGATTTTTGCTTCTCTCACTCTGGTAATGGAATCTACACAAATACATGCTTGATCTTTGAACCACCTCTTATTATTATTTTTTCCTTAAGTGAGCATGTTACATTCTAGTACAGAAAAGAACTAGTGTCCTTGTGTTTTCTTGCCACAACAGTGCATTTTTTTAATTGGTAGCTTTTGGGCATGTTGAGTAGGACTGACCTACATTTTTTTTTTCTTGTCTCTTCTGTTTCTGCCACTAGGACTTCATATATTTCCAACCTTTGTGGCTTATGAGCTGACGATTCTGCTGAGTCTCACATTTGTAGTCGTCATATTAAAGGTAAGAAAAATATATGAAAGTTTGAAGTCCCAGACTTAATTTTCACATCAAAATCCAGCTATTTTTATTCTTTTTTTTTTGTAAAGAGGAGTTAGTATAATTTGGTGTGAAAAAAATGCTTGATAGTGCAGATCCTCATGTATATCGAAAGAAGATTAGCAACATAAAAGGATAAGTTGAAACTTCTTTGAAGCATGGGCATAATGCTTGGAACCGTTGCAGTAATTTTCCCCTTTTTCCCAAACAGTTATCAACAACTTCATGGTCAATTTTGTTTCATTTTGTTATAGTGAAAAACAGTTATGGAAGGTCAGGTTCCTTCAATGCTGTTTCCTGTATGATCATTTACTAAGGACAAATTAGCTGTGAAATTTAGTTATGACTGATGTTTATTTCAATTCTCAATTTCAATTCAAAGTTTATTTCATTTTTCGACAAAACATATAAGTTACGCTTCTTTTGACAACAGAGAATAAGGTAAACATAACATTATGTATCGAAGAGAATGTAAAACAATTGAGGAGGACCTTATAGTAATTATACATTGTAGTAAAAAAAAAACCAGAAGTGATCGAAATAAAGCACATGTATAACTTTGCTTAAAGTGCGAAAAATGGAGAGACCCACTAAAAAGACAGAGCTTGTAGAATGTGGGCCCCTCTGGAATAATAACATCAATGGAAATATTAATTGAAGCATCATAAATACAAAAGGAGAGGAAAAAAAAGAGGAAGAAGTCTGGAAGCCCACTGAGAATTAGATTCACAGATAAATACACTTACTATCATAGACATGAACAACATAGGACAAGACTAGACAACAAAACAACTGCTGGAGAAAAGGCTGTACAGGACAAAACGGGATGGACAAGACTAACAGACGCGAACAAACATGAAACAAGACTAGACAACAAAACAACTACTGAAGAAAAGGCTGTACAGGACAAAACGGAATGTACACGATTAACAAATAGAAGACAAACTAGCAAACGAAAATGCACAACAGAGACAGTGATCTTCGACAGAAGCGTGTCAAGAGAAACAGATGATAGTTGTGGAGAAAAAAAAGTGATATTGTAACGTCTAAAAGGAGAAAGGTAAGGAAATGAAGGGATGTGTGAACAGGAATAAGACAGAAATTCATGTCTTTGACTCTTACAATTTATTCTTCAAAGAGGAGAAAAAGTGAGTAAGTCTGTATGTGAGAAAGAAAGCCAAATGGCTAGTTCTGTACTGTAGAGTCATACGACAGCATTTATTAATATGATCAGAATACTTGTATGTTTTCATAAATGCATTCAAAGAGAAGAAAATTTTAAGTCCAAGGAATGCTGTTAGGTGTCCGTTCTATGAGTTTGTCTGATGGAGCTAGACTTCATCATTGCTTGTCAAATAGTGTATGTCATGTGAAGTTTACTAATGATGGCAAGTGAATGAAATGAGAAATATGTACATATATTATCTCTCATGAGAAAAGTTAAAGGTGGATTTGCACCTTGGAGATGTATTTGTGTTTCAGTGGGCAATTTCATTGCAAGGTAATGATTTTGTTAATATCAACTGACATACAGAGTTCTTGAATAATAGAAATATTGTGAAATATACTGCATAGTTAATAAAAAAAAAATAGAGGTATCGTGAGATGCTGTGATTGAGTAATACCACCTGTTGATAATAATTATCATTTTGTCTCCAGTTTTTGACAGGTGTGTTTGTGCTAGGCATCTTGCTTCCACTAAGCAGCAGACACATCAAGTGGGTCGTAGCATCAGGCCTGGCCCAGGTCAGCGAGTTCTCGTTCGTCCTGGGCAGCCGGGCACGGAGACTGGGCATTCTTTCGCGAGAGGTGAGCAGAGAGAGACTGGTCTTATATTAGCATATCATGAAGGATACTACTAATAACATGTGAAGTTGTGGTGATCGTTATTCAAGACGATGATAATGTTAAAGATAATAAAAAGTTTTGGTACCTTAAAAGTTTCCTTGAATTTCCTTGTCTTAGTTTGTGTTTCAGGTTAAAGTACCTTTCATATAACTAACACTGTGAGACTTACTCCCCCCAAAGTGCTCTCATGTCTTAGTAATCATGCAATTAACTGCGACCAGCAGCCCCATACGCATAGCGACCAGCAGTCCCATACGCATAGCGTAATCGGGCTTCGCATTGTAGCATTCAGGATCATGACAGATTTAATATCGCAGGATAAATGTCAACTTAAAATCCCAAAAATTCTTCAATTTGAAGACTTACCAATTAAGGTGAAGTATTGAAAACAGGCTTCGGGCAACGTTTGGTTCTGCCTACAGTCCCTTTCTGTTCGAATTGATGACTGAATGTGACTTGGTCGAGAGGACCTTGGGAGAGCTACATACACTGAATACTACAGCCAGTGCATGCGAACACATCACATGCGCACAAATTTCAAATCCATCAACGGATAAGATGTTTGTGTGCGCATGCGCTGGCCGTAGTAGTCAGTGTATGTAGCTCTCCCAAGGTCCTCTCGACCGAGTCACATTCTGTCATCAATTCGAAAAGAAAGGGACTATTGGCAGAACCAAACGTTGTTCGAAGCCTGTTTTCAATACTTCAAATTAATTGGTAAGTCTTCAAATCGAAGAAATTTTTGGATTTTAAGTTGACATTTACCCTCGATACTAATTCTGTCATGATCCTGAATGCTACAATGCGAAACCCCAGTACGCTATGCGTATGGGGCTGCTGGTCGCAGTTAGCTATGCGTATAATGGGCTGCACGCTGCTGGTCGCAGTCAGTGGTTTCGTACACTATTTATCAACGCCGTACGGCGACGGCTCTGGTAACAAACCATTATTGCATGATTACTAAGACATGAGAGCACTTTGGGGCGAGTAATTCTCACAGACAACGTACTTGAACGTGAAACACAAACCAAGACAAGGAAATTCAGGGAAACTTTTGAGGTACCAAAACTTTTTATTATCTTTGATATCAGTAAATCATTCCTGTAGAATTAGAAAATGCTGTCTCAAGAGCTGCACCATAAATTTTTTTTTGTCAGACAATTATGTTGAAAATTATTACTGGTTATAATTTTTCCATTTTTCATTTCACTTTATTTTCATATTTCTCAATGAAATATACATCAGATATAACAAAATGTGATGATGCCTGAAGTGAAAGTTATGATGAGTTATGATTGTTTTAAAGACAACAAACACAAAAAGATAGTTTGGTAACGTAGAGTTGTTTAGAGAGAAATGCAGAAACAAAGCACCACAATATGATGTGATAGTGGTGATGATGTTTGTGGTTATTATCATGATTATTGCTATTGTAGATGAATATTTTTATCATTATTTCTGCATTTGATTATGATTATTTTTGTTATCATTATCATTACCAACATTATCATCATCAGTATTATCAGTGTCAGTATCATTATTAATTTAATCATTATGTTTTGGAAAGAATTGATAGAGCAAAACACCAGAAAGTTCTAGAGTCAGAGTTTGGTTCCCTTGGCTTTTTAGAGTTTCTTTTTGTGCCTTACCCTCCTCTCTCCTCTTTTCACTAAGGTGTACCTGCTGGTGTTAAGTGTAACCACTCTCAGCCTGCTCATGGCTCCCATCCTGTGGCGTATCTCCGTCTGGAAGTGCAGACGACATATACACCGACCGGTCCTTGCAAGGTGACCAAGAAAGAGATATGAAAAACAAAAACAGATGTACTGCCTCCATGCCCCCTCTATTTTGCTGTTTATTTCTAGGGAAATGAATGTTTACAAGCTTGGTCTTCTTTGCATTTACCAGCGGTGTAGGCAACACTGCATATCGTCGGCTTAGAATGATACAGGCGTTAATAAGGTGCCTCGAACACCATGGCTTTAGTGGCACTATGAACAGATTTTATCTCAAGCAATATTGAAAGTGCTATGACTGCTTTGAATTAGTCCCGAATGCATTTGCCACTACTGTTTATAGTTTCAAAGAAAATATGACTTCAGTCAAAATTTGTCACACAGTTTGATCTTCAAAATTGTAATGCTCATTTCTAAACTTTTGCTCTTATTCATCATGATGAGGAGATACATGAAGTAGGATATGATTTAAGAGCCATCCATGTCTAGCTAACCCAGAGCATATCAGCTGGGATTTCCAAATATGAGCTATAAACCTTCAAAGCTTCTGGAAGAAATATTCTGGGAACCAAAACATGTTTTTTAAAACTTGCCATCTGTTTCCCTGTATGAATTTCTATAATTGTTATTCCAATGGAAACATTAAACAGGGATGTTTTCTTTTCATTGTCATTGTTCTTTCCGCTGCATGATTTTGAAAAATCTCTCAGAGATTTATTGAAATTCCGAAACTGACTTTGACCAATCATAGTTGGTCTGAGAGGTACAGTTCCACAAGTATGATAAACAGTATATTATGTATAATCACATCATATCCGTGGTGTACAAGGGTATGTGGTGCATCTCTTTAGTCTTATTGAATTTACTTCTTCGTACGGTAATCCCTTGCGATACTAGAATGCCTCATGAATATTTATAAGTATATGATGAGAATGATGGGCAGTTAAATTCTTAATTCTCAAGGGGTTTTCATCACAGGCACTAAAATAATCCTCGCTGGACATTATTGGGTGTTTGAGGAGAGAATAACTTGACAGAGAAAGTGAGTCGGGATGAGAGCTATGAGACAGAATATACCGGTCAGCGATTGAAAGGAAAAAAGAAGCAGATCAAAACTGGACATAGGAAAATAGAATCTTGACCACTTGCATGTCATTGTTTCATTCACCAAGCTGAGACTCCTGAGACATAACACTGGCATGTTGCTTCCAATTTTTAACCCAGATTTCATCGACCAGACTAATTATTGTCATGTCCAGTTCATTTTGCTGCTTGGTGTTTCACTCATTATTGTATATATTTCATATATTTTGCATTGATTTTATTTTTTACAAATTTCAGTCGAGTTGGGAAATGAACAGTGCGCCAAATTATTGCTTATCGTTACATGAATCCGCCCTTTACCATCTCCATGCTAGAAAATTGCCAACTTTGCTCTGTGAAAAGAGATATCTATATCACCTTTCTTTAACCGTGGTTCTTGATTGCAAATTTAACCACTCACTAAATTGCTCATAGAGGCCTGATTCGTGAAGTATTATGCAGGCAAAATACAAAACTTGTACATGCTGCATAAAGTATTCAACGACTTGAGCTTTTAGGACTTTGCTGGAATGTTCCATGTGCATGCATCATGCATTTCAATCACGTCCCTTTTTCCGTGCATTGTGCTGGCATGTACATTTCTTTCTCTCTTCTCTTCACCTCCACTGTTCCCCCACACGTAAAGGTAGCGGCGGGTCACTTCTCTGGGAGTCCTCTATGGTGATTGGTTGATGGCGTACTGAGGTTTGTTCCACTAACATACCATTGGCTTCCTACTGTGCATATCAGCTCAGGGGCCTGTCTTATAAAGACTTGTGATAGAAATCAATCACAAGTTTCATGTGAGCTTCAATGCAAGTTGCGATTGATTTGGGGACTTGTGATTGATTTGAAGGCTTTATAAGACGGGGCCCTGGTGTTCAGAGTTTTTCCAGAGTTTCTACACTACGTACCATAAATTCCCGGAGCTATTTGTCCATTCCTCATTGACCTTTTCACCTTTGCATTCAGTAAAACCGTCCATGTAGTAGTCTGTCGGTAACTGTGGTTTTCTGCTTTTTCATGTACATAACATTGCATCGCTAACACCACGACTATGCATATTATAGTCAGCTTGCGTACTAATTATATGAGGTGGATGTACTCAACAGTTATATCAAGGAGGGGAGGTTGACACTAACAGGTTGGCATTGCTTGTGAGGATGTGTGTGGTAAACGATGAAAATCAACAAAGATGTGTTTGAAATGCACAAATTTACAATGCCTTTTGACTTGCACTTCTTGCAGGCCCCATTAGATCCTTCTTAGCTTGACTTGCCGAAGACTATACCGTATATTCCCAAAAAAAATTACGACGGGACCCTCCACAATGATAACTTTAAAGATAGTGAATCAATCCAAATACAATTTCAGGATATGAAACTATAACTTATTACTCACATCTTACTGAAAAACCCATCTGATTTGCTTCAGTGGTCAAAGAGAAATTGAGACTTTGTAGAGCATGTCAGGAATCCCTTCCCTCCAAGTTCTGTCCATTGTGTTCACACATTAATATGCAGTTTAAAGTGTATCCAAGTACTAAACTTGGAAAAATTCAGATGCATGATATGCCTCACAACGATCCACATTTCTCTGTGACCATGTAATCAAATTGAATGGGGTTTTCTGCAAAATATAGCGAAGATGTTATATTTTTATACTCGGAAGTAGCATTCAGACTATTTAGTCATATCGGCAGTTATCAATGTGAAAGTCTGATTGGAATTTGGGGGGGGGGGGGGGACATACTGTATGCATATAGGCTGTGTCAGGTCACATCCATCTGTGCTGTGCATTTGTGTCGTTGACTTGACCTCTATTGCTAGGGTCAAGCATTATGAAGTGTCATCTAACACTGCACATTAACATGATGAATCATATTCATCATTTAAAGCATTCATTTCAAGGGCAATGGGAATCTCACAAACAGTGTTTATCCATCTTCACAAATACTGTAAATTCATCGAACCTAACAACCTTCCCGGGGAAATTTACATTGATTGGTATCCTTGCTTTTAATTTTTGTGATTTCAATAGTAGTCTTATGTTTATTTTTTTTTTCATTTTTTTATTTTTTTTTTCATTTATTTATTTATTTTTATATTTATTTTTTGTATTTTTTTATTTTTTTATTTTTTTTTTGGGGGGGGGGAAGGCTACTGCTACTCAAATTAAATCAGAAACCTGTTTTATTACTTTTAAAGGGGGTAAGTCACAAAATTGAGCAAATCTAAGATTTCACTCCTGGTATTATGTATTCTGTTCAACTTCTAAGACAGAAATATGCTCTAGTTTGCTTCATTGTCTTTTTTTAATCATTTATTTGGGGGTTTTTTTTGTTGTTCTTTCTGTCATGCAGAGAAGGTTGTACAGATTTTTGTCAATCATTAGAGTACTCACAATTTATGTCATGTTAATGAGGCGGTCAAATTCTCGTCATATGTTTAGTACTCACAGATGTAGTTATCATTGACCTATTCACAGTTCCAGGATGTACCCACTCATCCACTGAAATACCTTTCTAGTCGTAGAAATATTCAAAGTTACGTTTATTCGTTATAGACACAATTGTAGTGATTTATTGAACTGAAGTTATCTATTGACTAGATTGGAAACGTATTGGGAACAATACCCAGAAAAGAAACTAATTTGCTCTGACGTATGATGTCCACGAATGTTGCCACTATCTGGATGTCTGATTAAAGTGACTACTCTATCGTGTTGTGTTCAGGCAGTCTTCTCGTGGTGCAGCCGTGGAGGTAGGAAGGAAGGACTGCGACGTGTGACGGTGACATGACGGGAAAACGACTGGAACAAGACTACTCGCATCACTGATTAGAACCGCGCAGTGACATGACGGGGAAAATGACTGCTTGACGGGAAAACGGCTGCAACAAGACTACTCACATCACTGAATAGAACCGCGCAGTACGATGAGCAGTACAATCACCTGTGGGCACATTCCAGTGATGCATAATGGGATGAATGCGTCTCCTGGACAACGACATCCACACCCAAAGATCCAGAAGCTGCCTCGGCTCTTACCAGCGCTTATGCTCTGCACGGTATCGCATCGCAGGCTTGGTAGTTGGAGTCCTCTTTTGTCGAAAAACACAGATGTGGATGTCTTGGATTGATGTAGGATGCCTTGCATTACAGCCATTCTTAAGAAGATACCATAATACAGGCAAAGCCTGTTACTAAAAACATGGATAAGATGAGATTTCTCAGAGTACGAGAGAATTTTACCTATAAAACTGTCATTATTTTTCCTACTTTACTTTACCAGTTTTACTGAGGTTTCTTTGAAACAAGAAAATTCTTGTGGTCCCGACTACCTTGATAGAAGAGTTTTTATAATTTTAATGAGCACTGAATTGAGATGGTCATGTAGTACAATGTATAAAGGTGTCTTTGAAATACACTCAGCAAAAAAAGAAAGTAAACACTTTTTCCAGTTCATATTTTTCATAGAAGAATTCGATAAAAATCATTGTGTCATGTACCATATTAACCCTAATCAGGCTGGGGGGGGGGAATCCGCCCCCCCTCGAAGTTTCGCGCAATATCTTCGCAGCGCGATAAGCTCCCGCCACGATGTTTCAAGACTTTTTTCTTTCAAGTATCGCGCAACTTTTGAGACCAAAATTGTTGCGCCCGCGCGTACCGTTTTGACGTGACGCCCGTTCGAAAAAAATTTGTCAACCCCCAAATTGCTCCAAAACGTGATTTTGTGTGATTGATTCAAGAAACATTTTTAAAAAGAAATTAACTTAATTGAGCATTAATAAGTGATTTAGAGCCCAAAACTGATTTTATGCATAAATTACAATAATTAATTAATATAAAATATAAGAAAAATTTTTCGGAGAAAGCAACCGTACATTTTGATAGTATACGTCGCGGGCGTCGCGTGTGCCGATTTTCGGCGCAATCACGCGTTCATTAGGCGAGATCTGAAGATCTAAAATAGCATAGCCAAAAAAGCCCAGCCTGATTAGGGTTAAAGGTTATTTAATTGGCTGTCAACATGGTAGGTCTATACAAAGGAGAATTTTACACATGAGTGAACATATTCGTTTTTGTCCTCCAAGGCACAAAAGTAAAAATTGCAGAAATTGATATATTGAAATTAATATGCAAATGCCCTTCAAGATAGCAATGATAACAAAAGACCAATTTAACGCAATGAGAGACGTGAATGAAATAGCAGAAATAAGTTTTCATTCCCATGTTTCTCTATATTCTCAAACAAGACATACCAATGGTAGTTGGGAAACTGAAGGGGGTAACATGATAATTTTCTGTGAACTCAAAGTTAAAATGTCATGCGGAGTAAGCTGCAAAGGGGATAAAATGGACAGAATTTCTTTATTTCCTTTTCAAATTAAGGAATTAAAGAATTCATTAGTCAAATTCAAAAACCAGATATTGCTGTGTAAATTGTAATCGTGTTTCCACCCCATTTCAGCATAATCCCTGGAGTTGGACTCTGCGCGGCCACATCTCATTATGCATATCGACAATGATACAGTAGAATGCCATGGTATGTGGGTTCTAGGTTTTTGACAGTATAACGTGATTTGCTTCCTATAACTTTGATATGAATACCTCTGGTGTACTCTGCTCATCTTAGCTATTGTCAATATGTTTCATGAAATTATTGGCGTTTTAAGCCAAAACAATGTTGACACCATTGTAACTGAAATGTCTCTTAAATAAACAGCAGTGTGTTAGAGTAGAAGTTCATCTGTATGGGTAATTCATTTGAAATTTGGGCTAAACTTTTGATCTCAGTACAAACTATTTACCTGCGGAATTTTCCGTGTCACAGGTCATTCCACTGATGAAGGCTGTAGCTTTGACAGCTGGAAATTCTGGAGGTAAATACTTTGTATGGAGATGAAAAATTTAGCACCAATTTCAAACAATTGTCTGTTTGGGTGTTGACATCCATTTAGCACATTTAGAGCTCACGTGAGCTGAATGGCACGAGCGAGCTTTTGCAATCACTCACTGTCCGGTGTTTGGCGTCTGTCTGTCATGCACCCTGTGTTGTGCTTGAGCTTTTTCACATTTTCATCCTCTTGTAAATTGGTTGTCTGGATTTTGACCAAACTTGACAGGAATAGGAGAGAATCATAGTTTCTACAAATGGTGGTGGTGCCCCCAGGCTGGTCCCTAGGGCCGGGCCCAGATGCCCCAAATTAGGAGATTTTCATGTTTTTTGACATTATTAGCTTCTGTAGAAGAACCAGGGGCTGGATTGTGACCAAACTTGGCAAGAATCATCAGTGTAAGAGGGGATTACAGTTTGTGCAAATAGTAGTCGTGCCCCAAGGGGGGGGGGGGGGGGGGGGGGGGGGGCACTAAAGTGGGGCCCAAATACCCAAAATTAGGAAGTAGGGGCCTGCAGCAATATCCTGAATCTCAAGATTTTGAAAGAGTTTGCGTCAGGTAGAGTACCATGAAGGCAAAACGCAATGCTCAGGTGAGCACTAGACACGAGGATCTCTCGTTATTGTTACATATGTCTTTTATACTTTCCTTTGTGGATTCAATATCGGTGAATACGGACCCTGAAGCGTGGGCATACTTGGAGTAGGAAGGCTAGTCCTGCTTGGATATATTCAAGAATCCCTCTAACGAATTGCATACAACCTTATCACTGATCTCCATGTAAGTACACACACAGCCAAAGAATACCGACAGGAGTCATCTGTTAGTGATGACTGTACACTTTGATGCATGCATTTGCTGACCGGTGCTATACGTGGTTTTCGACTGTACCCCATTGGGCAGCGAATGAATCAGACCACCCATGATCCAATTCCCAGGCTTTGGGTCTTTGAAAGTGTTTGTGTTCCAATTATGTTATTTGAGTGGTAGAAGGGCAGTAAACACTGCATGAAGTGTACAGTATTAAGATCCTTTTGCTTCCCAAGAGACCGTGGCATCATTGGGGCTTGTATGGTTAATGTACATGTATTATATGATGTGTTCCATTGTCCTGTGTAGAAAGATCTCTACTACTGTAAACATTGATATTTTCGCGCGACTAATTTTTCGCGATAGGCGGGGTAAGAAGAGTTTCGCGTGTTTTTAATTCTGCGGAATCAAGACATCAACTACTGGAACATATGGCAAGCAAAAATATTCATGTGATTTTATTTTCGCGCTAGTTTCGGGTTGCGCGAAATGTGTGAAAATTTCCACTTTTACAGTATAGGCAACAGCTCTGTGAGGTAGCTTGGTTCTCTTTATTTCTCTGGCAAGATTTCACAAGTACTCATATTTTTTATGATGATTTCCTCCTTTTTTTTCATTATGTCGAAAGGAGAAGTGATGTCTTGAGATGCTACTGTGAAACCAGAAACATTTGGGTCATGAAACTTTTGCTAATTGGCGACTGGCTTTCAATGCATTGTGTAGACAGAACTTTCACATGCATTTTGCTTTCGCGGATATTGGCTCCTTTGCAGAATTCACAAGAGTTCATGCACGCAAACATTTCTGGTTTTGCATTATTAAAAACACGTTACTTTGAAAAGATTTCTTGTTGTATTAATCATGCAAGGAATAAGCACACCATGCATCAGATGTATGTGCAGGTACAGAATGTATCTTGTACAAGAAAAGTGACCTCGGACTAAGTGTTATAAGATATGATAAAACTTCCAGCGTAGTACAGTGAATAGTAGAAAGAAAAATCACCCCACAAAGTTTTAAAATTTCGTAGATAGCTGGAAAGAATGTTTCTTGTCACAATCAGTTTTGAATACTCTTACCCAAATCTTTGTTCTAGAATATGATCAATTCCCTGAGTTTACCTCAGATAGTTAACCTGGTAAGGTCATTAACCCTAACCTAAATTGGGAGTTTTTATTTTCATTGACGGAACTGATTCTTCGACATGTGCACTGCTGACTTATGCGAGTTGACTGTACTTACTTTTTCATTAATAATCATGTGTGATGTTATGTTAATCTATATTTTTTGTTACTAATCGATCAATTTTTGTTACTATGACAAATTTGTATAGCAGGTAGTATAGGTAAACTAAAAATTTGCACAATATATTGTAAGATCCTATCAGTAAATTGGAAGTCTTCAATTATTATTGTTTGGTTTGGTTTGGTTTGGTTTGGTTTTATCTGAAAATGCATGTGCATTAGGGACATAGTCCCTACGTGTCTACTAATTTTGCATTCAGATCTGTCTTGGGGTGCTATTGCAGACTTCTGTGAGACTGCACCACATCAGCAGATTGTATATGTGGGACTACGCAAAGCGCAAACTTTGCATGTTTGCTGTTGACAATGAGGGAGGATGTATTGGATGGAGGATCTTTTTTATGGCACTTCTGCACTATATGCTCAGCATTAGAAGCCAATGACAGCCGGTATTTGCGCAATAGAAGGCTGAGGGTGTTATTTATTCAGCATGTGTACATACATGTATTTATAAAGCTTGTGTAACCTTGAACATGTGTGGTCATTCCAGTGTTGGTCTGGTCACATGAGGGCGCTCTGCACCTACTGACAGCTGACTGACAGTAATGGTACCTATGAATGCATGCAAAACAATGTGAAAACTGGGTTCACTTGTCTTTGTCTTCCTTTCAGTAATCAACTTGTGAGGGGGTAAGATATAGCTTTATTGTCAACAATGATAATAATAAGAGTAATAACTCCATTTTTCGTGTAGCCCCAAAATACCTTGTGGTAAAGTCTCTATGTGCTTGAAATAAGGGTATGCAGGAAAGTCAAAAGGTTTAACTCTTTATGTGCCACGTTCGCATTCCCGACTCAGTCGACGGCGTGCCAACTTCGCATATTCTGCTCAAACGCTCAAAACCGCCCAAACCGATCAATAAATTGCCAAATGCCACAGTACAATGAAAGCGTTCCTAATGATTCAGTTCCTCTCGCACATAGCTTGCATTTTACGTTCTGAATGACCAGCAAGTGGTGTTCCCTAGTGGATTCTGCGTTTGAATTTCTGTCATGAACGGTCACTATTTTGTGTGCAAAAGTCATGCCTTTGCAAATGATGTACACGTATCTCTTAGCCCTTTGAAAGAAAACCAATCATAGATTTGTCATACAGTTTACATCAAAGGGAAGCTTGGCATTTTCTCTACAGCATTGCTCACTACATGTCAAGTTTAACAGAAATCTATAATAGTTACATAGATTTGAAAAACAGAATGTTTTCCCAAAGCATGACGGTGTTACTGTCTCAGAATAATGTGGCACACAGGTGGTTTACACCATGGCAAATAAAGAGTTAAGTGATCAAAGAAAGACCACTACATTAGCAAGGTAATAATATATGTTCTTTAGATGAGGGCTTGCCTTCCTCCATGTAGAATCTGCCTTGCTGAACATACTCTTTTTTGTCTATACTTGAGCATGGAAATTAGGAATGCTTTGTATATTGCCCCATTTTTTGTCCCCCCCCCCCCCCCCCATGGACACAAATCGACATTGACCTTGGGAATTAGATGTGATTATATGGCAATAATTATCTGATCTTAACGATTCATAACTTCATTTGATGAATTCCTGGATATATTCTACAATGCAATGTGCAGTTGCATCTTACAAACACAAAAGAACTACCAAAATGCTTTAGACTGCCATCATAAGCAGAGCTTAACCGGCATATTTCAGCTATTCAAAGGAGTAAAATTGCATTTATACTGATTTTATTTCTCCTACAGTGAGAAGGTTGTTGTGAAATCTTTGAACTACTTAAAAAAGTGAAAAATTATACTGTTAAAAAAAAATGTTGATGCTGCTTGAAAAGTTCTACAGATATTTTGTACGTAATTTTGCTTTCATGAAATTTGAAGTATGTTTGAAATATTTACATTTGTATTGTTGACATTGTATTTTGCATTGAAAAGAGGTTTATTTTTATTCAATTTGCATATATACTTGTTGCTTTTGTTTAACACCAAGAAAATACATGTATAATGTAGATACAATACAGCTGTAATAAATTTAAAAAAAAATGTGTGTACATTCTACATGTAGAGCAGAGCTTGAACTAAATTATTTTCAATAGATCAAAATCAAAATTTTCTGTAATATGCTATGCTAAAGCATAACAATTCTGTCTGTTGTATTGTGTGTTAATGTGTAGTGCATTCATTTTATGAAAAATAGGACATGTGCAAATCAAAGAATAAGCCAAAAATATAGATTTTGTGAAGTAAAGTCATATTGTGGTACGTGTGTGTCTTTGTGATTGTGTCAGCGTAAACAAACAAAAAAAAAAGCAATGAAAAAGTTGTTACCAAATGACACTACTTGATGTTTCTACTTAAGCTGCCCCAGTCTGTGCATTTTGTTTTCATCAATTGTGAATGTAAAAAGTAGTGTATACATATATTGCCATGTTCATGTTTAGTCCATTGCTGTCACTATATATATATATATATATATATATATATATATATATATATATATATACATATATATACACATATATGTATATATATTATATACATAGCTGTCACTATATATATATATATATATATATATATATATATATATATATACACATATATGTATATATATTATATACATATTCATATACATATATGAAAGACAAAAAGAGATTATAATGCATCATTAGCGTCCAACAACTGTTTATAGTTGCCCAAATTTTCAACGCGTCACGGTTACCTTATTGGTGAGGCAGACGATGTTTGACTCTGAATGAGATATGATAGACATCTGGGTCCCATTTCATAAAAGCTTGTTATGATAGCAACTCTTGCTGGAATGGCAATTGTCATGGTAATGACAAGAATCCAGCTTCCTGATTGGCCGTTGCTGCGGGAAAGTTGCCATTCCAGCAAGAGTGTCCAACCTAGCATCTTTTATAAAATGGGGCTCTGGTCTTGGCGGAACGAATTTGATAGAATGCAAGTGATATTAAAGAAAAGTGATTTTTTTTTTCAATCGGGTTAATAATCCGTGTAGATAGCATTATACAGTATGTTCCCCCCCCCAAAAAAAAAAAATAAATAAATAAATAAATAAATAAATAATAATAATACAATCGGATGTTTTCATTGATAACTTTCAATATAATTTAACTGTCTGAATGCTATTTCAGGGCCTTGAAAAATAACATCCTAGCTATATTTCGCAGAAAACCCCATTCAATTTGGTTAAGTGGTCACAGAGAAATGTGGATTGTTGTAAAGCATGTCATGAGTCTGATTCTTCCAAGTTAAAGCACTTGATGCTCTTGGAAATGCACATTAATGTGTAAAAACAATGGACAGAACTTAGAGGGAAGGGATTCCTGACATGCTCTACAAAAATCCTCATTTCTCTTTTACCATTGAATCAAATCGGATGGGATTTTCTGTAAGATGTGGGTAATAAGTTATAGTTTCATACCCTAAAATTGTATTTGGACTTACACTTTTTTTCATTGTTGCTGAGCTGAGGGTCCCGTTGTATTTTTTTTTTTTTGACATACGAATGTGCGAGCTTGATTATCTTGTTTACATTTTCCTGGGAACAATTAGGTACTATTTGTCGCGCAAACTTGTTTCTCTCATATAACAAAGGAGTGAATGCAATAATGATAATGGTAATAATAATATAAATGATAATAATAATAATAACTTTATATGACTTATATTGCGCCAAATCCCCGATTCCTCAAGGCGCATACATACTATTGCGCAGTTTTGATCCGCCGATTGAACACTTCACACGAAAGGCTTAATTAAATAGTCTAATCTATAGTGTAGTTGATATTTGCCGGACATCCTATTCAAGTAAGATAACATTCCTCAGCATGCTGTCTTGATCATGATTTTCATAGTTTGGCAGATATCCTCGTTTATCAATAACATACACAAGATGGAACATCATTCACGCTTGCGAAAACTGCGTGCGCCGTGGTGGGAACTGGACTGCAATATTATTTGTTTGTTTGTTTTACCCAGAGTATAATGTAAGAGGTAGTTCTGTAATAACTGCACCATTCTGCGATGCATTTTGACCACGTTTTCAGAGCCAAAGGTGAGATCAATCACGTATAGCCTTTAAAGGCAGTGGCATTTTTGTTTGTTTGTTTTTTGTTTTGTTTTGTTTCTTTCCACTGGGAGCTCCAGAGACCCCTGGCAGCTGTGAAACAGACCACAGTGGTACTAGTCTGGGTGCCAAAGCCACTTTTTGGGCCTAACCTTGTTTTACCGTCCACCCAATGTTGTTTGATGGTTTAACCCTATTTCGAGGGTGCTGAATCCGAATCTGGATGATGCAACTCTTGCATCCTTGAGGGTTTTGAGATATTCAAGATGGCCGCCAAAATGGCCGCCAAAACCGGAAATTCTCACGTATTTCATTCTCAATGGTGAGAAATTGAAAACACTTGACGGTTTTACCCTATTTCGAGGGTGCTGAATCCGAATCTGGATGATTCAACTCTTGCATCCTTGAGGATTTTGAGATATTCAAGATGGCCGCCAAAATGGCCACCAAAACCGGAAATTCCCATGTATTTCCTTTTAAATGGTGAGAAATTGAAAACAATTGATGGTTTTACCCTATTTCGATGGTGCTGAATCCGAATCTGGATGATGCAACTCTTGCATCCTTGAGGGTTTTGAGATATTCAAGATGGCCGCCAAAGTGGCCGCCGAAATAACCGCCAATTAAAACCAGAAATTCCGATGTATTTCCTTCTAAATGTTGAGAAATTGAAAACAATTGATGGTTTTACCCTGTTTGGAGGGTGCTGAATCCGAATCTTGATGATACAACTCCTGCATCCTTGAGGATTTTGAGATATTCAAGATGGCCGCCAAAATGGCCGCCAAAACCGGAAATTCTCACGTATTTCATTCTCAATGGTTCAATATTGAGAACAATATGGTTCTATCCCATTCCGATTCCAAAATGGCCGCCCAAACCGGAAATTTCCACGTATTTCAATTTTAATGTTTCGCAATTGTGAACAATTTTATTGATGATTCTACCCTATTTTGATCACTGTGCTGAATGCGAATTTGGACGAAACCACCCTTGCATCATTGAGAGTTTGGAGATATTCAAGATAGCCGCCAAAATGCTCGCCAGAATGGTGAGAAATTGATAATTGATGGTTTTACCCTATTTCAGGTTTTCATCAATGGCAAAATCTAAACCCAACCATACTCTGCTGATAAACGAATGCATATTGTACATCCCAGTTTGAACTTGCTGTACAGTGAAACCAATTTTACCGGATATCTTGGAGTTTGTAAGATACAGCTGTGCCAGGAATGAATCCTGCAAGACTACAGATGAGGTTGAATATTTGAAAGATTATACTGTTTCATCTACATATCATGGATATGTTTTGAACACTAACAATCAGTGGACAAGACATACCCATCTCGATCATATTGTGATAGTGATGTAGAGAAGTTTACTGAGATTCCCAATATTACCTGTTTTAATCCATGAACAGTTTTAATCGTTTCATCCATGAACACTCACTGGTGGTCTTGATGACATTGTCGAAGACAAGAGTTGGACATTTTTATAGTTCTGCTTCAAATTTTTCTTCAATATGATGTAATATTATATATATATGGGGCGACAAACCTCGTATCTACAAAATGTCACATGTTCAGGAGAGAAAAACAAAAACAAAAACAAAAAGTAAACAAACATGGTAGCCAAAGCACTATAACAAATGAGAGAACCTTTCCTTTGACATGCCATGGTAGCTTCATTTTTGGGGTAAGACAGCAAAGGTTTGGACAGGACATCATTAACTGATTATCTGTTTATTCAATAATGTCATTTTCACTAAAAATTTCAGATACAGGGTCTTGTCGCCCAAGCGACGATATCATATATACACACGAGGGGATGGAAAAATCACAGGTAACGCGCATAAAAACAAACAAACAAACAAACAAACAAACAACAACATGTAAGGTAATAGTTGATAGTCCAGTACTTACGAATATCATAATCACGCAGAGTGCTTTTGAAATTACCTTTATATTGATATCTACTATAGTGGTCATGGATGCAACCATTTCTAGTGACGTAATCAGAATATGCCACAAGTTTCATAAGAGTACGCGGCGAGACTCATACGAATACAAGACAAATTTGAACACCAAATACCAGCAGGCCATAATTTAATATTACTCCTATAACCAAAAAGGATTAACTTCACATCAGTATGTGGAGCCCTTATTGGCTACCACAGGCATTACTTTATAACAATTGTGCATAAAGAAATTTTCAGTCTTATCTTTGTGTTTGTACGTTTCAGTATGATGTCAATATCATTTTTCTTTCCATTACGTGTTAAAGTTCCGTTTGAGACATATCGGAATATCTCAGTATATTACAATACCATTGTGACAGCCATTTGGGATGCCATTAATTATTGGCTGATTTGACAAATTTGCTCAACCGAGTTGAATTCAAGAATACGGATTATTGCTTTTAATCACTCGTTTCACGTGATAGCACAATATTCCACAATTTATAAGAAAATATCAAGGAATTTCTCAATTAATATTTAATATCTCAAAACATTCAGCACCCTCGAAATGGGGAGGGATCATCAATTTATTTTCAATTTTTCACCATTAAGTAAAAAATATTAACATTGGAATTTCAATTTCTACCAATTATTTTGGCGGTCATCTTGGACATCTCAAAACCCTAAGGAACGCAAAAGTGGCAACAACAAAATGTCGAGGGTGCTGAATAGGGTCTCAAAAATTTCAATATTGACAGTTATTTTGGCGGTCATCTTGGAATTCTCAAAAAACCCCAAAACACAAGAGTTGCATCAACCAGGT
Organism: Diadema antillarum; assembly: GCF_040938485.1. Lineage (NCBI taxonomy): Eukaryota > Metazoa > Echinodermata > Echinoidea > Diadematoida > Diadematidae > Diadema > Diadema antillarum. The sequence continues at coordinate 2,259,369 of NW_027270953.1, forward strand.
TCGGTTCAGCACCCTCAAAATAGGGTAAAACCACCAATTGTTTTCAATTTTACACTATTTAGACCGAATAAGGGGGCGTACATGGGAATTTCCGTTTTTGACGGCCATTTGGGGGCCATTTTGGCGGCCATCTTTATCATCTCAAAACCATTAAGGATGCAAGAGCTGGATCCTGCAGCTTCAAATTCAGCAAACTCAAAATAGGGTAAAACCATCAGTTTGTTTTCAATTTTACACCATTTAGAAGGAAAAAGGGGGTCTCTACTCTACATGTGAGTTTCCATTTTTGGCGGTCATTGTTGGCCATCTTTATCATCTCAAAACCCTTAAGGATACAAGAGTTTTATGAAGATTATGATTCAGCACTCTCGAACTAGGGTAAAACCATCAATAGTTTTTCAATTTCTCACCATTTAGAAGGAAATACAGGGGAATTGCCGGTTTTGGCGGCCATTTTGGCGGCCATTTTGGCGGCCATCTTGAATATCTCAGAACCCTTAACGATGCAAGAGTTGCATCATCCTGATTTGGATTCAGCACCGTCGAAATAGCTTCGAACTATCAATTGTTTTCAATTGCTCACCACTAAGAAGGAAATACATAGGAATTTCCGGTTTGGGCGGCCATTTTGGCGGCCAATTTGGCGGCCATGTTGAATATCTCAAAATCCTCAATGATGCAAGAGTCGCATCAGCCAGATTCGGATTCAGCATCCTCGAAATAGCTTAGAACCATAAATTGTTCTGAACTTCTCACCATTTAGAAGGAAATACATAGGAATTTCCTGGTAATTTGGCTGCCATTTTGGCGGCCATCTTGAATATCTCAATATCCTCAAGGATGCAAGAGTCGCATCAGCCATATTCGGATTCAGCACCCTCGAAATAGCTTAGAACCATCAATTGTTTTCAATTTCTCACCATTTAGAAGGAAATACATAGGAATTTCCAATTTTGGCGGCCATTTTGGCGGCCATCTTGAATATCTCAAAATCCTTAAGAATGCAGTAGTTGCATCATCCAGATTTGGATTCAGCACCCTCGAAATAGGGTAAAACCATGAATTGTTTTCAATTTCTCACCATTTAGAAGGAAATATGTGGGAATTTCCGGTTTTGGGCGGCCATTTTGGCGGCCATCTTGAATATCTCAAAACCCTCAAGGATGTAAGAGCTGCATCATGCAGATTCGGATTCAGCACCCCCAAAATAGGGTGAAACTTTCAAAAAACATTGGGTGGACGGTAAAACAAGGTTCAGCCTTTGGCACCCAGACTATACACCCTCGTACCGTTTATCTCTGCACACACGTGTGGCACGTGCGTGCGCCTCCGCGCCTATCTCTTCACCCTCGAAGAATCAACCCGATAATGAAGATACAGAAGTGCATCGACAGTGGTACATATACAACATCCATAAACATACAACTGTGTGTAATACATGGATTCATAGGTGATCAAAATTCTTGTTGTATGTTTACTTTGGACGGAGCTAAAATCTTTCATTACATTGTCTAGTATAATTATATACGTATAAGTATATTAGAAGACATTTTAGTGCATAATCCCATTATTTTCAGAGGCTTAGAACTTACGTAACACGATGAAATTATTCTATTTTTGCTGCAAATAGATAATTGATTACTGTCGCAGATTTGTAAGAGTTTCATCATATTTAAACACGGACTAAGTAAGTTGTACAATGTAATTTCAAAGTTCCACATTGATTACATGTTTTATGCAAAAATAACGAAAGGCGAAGATGACATCACCAACAACTTTCCAATTTTTTTTTTGTATTCAGCTGTTGTAAAACGTTTGTGTGTGCGTGGTTTTTTTTTCTTTAGTCGATTATGTATCTGCAACACCACCCCTAAAATAATTCTTGATACGTTATTGCAATTCTACAATCATTATGATTCGAAATTGGATCATTCCGGTGTTTGTTTGTTTGTTTGTTTGTTTATTTGTTTGTTTGTTTGTTTTCACTAGAAAAGGAAATTAATTGAACGAGATACTTTCTGGGCAATAGACAATATTTGCTCATAAACATGCCTTATTTTGATCGTGAACAAAATCAAATAATCCCAACACGATTGTGATTAACATTGTGTAAATAATTTGGTATGTTCGATTGAAACGGAAAATTCTCTTACTTGACTTTAATCGATGTGTGTATATAAATCAATCTGAACATAATTGTAAAGTTACTCTTTAAATCGGTTTTTACTATGCAGGGATATCTCATCGGCCGGATATCCTCCTCATAAAGATAGATACAGAACGAATTACTATCAATGGTCGAATTACCAATGCAAGTACAGACAGACAAAAGACAAAAGCAACAGCGAGAATAACATACAAAGTTAAACAAACGTGCAAAATGTCTGTGGGTTCGAGGAAGCGCGTATGATGATTTAGTGGGGAAACTACGTGCGCTCTATGTTAAAGGTAAAAGTCAAACGGCAGAACAATAAAGTTTCGTGACAGAAATTCTGCAATTTTTCGCATGTTTTCAGGAAATCGTGTTGCAGGGCAAAATCACATACAAACATGCACTATGCATATTTGATGATGCAATGACGTCATCACGCTCCCCATCAATCTCCATGGAAACCACCATAGCAGTTGAAGTCACCGTAGATCCGTAAGATTCTGATAACTTTCAGGAGAGACTTGTTCTGTTTTACGCAATCAGTTGAAAGTGATATTCAAACTTCTCTTCTATTTTCTTATTTGATATTGATTATTCATAAAGTCGTTTATTCGTCCATTCATTTTTGTTTAGTTATTTACTTGTTTGTATAATTCATATCCTAACTCAGTGATTGGTCGTTTAATGGTATTTAATTGGTTTTCTCTGATATAGAAGGGTTGCCTCATCGATATTCATGAATGTATATACCCCCCCCCCTTCACCATCACCACCTGTAGTGACGATGCATGATTTCTATTCATTTCCAAAATAGTATAACAATTAATTTAAAATGGCGTACTAGCTGGAAAATCTCGGGGGGGGGGGGACTGCATGCGCCTCCCCCCCCCCCCCATCTTAATAAAGCAAACACAGTATAGCTAGCCTACATGTTGCCTTCAACAGGCCATCCATCAGTTGAATATCTTCGTTGTTTTGCATTCCAACACATCGCATCGCACTACACATAACTCATAATTAAAGAATAGTCAAAAGTCATTGAAAATGTGAACAGCAAAGGGAACATTTCACAAGCAAGGACAAGTCATACTGTCAAATTCATAAACGTACACATATACGAACATTCACACAATGGGAAAGTGAAATGATTATAGCCAAATCAAACTGACTGATGGGCATTTACGTATTTTTCCCTCTGACAGTTTACCTCTGACACTTTTACCTCTGGCATTTTAACCTCTGGCATTTTAACTTCTGACACTTTTAGCTCTGATGTTTTACCCATGACATTTTTACCGCAGACCTCTGTACTTCTGATTTTTAAAAAAAGAGCAAACTCCGACTTTCTTACCCCTGACATTTGACCTCTGACATTTAACCCCTGGTATTTCTGCCGCTGACCTCTGTGCTTCAACATTTTACCTATATACCACCTCTTTACCCCTGACCCCTGACAATTATACTTCTGACATTTGACCTCTGACATAATATGTCACCTTTGACATTTTTACCTCTGACATATGTCACCTTTGACATTTTTACCTCTGACCTTTTTCCTCTGACAATATTATTTTACCTCTGACAACTTTACTTGATAATAATAATATATGCCCTATATAACTTATATACGCCAGATCCACTATGTAGAGTGCTCAAGGCGCATGTAAATTCAGAGCAAAATTAAGACCAAAAAAAATTTTTTTTTTGAAGGAGTTGCATGTCATAGAACAGTTTGATTTCATCAGGAAGACTACTTCTGATTTTTCTTTAATTATACATGCGCATTACCTCTGGCATTTACGTCTTACATTTTTACTTTGGACCGTTTTACGTCTAACATTTTACTTTTGACATTTCCCCTCTGACACTCATGCCTCCGACTTTCTTTTTTTTTTTACTTCAGATGTCAGTACTTCTACTATTGTCATTATTTCACATCTGACATATCAACGTTTGTCATTTATTCTTTGATCCTTTTTACGTCTGACACAATTACTTCTGGTATCTTTTTTTACCTTCGACGAAGTAACATTGACTTTTTTGCCTTTTGACATGTGTGTTTCCTCCAACAGTTTGTGACCTCAAACAACGGCTGTGATTTTGCTCAGTCGGTACCGCGCCTGCCTCCAAATCCAAAGACCCCGGTTCGATTCCCTGGTCGCACTGAGCAATGTTTTATGTAAATCATACCGTCCCCTCTATAGTAAGAGGCAAAATACTCTGTCCCTCGGCTAGGACATAATAAAATGGGGTCATCCCACTAGATCGACACCCACGACTCATACAGCCCACGAGTTCGACATTGAAAGCAGGTCCATGAGTCATACAGCTCACGAGTCATATAGCCCATGTATTCGACATTAGGCAAATAAAGCCCATGAGTTCGACACTATAGGTAAAAACAGCCCACGAATTCGACAGATACAACACGTGACCTTGATGAGTCGGTCTCGTGGACCTTGTTAACTTAGTGTCGAACTACTGGGCTGTATGACTCGTGAGCTGTATAACTCATGGGCTGTATGACTTGTGAGCTGTATGACTCGTGGGCTGTATGACCCGTGGGTGTCGGTCTCGTGTACACCCAACAAAATAGAGGTCCCGTCCCGTGTGTAAGAGAGATCCCGCTTCATTTATTCGTCGCTAAGAGCAGGGTGCATAATCCGGTGAAGTGGTCCCGCCTCACATAAGCTACTGGACCCATGGAAGACCAGCTAGTGCAGCTGAATATGGGCCATCTATAGCCATCTTCTCAGACGGAAAATGAAACGAAGCAAAACAAAACAAAACAAAACCGTTGTCATCTAACATAACTAAAAGATCAACAAGCTTGGATGAACCTGAATATCACCTTCCCCTCCTCTTTATTCATTCATTTATTTATTATTATTATTATCATTATTGTTATCATTATCATTATTATCATTATTATCATCATTATCATTATTATTATGATTTTACTGTCCTTTTATCTTTCAGAGTCTTCCGGACTTGGATGAGCCCTGAACGCCCAACAATGTTGATATTCAGCTGACGAAATCTGACGTTAACAGCTACAAATCATATAGCCTACCTACAGTCTTGAAGATGACGTCCAATGTTTTATCAGAAATAGAATACAATATACCAAAGTTTAATGCTAATTGACAGGATCTAATATTTTCAAGAAGTTGCTTCCAACGAAAATAGAGTAACATATGAAAAAAAAATAATATGATAATTAATGATAACATACACACTCTCAGATTATTTGATTCTCAGTATAGCGTTACATAAGTGAAGGAGATAAGAGTAGGCTATCAGTATCTATTCTTACTAATTTGAAAGGGATACTTTAAAAAATATTTGAATATGTACTTTATTTTACATAATTTGAATTCTTCATTTCAGCGGGAAGGGAAGGAAAATCAAAGATTTGCTTTCATTTTTGAGATCGGATAAACTTTGTTAGGATAACTGCTGAACGATACCACTCCGTCACACAAAATGTTGATACTCATACAAAAAAAAGAAAGAATTAAAAACATTGAAAAAAGTTTCATTTCATGATATGATAATCATTATTATAGTATATTTTCATAGTTCTAGACTATTGTACAGCAACGCTCAAGCTTATCATGAAAATTTGTCTCACTTATAGAAGTCATGCAGTTATGCTTTTAGTTCCTGCGGTGTCAGATTTTATTGTATCAATTCTCTCTTAACACGCACACACACACACACACACACACACACACACACACACAGGAAGAAAAAAAAATTGTTGAATTTCTTTGTTAGTCCTAACAATTGAGTTATGAGGAAAAACTATGCCATCAACATCAGCTTAAAATGTTATTGAATTTCTGCATCGTATATAATAGTGAAATCACCGGCACTGTAATGTTGTGCGCGTGTTTATCATGTATTGCGCGTGTGACATTATATCACCGATTAAAACATAAGTCGTGGAAATCCCTACCCGCACACTGGAAGAGGGGAAAAAAATCAAGTGGTCCCTTATCCTAGGCCTATTATATGTCATGATATCTTTCAGCTCATCCACTCAATAAGTGGGATTACACAACAACAACAACGGCAACAGGAACTACGATTGAAATAGTTTGGCCAGTTGTGAGACATGTTAATCTACGTCTGAGAACCAATGATCATGTGAGCATACACACTGGTAGTCCCGCGCATGCATCGCGGTGTCAACACAGAGCTACACACACTGTGATGTATCTCTATGGGCGTCATGCGATATAGGCACAAAATACACGTACACGACTTAGGTCAATCTTTGTTATGGTTCAAAGTACTTTCTCACTGCGCACTTCGTGACAGACGCAACAGCGTGATACTCCATTCGTAGCTTTCGGTTTAATGACGTGGGTATAGTTTGTTAGTTTATTTCTAACTATTCGTTACAGGGTAGTTCGGCGAGAAACAATCAAACAGTGTCTTGGAATTCAACGAATTTATTTATATACTCACGAAGTCGCAATCGTAGATTGGCAGCGGGGATATGGGGGACATTACATGCAAATCACGTTCTAGACAGACAGGTGCGGAATTGATGATTAGAGATCATCAAAGCACAATGTAGAAAATTCAGTTCACACAAAAAAATCATCCAAGAATATTATTCTATGACAATCATCCAAGTATTTCTAATTTCTTGCTCTTTCTCGTACCTTTCATAATTTTCTGTTACAAAAAAAAAAAGTTATGTCTACACGTTCATGTCGAAAAATTAAATTAAAAAAAATTGAACTGAATTGAATTCTTTTTCGATTGTTTTCTTCCTTCCTGTTCGTATATATTTCATTAATACAATGTAAATCTACTTCATTTGTTTAACCACTTCTGTGCTAAGTAAAATGTGCACAAATTTCACACACAATATCCAGAGGAATAAGTAGACTTGTATCAATAGAGTCAAACACAAGAAAACAAACTGAGCACTTAAAAAAAAGCTTCATTAAAGTCTAGACTAGAAATAAGAACTAAAAATGTAAAGGAAGTTTCTTCAGAACAGTGATATCGGACATAGTTAAATTATAATGCAAATTAAATAGGTTAAAGGCAGCCATGACCTATATAGTATCTAACTCACATTAATTACACAAATTGATTTCCGCTGCAGCTCTCTTCTTCTGATACAGATTCAACCTACATAAACTATATGACCTTCACTTAAAATTGTTTTCCTATAGTTTAATTGTTCAGTTATCACAGTCACCAGCTGTCCGAATGTACCTCCTCAATTCTCTCTTCCGTTTCTCTTGTTCAGCGTGTAGGCATTCTCTTTCTTTCTTTCTTTCTTTCTTTCTTTCTTTCTTTCTTTCTTCCTTCCTTCCTTCCTTCCTTCCTTCCTCTCCTTGCTTCCTTTAATGTTGTTTTCGTCCCATTCCTATCAATCATATCCCCCTCAAATTCGTAATGTTATGTTGTTGTGTCTCTGTTGTTTGTTCCATTTTGTCTTAATTATTTTTGTGTTATGTACTTGTAATTGCAATAAGTATTTTTGAAGAAATTCTTGAGTGGTCAACAATCTACAAGCGTTGCTTTTTATAGGACCTCTCAGTTCTTTTTTTCCCCTTTAAACATAACTTTGTATTTTCCGGTATGTATGCATAATTTATCTTTATTAGTTTGTTGACTATCGTTTATTTTTCGTACTTTGTAATGTATTTATGCTTATGATAGAATTCCTGATTTACTTTGTGTTATGTTTTGTTGGAAGAAAAATGAGAATGAAATAAATGAATTGAATTAAATTGAATCGCAAACGGGATTATCATGATTATGACGTCACAAACAAACCGATAATTGGATAGCTGATGACATCATTGCTTGATTTGGTTGTCTGGCTTACATTCCATTACGTAACGGTGACGATCGATATTACTGATTTTGCAAAACAAAAATAAAATTTCTATAGCTTTCTTTTTGGTTTGGTGTCCTGTTTGTGATAAAACTTTGACATTGTTCACTTTGTTCGACTTCAATTTGACAACTTCAACACATATATACCGTGGTTTCCTGGTACGGTTGTATAGCTTATCAAATATAGCATATTGTTCCAGTCATTTTATCACTCTTTTTATTTTCCAGACGACCTACATACAGGGCGATTTTAATACAATATATCGTTAAGGACGAGACACGGCAGTTTGCAAATGGTGAAGTGATATCCTATATAGTTCCTGTTATAAACCACCGCTAACGTCGCCACAGCAATTGCCAAGAATAACAATCGCCATTTTTGTCGGATCATCAGGTTTTATGATATGCTCGAACTTTTTGACGACGCAGCGAAGAGCCGATTGTTGACAATGGTGACTGGTGAACCCTAAAAAGTATCCAGCCATTGTCAACCCTTCTCAAAGGAAATTGTTTTGCCAAAGACGAACATTAAAAAAATGGTGCCATTGTCTTGTTTTGACTCTGAGGTATATAGCTTAATGATATCTTAAAGATTCAAAGTATTGCAATATTATTAAGTATTTCATAAGATTTTTTTCTGCTTGAGTGGTTCACAATGTACAAACTTGCTTTTTTTTAGTGGACTTCTCAATTCTTTTTTTCCTCAACTAAAGCATAACGTCGCATTTTTGCCAGTATGCATGCATATCTTTATCTGTATCATTTATTCTACGCAAAGTCGAATGTATAATCTGTATGTTCATGATATAATTTCTGATTTATTCTGTGTTTTGTTTTGTCGAAAAAAGAAGAATGAAAATAAATGAATTGACAGTGATTGAATTGAATTGAATTGAATTAAATTGAATTGTCACCATCTTTGTTTGTTTGGTTGATTTTATTTCTGCATTTTTCGTCATTTCGATTCAAAGTAACATCAAGAATATTTTTTTTCTAACATTTTCAATACAAAAAAACATCATCAATAATGATTTTCAACATTGCGGACGAAAGAAAATACAGTGCAAACATAACTTACAAATCTATTTTCAACGGTGATAAACGATGCCAGATAAAAGGGAATGTTTATAAGGTGAAAATGCATCAGACCACATATCGTGAGCGTGTGCTTGAAATGATAGTGGCCTGAGGAAGTGGTAGAGGAAAAAAAAATCGAAAAAGAGTAGGAGTGTTAAGTGTAATATTGTGCAAGGTGCATCGTACTAAATGCGGAAGTGCATGGACCTCAAAATAGTGGATAACTATACGAATAAAAATGATTCAGAAATAAGTGCATTAAGACCATGAAGACCATAATGCAAATGAGATACTTGAAACAAGTTCCGATGTCAGACACAGTATCAATTCAATTGGTATATCTAGACAATAAACATTTTTTATGGTTGCTTTGAAGGAATAAAGTGTTGTTCATGATTTAAGTGTAACAGGTGAGTGTAACAGTTCCATACGTCAGGACAATGATGTCTAATTGATTTAAGTGCTAACAGAGATCTAGGATTATTGAGATGAAAGTCGGATTGAATTGAATTGAATTGAACTGCATTTAATTTATTTTTTTTTATAGATTGCGAGATGCGGATAATCGTCTTTCTCTTTAGGTTACTCACCTGCAGTGTGCTGATGAACTTTATGATTATCACTTGTTGATATGTACGTATACAGTTATCCAAGTTTCGCGATGACAACAGTAAATAAATGTGTCCAATTCATTTGTTTTTCATGTTTAATTGGGTGCTTTCAGTTCGAAACACAATATTGTTTGACGGAAGCATATAGGTTATTTCGCAAAATAATAATCCGAACACTTACACTATATATACTCAATATTATTTCTGGCAATGTTGGGGGTCAGGCATATACCATGGAAGGAGAGAGATATAGATAATGATTAAACCGCAATTCCACTATGTATGGTCAGTTCACTTAAATGATAGAGTAAAAACCCCTTATAGAAGTTTTATGAAATCAGACATAAAAAATCAGAAACTATTTTCTTCTTAACAACTTCAAACGTTTGCACGAAATGTATGAAATCGATAACTATTATGTATGCAAACTAGGGAGGTGATGACGCCATCACACTCATCATAAATTGTATTTTCGAAAATATCTATTTTTTGTAACTATAAAAAATTACATTGAATATGATCATAAAATACCCTGTAGTTAACATACTTAGAGATCTGATTTTAACCCCCCCCCCCCAAAAAAAAAGTCTGTCGTGCCTCAAACAAGACTTCCATCTACCATAGATTCCCATAGAATGTGAAGGTGCTTTAAGGTAGATTAAAAAGATGTTTAGCATTTGCTATACGAAAGACAAATTTGATATGCCGGCCTAAATGTCTAAAATCGAGCATCTCTAGAATTTGCATTTAGCTGTCACATGCATGGGCTCATCCTAAGACATACAAAGTAATGTCTTGAATCATCGTTATATCACTTTAGGGTTAACAGACATCACCATGCTAAACGGGATGGATAACCCAGACAAAGCATTAATGATATAATGCTACATCATGTTGTACTACTAGCTGCCACGTTTCTGTGGCTTGATAGATAATTAAATTTTAACATAACTCGAAACCAAAGGGATTTGTGTGTGTGTGTGTGTGTGTGTGTGTGTGTGTGTGTGTGTGTGTGTGTGTGTGCGTGTGCGTGTTTGTATGTGTGTATCTGATGATTGAATGTGCATCGGATCACCACAACTTTAAGAACATGGGCAGCATGTCATGAAACCAGTGTGTATAAAGACCGTGGATCAACGTTCACAAACGAGGAGATTATATTACCCTAATCTCCAATTCTGTGGTTGAAAAATGAGCTTGATTTGTGTGAGCTTCGATCGCCGCCATGCAACGAATACCCAGCAAGCAGTTGATTGTAAGTGTTTCTTTGCCCGGTCAGTTCGATGATTCCTCCACCATATCCTATACGAGTATGACGTCATCACAACCACGGGGGAGGTCGATAACCTTGGAGAGACTCATCTTGTCTACATTGGTTTAAATCTCTGGGAGGCACTTGAAGAAGTGGGAAATAGAAACATTGTCGTGATTGTGACGTGGATTTCAGATTTCAGTCACACACACATTGCATCACAAAGAGCGTATCAATTTTGAAGCCGAAAGTAAAAAAAAAAAAGGAAAGTAATTTTGACGGTGCACACCAATCATAGCGCAATATGAAAACATTTGAATTACTATCATTATCGCTTTTTCAAGTTTGAAGTTGTGTAAGATGATGTAGATTTTGATTGACCGTCATTATTTAGATTCAATGTGTAAAGACTTATCATAATAAAATATGGTATTAAGAATTTCTATTCAAATTATGTATCAAAACAATTACCGTCAAATGAAATTTATATCATCACATCTTACACAGCTTCCGACTAGAAAATTATGCATCGTATAATTTTCTAACACTTTCATCGTATTGGCAATGAAGGAAAACGTCCATTAAATGCCTCCTATGAACAAACACATCAAATCCTATGAAGAGAAGCATAATCCAAGTTTATAGACGTACACGTCATTGATCATAAGTCTTGGAATTGCAGGATGTTATATCACAAATTCCTTTTTCCTTTTGTATCCAACTTTATTGCAAAATATACAGGCCTAATCTTGTTTCACTTTTTCGATATTAACAAGGCTTGGATGTCTACGTGATTGGTATCTCCGTGGCTTTTAATATCAATTCAACAAGGGAGAGTTATACCCAGCTGCATAGACTTTCACCGGAAATTAGTTGATTTAGTGAATAAACGCACAAGACAAAGAGACAACATTATTAAAAAACAATTAAACAAATCGCAAAATGTAACTCTTGTATACCACTTTGTTAAAATTCGCTCATAATTATCACCCAAAAGAGAAGCTTTTTTTTCTTATCTTTTGAAATCAAGGCCATCCCATTAACTTATCATCCCATTAGCAGCGTTTCCTCATTGCATGTTTTTATTAGTTTTGGAGTTCCGAGAATAGGAAGAGAACGCGATGAGTATTTTGTGGAACTAGAACAAAAATAAACCAGCGAGGGGTTATAGTTTAGAGGCGTGGATCATGACTCCACCGATATTTCTGTGGAAGAGTGTAATATGTATTTTTTTTTCGTATTTCCTCCTATAATAGTAATATAAGCTGTCAAACATATTTTTTATGTATTGACCAATCCCGACCAAAATTTTGATATTGTTTATACACATAGTCTATGTAGGCTTGGTGCTCAGACCTCACAAGGGTGCGAGGCAAGTGCGTGCATTTATTAGACCTTAAAGGAGACCAAAACCCAAAGAGCACTATGGGTTGAGTGAAAACAGCAACATTAGTAGAATACATCAGTGAAAGTTTGAGAAAAAATCGGACAATCAATGCAAAGTTATGAAATTTTAAAGTTTTTGTGCTGTAATGACTGGATAAGGTGACTACCAGAGTTTATGACGTCATGTGTGGACAACAATAAAGAAAATAAAAGAAGAATTAAAAAAAAATTCATGAAAATTACACATTCCATCAAGTTGTTACTAACATAATGTTAAGGGTAGTTATCATTACCCCTGCTCTCTGAAAGAGGTTAGTCAAGGGCTCTGCATGTTGTCATTAACTATATAAAAGTGAAAGTATGTTGAATTTTCGTTATATTTTCTTTATATTATTGTCCACACAATGATGTCAAAAACTGAAGTAGTCTCATTATCCAGTCTTTACTACACCAAAACTTTAAAGATTAATAACTTTTGCATCGATTGTCTAGTTTTCCTCAAACTTTTCCTGATGTGTTCTAATAAGATGTCTGCTTTCACTCAATCCACATTGTTCTTTGGGCTTTGGTTTCCTTTAATTGAGCCGCCTATACTGCTCTATCTCTCTGTATATAATCGTATATGTTGCACAAAAGGAATAAATCAAACAACTTAATACACAAAAATTACAGCATACGTAAAAATACAACAATAAAGACATGCAAATAATTTAAGAGAACAGCCTTTGAATAAGCAGATATGAGAGATAGAAGAAAGACAGATAGGCCTAGAGCATGGGCAGGGAGGAGAGATGTATCGGTCGGGGAGGGGGGAGGGGGGTTACAGCGTGAGTAAGAGAGTGTGAAAGTGAGCGGCAGTAAATAACTCGTCGACAATCTAATATTAATAGCACATTTACTTTTCACAACTGAATGACAAGCTGGATTTCAACCTTTGATTGGTTTCACACTGAGAAATGTTATTTATGACACAGAATTATGAATAGATGTATCAATTGAAAATAAACAGAAAAATACTCAATGAATGCACTGAATGTATACGAAAAAGTAATGCATATTTGAACGAAATGAGTAAATGAATACCATAAATGAATTAACATTTGAAATTAAAATGGATTCAAATGCAGATGAAAAGTATAAAGAAATCAGCATTTTGCTTAACCTCCTTATGGAAACGACAAGAGTCAGAACTAATCGATGATTGTATCAGTAACAGAATGATAGATAATTATGGAAAATAAAAATGAAATGAAGTAAAAATGGAAGAGTCAATCAATAGTTGTCAAGCTTTTAATCCTGTATTTTCTATTGACTGCCAACTGGATCGCAAATTAATATCATATATAACATCATCATAGGCGTTTGAAAATATCTGATCCGGTGAAGATGAAGTGAGTGTGTGGAGCCATTTTGTTCCCGTCTCGTCAAATGAATGCAGCAAGGAAGAACAATAAAGGAGGTACCACCTCACTTATAAAGAGATGGCAGTTTCGGTTGAGACCTAACTTAAGCTTTCTAACATTTTTTGGGGTTTTTTTTTTTTTGGTTTTTTTTTGTGTGTGATAATGAGAAACTGTTTATGAAATATGAAAGAGCATGTAATTCTATGAGGAATTCAACGTCAATTTGATGAAAATTGGTTTTGAAATGGCTGAGATATCAAAAAAAAAAAAAAGAGCGATCCTATAAAAGGTGGGACCCAGCTTTTATTATGATCTCTCTGTTTTACTTTGCTTTTGGGTGCCTCAGCCATACCACGGGCCGATTTTCATCAAATAAACTTTGAATTCTTCCTATAAGATGGTATCCTCTGTTCTATTTCATAAGTGGTTTCCTGGTATCTCGAAAAAAAAAGTTTAAAGTCAAATTCTCATCTCCACCAATACTGAATTATCCCTTTAATGTATAACCGCGCATTCTTATGGAAGAGCTACTGATTGTGTCGTCATCCACTCTGCTCCCAAACTCGCAATCGAACTCTGATTAGAGTGGTGAAGGATATTCCTCTTTCCTATCCCACATAAAAGATTTGAGATAGAAGAACATTATATAAACTGACCTGGTCATGGCGAGCACATAAGGCATGCACCGTCGGTCATCAACGTGAAGTCTTGTATATACATCTTTAACCCATCGGAATATTGGCAGGCTTCAACAATATGAGACCCTTGATACTCAATAATCTGTTGAAATCAATCAATAAACTATTAAGCGTCAGGTGCATAAACAACGTGTTATTTCACAATGACGTGTTATTCAATATCGAGAACCAAGCCAATCACACCTATAGAAGATAATGGTTATATGCACACTTTTACAACAGAAACAAATAAATTCATGATTTATCACACATAAGTAAGAGATATACCATGTATGTCAAAACGCATTAAATGTTTCCACATCAAAGTTTTATAATATATGCCGCTTAAACAAAGAGCAAAAAAACAAAACAAAACATAGTACAACATTTACAACTCAACATTCTTACGTTGAAGCCCGGCTCTCCTAAAGAAAAAAAGGAAGAAGAAAAAGAAAAAGAAACAACATCCCTTTCCGTCTCCCCCCCCCCCCCAAAAAAAAAAAATGTGATGCAACGATCCTTGAAACAATATTCACAAAGTTCCCGAACTTCGAGAGAGTATACTAGTACAATACTGCGACTAAATGAAAACATTATTAAATGATGATGATGATGATGATGATGACTGATCAGTATCCTCACTGTTATTGTCATTATTGCTACATGTATTATCATTTTTGATTTCTTCATGTTCTCCTCTCCCCCTCCCCCCCCCCCCCCCTCCCCCGGATCTCCCGCCATAATTCCACATATCATTGTATTATAATCCTATACAGGGGCGGATCCAGGAATCCCAAGGGAGGGGGGCACGCGCCCCATTTTTTTCTTTTGTTTTAACAAAAAAGAAAAGAAAAGAAAAGGGGTGGGGGGTGGCGCCCAGTGCTCCCCCGCCTGGATCCGCCACAGCTCCTATAGGTCTTCGTCATAGTAATAGTTTACTATTCTACTTGATGAACATGCGGGGCCCAACACTCAGACCAGAATGAAACAATATATGAATTTCTCTACCACTTTCACGAGACCGTTTCAACAAGATGTTACTCTTGACGTACACTCGCGTACACTCGCGCAGCAACTGTGTTCCTATGACTGTGTCAAAGAACATGAATGGGCAGCGCTGAATTCCTGCATACTAGTACTCTACTGTGTATCCTGTTCGATATACCAAGGAGTATACTACTCCTTAAATATACCATCAACCGTCATTGTCAAAAAGGCAAGGAGAGAGAGAGAGAAAATGTGCGTAGTAATCTATAGTGGGCACATCCTCATCACAACATGACGGAATATGCTGTGACGTTGGTCAGTGCAATACATCAAAAATCTTTCATATCCACTGACCATGAGTCAAAATTTACGGAGGGGTGGGGGAAAAAGAAAGGTAAAATGTTCTCCCCTATACACAGCACAGCCATGACAGCGGTCGATTTTCTGATCTCTCACATTTTACTATCACAGCCCTAGAAAGTGTCTTTCTTCATTAGTCTTTATGCCATTCTTTTACACAAGGATGAACAGGCTTCCCAGCGCCGTGACTGAATATTTTTGAGAAACCGACTGGGAAAAGAACTAGCGCCACATGATCATTTCTCGCCATTTTGGTTGAGTGTGTGTACAAGTAATGGTAGAAAACTGTTGGCTTGGCATGTTATGAACGGAGGCGAAGCGGACTTCCGACACATTGAGCCGTTTTTATCGGATCCTACAATGTTAAGGATGTCGTCTTCAGTATGGAGGAATTAAGGAACAGTATATGGGATACTTGCTGGATTTTGAAAGCCTCTGTGGTAAGATGAAATCGAAAAATACTATTTGAGCGGAGTTAGAGACTAGACTCTCGTTGGCTTCAGTGCACTTCTTACCGAGCCTCGCTTAGCAAGGCGTTATTGTGGGTACCTGCTCATAGCAGGCTGTATGCATTGCATTGCTAACTACGTCGTGCATGCATTCTGTGTGGTAGGCGTATTGTGAAGAGTGCATTAGGCCTTGTATAGCGCAATGGCGAATCCTGAAGGAGGCGGTGTGAATAGAACTAGGGGTTCTATAGACGACGGCAATGCCGTTGTGAATTCTGGATCTGCAGCTAACTTACAGGATCCAGACCCTGCATCAGATACTGAGCAACATGGTGGTGTGGATATATCAGGCCAGAAATTGGGTGGTAAGAAGAAGGCCTGCTTTCAGATCACGCAGGTGCTTCCAGTTAGCAAGGCTGCCAATAATGATGGCAACATGGATGACCCCGACAGTAATGATGAACAAGATGAGAGTCATGCAGATGATTTCTCATCGTCAGAACGTATTGACTCGTTTAACATGTCCAAGTGTAGTATACCAGATCTCGACCATTCGTTAGATGATAGTAGCTTTGATCCCGTAGTAGCCCCGTCATCAATGCCAGCCCCATCAGGAAGTGCTGAAGAACAAACAAACAATGTAACAAGCAATGCTACTCAGGCCAATGGCAATGGTCCCCATCGGTTTAAAGTGGTCAGAGTCGCGTCAGAACCTATTCGCAAGGGCCGATGGATATGCAGAGACTTCCCCAGCGAGTCGTCTAACGTTAAGACCACGAACCAAACAACTCCCGACAGCTTACGGAACCAAGACCCTAGTAAAGAAACCCTACATTCTGGAAACTCAAGTGCTGCAAGTTCTGTTCACTATGTCCATGGCCAAGACAATAACTCGGACAACCCTCTTACTGTGGTAGACGAGGGTGGGAAACCCTCCGACCTGGGTAGAAAAACGAGCAGTACAAGTACGAAAGACTCTGAAAACAGAATCAATCCAAAAGCGATACAGGAGGACCAAAAAGATGATAAGCTCAGACTAGTTGAACAATTGAAAGATGAGCTAGATCTTCAAGAGCACACGTCAGAGTCTACCGAAGGGGATGAAGGGTAAGGATTCAAAATTTATGTATTGTTGTGTGTGTGTTTGTGTTGATTAATAGACTTAAAACTCAATGATTTTTCTTGTTCATTTATGTGATAGTTCAGAAGGAGAGATGCACTTTAAGAAGCCAATGTTTATTTTTAAAAAAAGAAGGTTTAGCCCAAGTTCTTCGCTTAAACCTTACTAAATATTTGAAATTGATTTGGGATTGTGATGTGCAGTGCAGACTACAGCTGGCTGTAGGAGTGAAACAAATTCAAAAGACCACATTTATGGTGCAGTATGTAATAATGGTTTGGTCTAGGATGCTGTATTACTTTTATACACTCTACCTGATCTACACAGTTCATGCATGCACCAAGATGGTTTAAAAGTGATTCAAAATGTGCTCTTTGAAACAAATCTTTACTTTCTATGCGTCAGACTTATCAGATTTATCTACAGAACAGCCGGAAATACAAGCATGTCGCATTAAAAAAAGAATGAAATTGAAATTGTGCGAGAATATTGTACAGTACATGTGCACATTGCCCACAGCACATGTCCATAACCCAAGGTCTCTTTGTTTTGCATCCAGGGTTCTACAGCTCAAGAAATTCTGTTGTGTTCTCTTTAATAGCCATTTTTAAGCTGCAGACCATGAACATACACTTACATCTTTGGCCACATATTAATGAATGTACATTTCTAATGCTCTTACGTGTATAATTATATTGGACATGGTGCTTTGAATGGCACACATTTTTGTGGATGTTGAGCAAATATGTTAGCATAGCATTGCTACGTGTACATGCCAAATCACCTCCTTGTTTCAGTGAACTTTGAGAGTGTTTGAATCAGAATTCAACATCTACATTGTATGCAGCATTTACTGTAAAAGTGGTTTCTTTCGCGTACAGAAACTTTCGCGGTTTCCGTCGGTGCCGACTTTTTCACGCGTGTTTAAATTCGCGGTCGGTAATGATAGCATTGTATAAGCGACGAGTTCAAAACATTTTCGCTTGATGTTAAATTCGCGGTTCAACCTCAAAGCGCGAAAAGCGCAAAATTAAAACCACCGCGAAAGAAACCACTTTTACAGTAGTCTGTTTTCAATTTAAAATTCAGTTTGTTCCAGGTTGAGATTACATTTCTGTATCCTTCATTCCCCAGTGACAAATATGATTTGATAAATGTTGTTTATATGTTTGAGTTCATGTTTTCCCAGAATCATGTGTTCCATAATGTTCTAAATGATGTCATGATGATTGATAGGCCACTATTGATTTCTCATTACTCTTATGAAAGAGGAAATATGGAAAAATATCCTTTATACTACTACTGTTTTTCTACAGAAGATCTCATGGTGTTTTGATTTTAGCGTCAGGTTATGGTGACATTCAACAGAAACCTACAAACCCGTTGCCATGTACATTGCAGGGGCAATGGCTTCAGTTTTGATGCTTCTGATGACTTTCTTGAGAACCACAACTTCTGATTTTTCCGTTCACATCATGTCTGCTGGTTGCTTGTAGCCTAGTATTCATAACTTGTCAGAGCTTGTGGTGGCTCAGCATCAATTATAATGCAGCATACATGTACTTTTGAAAAAAAAAATATTTTGCTTCTGTTGCAGTACCTATTCATTTTCTAATGTACATGTATGCAGAAAAACATTATACGCCTGTACAGGGTACATGTGTGTGTTTTGCTCATAGTACTAATTGTTGGTATTAGAATATTATTATCGTCATCTTCATCATCATCACCATCATTACAATTATTATTGCACTGAAATGATACAGTACTTTTTGAGACTAATTGTATGAAGGGCAAGGTTCATTTTCAACTTAGCCAGTGTTTCCAAGTCAACTTTTATTACATGCACAGAAGTCATCACTTCTGAAGTTCATTTTGTTAAAGCCAAGGAAATTTTGCCAAACTTTCACAGTGCTGTCTTGTCTGAAAGCTGCCTTGTCGACGGACCAGATCAGTGAATATCTGAGGAAAAAGTGGACAGTCATTAAGTTTTATAACTGTTCCTACACCAGTGCCTTGTATCTTTAAAAACCTTAAATAATACCATGTATGTGTTGGCTGTGGAAAAACAGTGTTGTTTGCCACATGGCTATGGTCTTGCTGTCTCTGACCTATAATCCCCAAAAGACGTGTATGCTTGCTTTCATTTATACATTGTGCAGTCATGATTTGTCTCACAACTGGCCAAACTATTTCAATCGTAGTTCCTGTTGCCGTTGTTGTTGTTGTTGTGTAATCCCACTTCTTGAGTGGATGAGCTGAAAGATATCATGACATAGGTCTGGGATAAGGGACCACTTGATTTTTTTCCCCCTCTTCCAGTGTGCAGTAGGGATTTCCACGACTTATGTTTTAATCTGTGATATGGTGTCACAACATTACAGTGCCGGTGATTTCACTGTTTACGATGTTGGAATTCAGTAACATTTTAAGCTGATGTTGATGGCATAGTTTTTCCTCATAACTCAATTGTTAGGACTAGCAAAGAAATTCAACAATTCTTTTTTTCTTCCTGTGTGTGTGTGTGCGTGTTAAGAGAGAATTGATACAATAAAATCTACAGTAACACCGCAGGAACTAAAAGCATTACCGCATGACTTATACAAAAATTGTACATAAGTGAGTCAAATTTTCATAATAAGCTGGAGCGTTGCTGTACAATAGTCAAGAACTATGAAAATATACTATAATAATGATTATCATATGATATGAAACTTTTTTCAATGTTTTTAATTCTTTTGTTTTTTTGTAAGAGTATCAATATTTTGTGTGACGGAGTAGTATCGTTCAGCAGTTATGTATCCTAACAGAGGATAGAGTCAGTAATATTTGTTCCTTTCAAGAGGTCTGTAGAAAAGGGGGGAAAAAACGAAAGCAGTCTATCATTGATATTCTAAGTGTTCAAGGAAAAAAAAAATGATGTCACCTTCCTTCCTCGATCTGAAGATGTGCTGTTTGGACATTCATTGGTAGAAAAGCAACCATAGTAATGCCTTAGTTGGCATTGTCTGAATCCATATCATGTGTTGTACAGCCTGTCTATTGTAACTTGATACACACTGTAGGTGTAACTGTAGCATGATATTGAAACCTCTTCAGTTGGACTTTATAACAGTTAAACATATAAAAAGTTGATCCTTAAATGCATGCCTACAAGTGTACAGTAGATACAGTGGATAGTGTATTAAAAACAATACCCATTGTAACGATGAAAGTGCCAGGCCCGAGACAGAAAAGTGAGCAGGATACTTAACCCAACAATACTTTCCTTTTTAAACCCATTGTGTCAGTAAGGAAATTTACCTGATAACTGCACTGTCTAAAGGGGAAGTATAGAAGGTCACGTTATTCATTGCACTTCATTCAGAATTTCATTTGAACTTTTGAATGTTTCTGTCCGACAGCCACAGGCATCTGTGCCCGTTACATCCAGACTTGTGTGATGAAGAATTCACCCTCAGAAGAAGAAGAAGAAGAAGAAGAAAAGAATATGCTAGGATACAGTAACGTAATGAGAATGCGTAGAGGAAAGGTTACGTGTGGAACGAACAATTATCAAGCAATTTTTTCACCAAGGGAACTTATTAAGAAAAAGATCTAGGTTTTGCGCAGTACATGTAGGCATGTTTGAATAATCCTCTCAATCGTGTGACTACTACATACAATTGTAGGGTCTATATATCACTAGTGTAATTTTCCCTCTATTTTTAGGGCCTGAACCAGTAGTTTTCTTGAAAGACATTATTTCAAATATGAACGATGCTTTATGTCTTCAAGGATATTATGATTCTGCTATTCGTCTTCAAGTATTTTATGTATTATGATTTTGCTGTTCGTACTCACCCTGCAGAGCATAGGAAAGAGGAGGTGATATATTCACATGATTCAAAGGAGAATCATACTTTAGTCATTGTGCAGGCAGAACCATCAACGATTCCTTTTCAGGCATCGTTTTGGTCACATGACCAAGATGGCTATTTTAATGTCAAGGTCCCACTGGATGCATGTTTAGTAACATATTGGCATTCAAAAAGGTCGTAAATGTCCAAATGCATATAATGCGTAGCTCGGTTGCTCATTTCTTTTCTTTCTTTTTCTTCATTTGTCTGCTCCTCGGGTTTCATTATTTCCACGCAAAAAAGTTGTGTGTGTTTTTGTCCTGTTTTCATGGAAGGGAAATTCTCCTTTTTATTTTTTGTTTCAATCAGACTCAAGGATGCAGTCTGCAGGCTTTTGAATGATTTGTCATTATCTATGTGCATCAGACATCAAAAACTACTGTGTGAGAGAGGGGTGACAGTGTTTGTATTTGATATTCCTAGGACTCTCGAGTTAAATGTGTATCCTGTCTCTCATCTGGTAAACATGCAACATTTCACAGATGAAAAAATGTTAAATGTTTTATTGTGCAAACTAGCATGAATTGAAATATGAACATGCTGCAATTGTTCTTAGAGTGCACATGTGTACATCCGCGTACACCCACATGCACACACAATCATTGACAGGACAATGCAGCAAATAAAGCAGAAAACAGAATAAATGACACAAAAATCTACATTATATGCTTCTGCAGTACCCCTGTCATGCTGAGTACTACAGTAAGGTTTTGTTAGCAGTTTGTGTCAAGGCTTGGACCTGGCTTGGCTCAGGCTTTGTGGATAAAATCAAAGTGACACATTAAAGTCGTACAATACTGTAAAAACATGATATTTTTGCAACATGAAATTTTCACTAATTGGAGCGACAGTCTTTGACTTGCCACTGGCATTCAATGCATAGCGTAGAAGAACTTTTGCATGCATTTCAATTTCACAAATCTTAGCTCTCACAAAATTTGTATGCTGCTTATATGGCACTGTGGCCTTATTGTTGATGAATGTGGTACATGGATTAAAAGTAAAACCATCTTTGTTCTGAAGAGTATTAATCCCTTTTCCCTTTGTAGACATTTCAGTAGATGATAAATATGGCTGACTGAGCCATATTTCAGTGTAATTCTTGTACAGGCTGGCCATGATATCAATATGTCAGTGTACATCTTTTTGATATCTTGATTTTTTTTTCATGGTAGTTAGTTTTAAAACCTTGAAAAGTTTGTCTCTTAAATATACCCCATTTGACCATTCTATTCCAACCCCACTTTCATTCAATAAAAAAAAAGGAAAGATGTAAGCACCATAGGAACACATTGTGTCTTGCATGTGGTGGATATGCACGTCTGCAAAAACCCAGAGTACACACTGCATTGTTTGGTCATTGAAAGAGCCATGAATTAGGACTTTGACACCCCCAGATTTGTATCGATCCCTCTCGTAGCTCGCATTCCTGTCCAGTGTCTCATCAACCGCAGCAGAATTGTACAGCATTTGGTGCTCTGTGGACAGAGAGAGGGATACCCTAGATTTGCTGGAGAAGTCTTGTAACGCAGTTTCACTTCGTTGATGTTCAATAACTTGCAATGTACTGTCATTGTATAGCACGATGGAAAGGGCACATGGCCAGAATACATTGTACACTGTAGTGTACACAGTTTGTGTGCAGAAAATATATATCGTAGGGTTAGGGTTAAGAAACTGTGATGTAGTTTTTCGTATCTTTTTTTTTTTTTTTTTTAACGTGAATGGCTGCAAACCACTGGCTTTTACTGACTAGCAATACATTGTAAGTTGGTAACATCCTTAAAACATAAAATGACTTGGAATGTTATCCTTGAGGTGCCCAGTTTCAGTCCATTTGTTATCAAAAGAAACACTGGACTATTTTGGGGTAGTTGCCTGTGTACATAGACATTATTTTAGCTGAAATGCATAATTACCGTACAATGTACAATGTACACTCTAAGTGTCTTTCAAAATGTGATACTCAAATTTCAAAAGTATGAATGCTACTGGCTCGTGTTTACAATGTATGTTTCTTAAAGTAGCACTCCTGAGGGCAGGGTTTGTATTTTTGCAAGGTGTTCAAACAGCAGTTGTTACTGTAGTAACATGATGTTTACACACCAAGTGTATGTATTAAGTTTTTGCAATTCTGTTTAATAAATTTAATGCATGAAGATTTGTACAATCAAATAAGTTTACTGTGGAAATACTAGTACAAATATTATAGATAGCAGTGAAAGTATGAGCATTAAAAACAAATAAAAATTGTTCGACCTATCCTCGTGAGGTCAGTGAAACAGTTGCCCCCAGCATTTTTTTTTAAAACTAAATGTATTGGTAGCCTTTTGTTCAAACCCTTCAAAAGACATGCTAATAGAAAGAATGAGTAATGGTCAGAGTGAATGCAGAAATTTTCCCAAAGTCCACTTCAGCATATCATGTGAACGTCACGGATGCAGTGATGACCACACTGGTATAGCCTGTAGTGGGTAGGGGATGCCACATTCATGGCTGTGATTTTTAAAATTTGTTTAATTGCTCTCGAAATGACTTCTCAATTCAGTGGTGCTGGTATTGTCCATATGTTTCTGTGTTGAATCAAGAGCTGTATGGGAGCTCTTTTATGGGTGTTCAATGGTTGAGTTGCACACTGACAGGGCAGTAATATCCATCTGGATGGACATTACCGGTGGGACCAAAGGTGCTCCCAAAAGGCTGTTGACCACATCTGGAGTCGTCCATGGGTGAATGCACTGCTGCTTGCAATCGAATGTACATGTACAGTATGCTTCCTTGGTCCAGACTTCGACAGTATGTGGTCATTTTTGTAAGATGACCCTGTCCAGGACTGCTCAGTGACCACTATCTAATACAATGTAAACATATGTTGCATGACCAGATTCTTGTGGTATCGAAACACAACTTAGTTATGATATCTTATATTCTCTAAACCATTCAGGGAGTAGGTGTCTCAGTGAAGTTAGAGGGACATGTCCTGCGTGATAAACTCTTGCTCTGAAAGTTAATACACATACATAGTATATAATGTACATGTACTAATGATGATGATGATAATAGTTCATTATTGTAATCGTAATGATAGGATAAAAAAAATATACTAGTAATAATCTTATTGATAATCACGGTGTTTACTAGTTATTGTTTAATATTGCTGTCATAATTATTGATACACATGGTGGTATCAATATCATAACCTTTACTTTTATTATGCTGTTGATTTATAGTTTACATTATTTGTTTTTCCTCCACGCTGGTACTTCTGGTAGTAATGTTAAGAACTACATTATAAATCTCGACTATTTCAAGTGCTACGATTACTTTTTGCGCTGCAACTCGCCAATAGAACTGCTCTCAGTCATTGCAGAAGATAGCTTGTGAATCGCTCGTTTTGTCTTTCTCTCTCGCGTTTTCATTCTTTTTCCTTTTAAAGAGGGGAAGGGTATTTATTCATCACGTAGATTTGACATCTGTTTGATCGTTCATTGCCACCGGATGTGGTGGGTGCTATTACCTACAGATCGGAACCGTTGTTTCCTGCCAGTCGGGTTTGTTGTTATATATGTTGTACTTCAGGGATGTTGAGGGCAAAAGATGTCGGGAATAAAGGGAGGATGTGCAAGTGGTAGGCCAAACTTTTATGGTAACATTGTTTTCCCTTCTTTTGAGGAAGTAATTGTAGGTACAATTGTAACAGTAAAGCGTGAAATCGGAGAGGGGAGAGGGTAATTTAAAACGGCTACAGGAGTGACCATGGTCCCTAGTGCAGTGCATGGTGTAAACAGTTATTTGTCCTCCTCACTGACTTTCTTCAAGAGGGCTACGTACATTGTATCTCTCTGGTTATTTTTTCCCCCTTTCTTTCTGCTGGTATGGTATACGTCACATCCTACATTCACCTCACAGACTTTGGTTAGAGAACACAACATGACCTTTTGACCTCTTCAGACAGGAAGTCTGTTGGAGGAAGAACATGTAAAAATAGCGATTTGACAGCGAGACTGTAATGATAATGGTGGAACTGTGCTATGGAAGGGGGAGAAAGGGGGAAAAAATGTATGTGATGTAGATTTGCAGACTTCGGCATTGAATGACTTGAGAATGTGCACGTAAATTTTAAAAAAGATGTGATTTTTTTTCTATTTTTATGTACAGTACGTATGTATTAAGCAGGTGGCATTCTTTGTAATGGTTTAGAGAAGTGTCATAAAGTACCGGGTATTAAAAAAATTTGGAAAGAGTGCCAAAAGCAATAGGATAACTGTAATTAAAGATGAATTTGTTATGATAACATTTTTATTTTGAAGCCAAAGGTGAATATTCCGGTAGTTTTTAGATAGATAGCAAGTTTTCTCAGTGCTGAATGAATTATATAAGCAGGAAACATTAAAAAAAATACAACAAAACTGAGACTGTCTACATGAACGTATTTTAACTCTGTGAGTGTGGGATGTATTGCAAGCCACATGTAGGCCTGTCTGTGTGTACGTATTGTAGCAGGAATTTCTTATAGACTTCAAAGTTTGACATGTACTGTAAAACCAGAAATTTTTATCACGAGGGCCAAGCTATGCACATGAAAGTTCTTGTTTACACTATGTATTGAATGTCAGTAGCAAATAGGAAAAATTTCATACCGCGAAAAAGGCAGTCGGCTCCAATTCACAAAAAATTTCATGCTGCGAATATACAGTTGTATCTTGTTTTACAGCATTCATTAGGACTGTTTCCGGTGCAACTGTAATGCATACTTAGTTAAATTTACGTTATTTTGGGGTTTTTCTGACATTTATGTAAACGAAAGAAGTCAGAGGTATGTTCCATTTTAAATTTCTGCAGACAGTTCTCGAAAATAAGTTGACAATGACATACGTCTTTTCTGTGTGTACTGTAGGCTTTAAATGGAGATATGCTTATAAATACAGTTTATCCCTGTATGTGTGGTAATGACTCTTGAGTGACTTGGGGAGACTGAAACTTTGTCTTTCCTTTGTGGTTTACAGAATACAATTACCAGATTTCCTTGTAATTGCAAAGTTCTAAAATTATCCATCAAAGGGTTGTCTGTGTCTGGAGCTAATTGCAGCCTGTTTGTCAGTCAGATGAACATTACTACATACTGTACGAGCTGAAATTTTCGCGGTGGTTTTATTTTCGCGAATTTCGCGAATCGCTTTTGAACGGCGAAAATAACAACACGCGAAAATAAGAACGCACGAATAAGTAAGTTCAGTTAGACCCTCGCAACCGCGAAATTAACAACACGCCAAAATGTCCTCCAAGTACTGTAGCAATTCGCGAAAATATACATGCGAAAATTACAGCTCGTACAGTAGTAGGTAAATGACTTCCCTACCACCCACACCGTAGAAAAATAGAGCAAGATTATTGCCATTAGAGGTTGTATGAATCCGACTTCAGAGCAGAGTAACTTATTGCAGCCATAACTGGGAGGGGGGGGGGGGGCGTCTAAAGAAGAACAAAAGCACTTTCAATGGGTTATGCAATGAGCCAGGTGTGTTGCTATGTCAGTGCATAGATTATCTTTTGTTAGGCATACTTGAAGCCCCCAGTTAGAAATTATCATAAAAACCAGTACCCAAACTGAATTGGTCTATAACAATTGAGCCCAAAATAACCCATACTGCTGTTAATGTGTTATATGTACACATATGCTTGCATGTGTAATAGAAGTGTTTTTCCCCAATATTTTGGAAAGTTTTAGAGCGGTTCTTAGTATGCTGTTTGTATGATCCGAACAGACAAGATCACTCCATGCATAAAATGTGTACTTGTTAGGCTACAAATTGTAATTTGTGGGTGTAGCATGAATTGGCTCATACTCATTCAAAAACAATGGCAACTATAGCCAAAAACTGCAATTCTATCTGGAAGCCAGTTGTTTAAAGGGGCATTCCAGGTGATTTTCATGATTTCACATCATGTAGTACATAACTCAACAGCTCCATGTATAAATTTGTGGAATTCATTGTGGTACTTGAGCAGAGAAACAATACTTTGAAAAACCTTAAACAAATTACACTGAACAAGGATGATGACATAGATGCTCACATATTTCAGAAATGTAGCAGGGTAATTCCATTACAATACCGCTTGCTTGCGAGTTCACCTGTGTATAAGCTATGCATGCCTTCTTCTTTTGTTTTGCTTCATTGAGCCCCAACTCAAGTGCATTCTCATGGTGACCCTGCCATGTCATCATCCCTGCTCATTGCAGTTTGTTATAAATCTCGAAAATATTCTTATTCTTCATCCCAATTATCATAAATTCTGAAACTCTGTCCTTCGCACACATTGTATAACTAATTTATAGTTGTTCAAATGTAAAAATCTGAAAATCATGCGGAGGTCTCCTTTAACAATATAAACCACAAGACAAGGGATCAATTTTACTTTCATTTCTCCGTCTTCATTGGAGAGGTGATGTTTAGACGACAAAGCAGCTCTAAAGAAGATATGGAAGTATCAGGAAATTCAAGTGCTTGCTGCAGAGCACTCTCAGGCAAATTTCTGTGTTGTTTTATCAATGAAAATGAAAGTACAGTACGCGCAATAGAAAACGCCCGACGAAAGTGCGTCCAAATTTCGTCCCAACGCTTTTTTCGTTGTTGATTTCGTCGGGGACGTTTTCAACGCTTTTTGCGTCCAGACTTCATGGACGGATTTTGGACGAATTCAACGAATTCAACGAAATCCCCGAACGCTTTTCCGAAGCTGTGGACGCTTTCAACGCTTTCGACGCTTTCAACCCTTTCAACGCTTTCAACCCTCTGTACACATCACACACACAGCTACACTGTATACAAAGTTAGCTCGAATCGCGAATCGCTAGGCTCTCCCTTCGTCGAAGTTGTCTAGGTTTCCCGTCCATTTCTCTCATTTTCTCTCTTTTGCTTTCGTATCATTGTATCCCTTTCTTTTCAGAGTACAATCATACTTCTGAGAGTTTAGTTTTCTCATTTTTATTAAGTGATTACCTTGTTTGCAACAATTTGGGGTGAGTTTTTGTTCGAGTGTTTGTTGAGTTTTTCGATTGAACGATTTGTCGATTATCTTCGTGTGTGCGAGGACATCGTACCCACTCGTTTGTTTCCGTGTAAGTATTTTTACCGTAAAGTGTCTTCATCGTTCGTCTTCACGCATCGGGTTTTCACCTAGTTTTCCTCATCGTAGTTTTCCACATCCATTTTTTTTTTCCCGGTGCAAGATACTCTGTGTATTTTCTGCTACGGTAAAATGCCATCGTCGATAGTTTTTGTGTATTCATCGTAGTTTTCCACCTCCATTTCATTTTTGTGTGCCAGATGTGTAGCTAGGTCTGCGATGTCTGAATCGTTTACAGGTTTGTTTTGAGAGGGATTTTGAGGGTTTCGCGGTGGATGAGATTGACTGGAATGATAGTGATAATAATAATGATTCTACTATCTAGTGGTGTTGATATACGAGCTCTTTTGATGATGCAATTTATTTCGTGTGACCGACCATCATGACGTTGGGGATGACGAGTACGAAACGAGTAGCCTACACATGTACAATGTAGGCCTGTAAGACGAGAGTGACACTGACGACATGGCCTGGCCCTGGGGGCGGTTTTAGTGTTGGCTCGCTCGATCATGGACTGGAGTGGTCTAGAGACCTGCATTTTATTTTTTCATTTAATTGTATCCTTTTGCCTTTTTCACTCTGGTTTACTGCTACCAAAATTTATGTCTCTGAAGAAACTCAACCAGAAGTTAGACAATATGTTTGCACATCAAGCCCAAGTCTGTCAATTGCGATGTTCCTACTCCTTTTTAACTCGAAATCCCATTTTCTTTGCTCATTTTTCCACTGATAAATTATTTAGAACTGTACTGCATTTCTGATGAATTGCTTTTGTGTTATATCAAGAGCCTGCTGAGTAGGTGTTTCATTCTATCCTTTCAATTATCTTTCTATCACTTTCTTCTTTGACCCTGGATGGAAAAGAAAAACCCTATCTTGCCATGTAAAGACAGAACACATACCATCATGAAATATCATGACATTACTAAAGTAATAAAAGAAATAGGAAAGCGATGAAAATTCTTGTTTGTAAAATCATAAATCAAAGGTGATTTCATATCAACCAGCTCTTTGAAACGTATTTAATTTGCCTATTGATACTTGCTTTGCAAGTACACTGTATACGTTTTCTCTCCCATGGACTTTGTGTCCCCCTTTTTTTATGTGCTTTAATGATTATTATTAGGTGATCCGAGTATCCTCTCGGATCACCTTCTGTTTTTGTACGGATTCTTTCTTCTTCTTCTTTTTCTTCTTATTTCTCCCCAAAAGTTGTGTATCGATTAGCTCAGAAAGTCCTCTTCCTATCAATTTCAAACTTAAACCATATATGTATCGTCTCCCAAAGACGGCAATCGAACTAAAATCAAAGTGATCAGTCGACCGTGACGTCACTATGACGTCATTATATGAAAACACATTCTCAATCATATCTCATTAATGGAATGGAATTTTTCAATGAAATTTACGTCACATATATTTCAAGTCAAGCGCATTCTACTCATATTATCAAAATTTAAATCTATTATTAAAAAGTGCGCGTACGCGCGCGTTGAAATATTTGTATGCTCAAATCGAGCTCAAATTTTTTTTGCACACGTTTCAGACCATTTGGAGCATTTTTTGAAAAATTGAAAAAATTGGACGGACGCGTACGCGCGCGCGCATATACGCACGCACAGCTCATATGCAATAGAAATTTCCCGTTTTTTCACTTTGATCCGATACCTGAAAGATCAAGGAATATTTCTACCAAGTTTCAAGTCAATCGGACTCAATATGACGTCATACGGGCCCGTCAAAGTTGAAATTCCGCGCGCGCGTCAATGGCGATATACAGTGCAACAATGCCAAAAAACTACCAATTTTAAATCCAATTTTACTCGTCAGGATGGACGGTGACCCCCCATTTTCTTTACATATTCTGAAAGCTGATGAGTTGTACATGTTATTTCATGGGGTGGCAATGCTGAAAAAATGATTAAAAGGTATCAAATTTCTTAATAAAGTAAAAAAAGTAAATTTTCAAAATGACGTCATCAAATTTCAAGTTCATTCAAGCATATCTCACTTATTCTTTAGTTGATTTTCGTTGAAATTTCAATATGTTGTAGCTTATTAAATGGTCTTTCAGATATATAATAACAACAATTTGATTAGATGACGGCATCACCTCGTAAAAAGGGATTAAATGTAACATTGTTAAATTTGACCAGTTTACGTGTTATCTCTATGGGAGTGCAGTTTTTCTGGAAATGAAAACTGACATGACTATCTTTATCGAGCACTAGCTCACTTATGCTTCGGTGAATTTCTCCCATATTTTAGTATGTTGTAGCTGAGACTTTGGGCTATCGTAAGTGTGCCCTTCGTTTTTTCATACGGAGTCGGCATCATGCCCAAAAACTTGGTTGAAATTAAAGCTTATCTTCCATGTATTTTCATATTCCTTTCTTTCTGCAACTTTCTTTGCAATAACTCAAGAAAAACAAGCTCTATCAGCCCAATATTTTGCACATGTTTAGTTTATGTCACGTACATTATTTCATAAAATAACAACTACTTGATCGGGCACCTTCTTGGGTATGTAAATTAGGGTCAAAGGTCAAAAATGTTTCATCCTGTATCTTGGTGAATACATGTCTCATCTTTCCCATATTTTGCACACGTAAAGACCATGTTACAAGGATCATTTCACAAAATAACCACTTTTTGCTCAGACGCCATCTTGTCTGTGCAAAGTAGGGTCAAAGGTCATATGTACTTCTTTCTTTATCTTCATTATGACGTGTTATCTCTATGGGAGGGAATTTTTCTAGATGTGAAAATTGACATGATTGTCTTTATCAACGACTAGCTCAATTACCCTTCGGTGAATTTCTTCCAGATTTTAGTATGTTGTAGCCAATGTAATACTCTTTAAGTTTGGTTCAATCAAAGTTTTAATCGGATGATGTCTTCACCTCGTGAAAATAGATATAATGTAACCTTGTCAAATTTAACCAGTTTACGTGTTATCTCTATGGGAGGGAATTTTTCTGGAAATGAAAATTGACATGACGGTCTTTATTGAGCACTAGTTCACTTACTCTTCGGTGAATTTCTCCCAGATTTTAATATGTTGTAGCTGAGACTTTGGGCTATCGTTAATATTTCTACAATTTTTCATAAGATGCCGAGATCACATCAAAAAACTTGGTTGAAATCAAACTTATCTTCGATGTATTGAGATATTTCTTTCTTTCTGCAACTTTCTTTGCAATAAGTCAAGAAAATCAGCCCCTATCACGCCCATATTTTGCACATGTTTAGTTCATGTCACGTACATTATTTCATAAAATAACAACTACTTGATCAGACACCATCTTGGGTATGTAAATTAGGGTCAAAGGTCATAAATGTTTCAACCTGTATCTTGGTGAATACATGTCCTATCTTTCCCATATTTTCCACACGCAAAGACCATGTTACAAGAATCATTTCACAAAATAACCACTTTTTGCTCAGATGCCATCTTGGCTGTGCAAAGTTGGGTCAATGGTCAAATATACTTCATTCTGTATCTTCGTTATAGTGTATACCGAATTTGGTACCAAAGATGGCAGACCTGACTCTCTTTTCTAATTGGGAATCCAAACATTACACGGCCAATGTCTCTAAACACAGATGAAACCTATATGGTCATGCCTATTGCGATCAGGACTCGAATCATCGATTAAAACAAATCGGATCACCTAATTTGTCAGTCTTGACAAATTCCAAGTCTAGTTCTAGTTTGTTTTGTCAATATCATCATTATTGCTGTATCATTATTACCATACTTTGATATGGTTAATTGCATTTGTTGATTGACTCTCACTTTCATTTCGTTGCCTCCTCTTGGTACTTGTGCAGATCCTTTCTAGGGCTTGCTGTTTGCTCACCCCCCCCCCCCCCTTTGCTGTTGCTATTTCACTCTTTACCTTTCTTTATCTCTGTTGTTCCTTATCTTGTTTGATGTTGCCTCCATATTCATCCTTTTCCTTCAATGGTTGCCCCCTGGCCCTCACGACTATTACTAACCTTCCCCTGCCTTTTGTCTGTCCATCCTCCTGCTCTAATCCCCCTCCCTTTACCTGTTGGGCTCCTTGCCCATGACATCCTACCCTCTCCTTTTGTTTTCTTCGTTTCGTGTCCCTTGCCTGTTCCTGACTGTTCTTGTTGTGTGAAGTCGCTTTACATGTATGTGGTTGCTTTTTCTGCCTATTTGCCATTTTGCTTCTGATGAAGATTCTGCTATGATCGAAAGCTTAGGTCCCTTTTGACTCTATCCTAAAAACATTCATGTACACTCCCAAAACTTGCTGGGCTGTAGTAATGGAAACTTCATTATCTAGCATGGGAGGGGGAATGCTTTCATTTTCTCAAGAGAGCATTTGTGTGAGAGAATGCAAAACTTGATTGAGTGTTGCCAAGTTGTTTTCAAGCTTCTTCATTTTATTTGATCTTAAGCATAATCACTTTTGTAAGTACATGTACAGTTTTACGATTTCTTCTCCCCTGACTGTAATCGGAAAGTTCGCCATACCGATGATCGCTAATGTGTTTGGATGTGCCGATATGGGAAACACGTGGTTCAAAGGAATGCACCATGTGCTACTGCAAGTTTAAAGGACAAGTCCACCTTCATATACATAAGGATTGAGAGAATGCAGCAATATTAGTAGAACACATCAGTGAAAATTTGAGGAAAATTGGACAATCCGTTCAAAAGTTACGAATATTTTAAGTATCTGCGCAGTCACTGCTGGAAGAGAAGACTACTACAGTGTATGATGTCACATGCGTACAACTATATAAGGAAAATGAAAAGAGAATTTCACGAAACTTTACTTCTTGAATAAAGTGCACAGTTCTTTGACTTGCTACTGACGTATGTTAAGGGTAATATTATTCCCCCTGCCTTCTGAAAGAGAGAAATCAAGCGTTCTTTTGTTATGGGAGAAAATGGAAATATGTTGAATTTTCTTTATTCTTTCTTTATATCGTTGTACTCATGTGACATCACAAGCTATAGTAGTCTTTTCATCCAGCCGTGACTGGGCAGAAACTTCAAAAATTCATAACTTTTTAACGGATTGTCCGATTTTGCTCGAACTCTCACTGATGTGTTCTACTAATATTGTTGCATTCACTAAACCCACATGTCTATGAAGGTGAACTTGTCCTTTAATGGATAGAATGCGCCATAGGCTTAGTTACGGTAAACAGTTTACGTTCGATGCGAATGATTATTACGTCTTTCAGGATCGAGGAATAATACACACAAAACATGCAAACAAACAAATCCACGAACGAGTGTTGATAACCAAAATTCATATAATGAAAAGTAATAGGCAGTTTTGATGAGCGTGACATTAATTGTCATAATTTTGCTGTTTAATCGGGTGGTGGCTGCATCACATAGGACATCGCAGTGAATTTGTCTAGGCATATGAGACATTTCATATATTTCTGTGATTGCATTTTTGAGTGATTAATCAATTCCTAACAGTTCGGGAACATATAAATGCATTGTACTTTGTAGATCAAGTACACAATAATCGACGGTTCGATGTATGCGCCTAAAGAAAGGCGAAAGAATCAGAACATCTTTGCAATGATTCCTTTAACTCAACTCACCAGCGAGTTCTTCGATCGATAAAGACCAGTGCGCGCATTCTTTCGACTGGCACCTGGGGTCTGGCACGCACCTGGTTTTGTGGAAATTTCCACAAAGGGAGAGGGTGGGGTTTTTCCAATCCCAAGAGACCGCATTACACAAGAAGACAATCTCGTCGCTTCTATTATTTTCCGTCACTTGTGTTTCCCCCTTATTCTTTGCTAATAATGAACATTTAGGTTGAACTTGATGATGGTTGTTCACACGTGGTTCCTTTTGTTGTGAGGTGTAGGTATTTTCTTTTTTATCATTCTTGGGAGGGGAAAGAAGAGTAAAAGAGGGAAAACTCATTTAAATAAACGAAGGGCACGTACGCTCAGCATCCACAGCAAGCCGTCTTTTACATCAGCATCGTTGATTATCATCACCATCATCAGGCATCACTCCGATAATTTTGTCCTTTTCTTATAAACATTTAGAAACACGATCACCATCACTCGAGATAAACACGTAGCAGTGGCAGATCCAGAGGGGGCGCATGAGGCGCACGCCCCCTTTATTTATCGTTAAAAGAAAAGAAAAAAAAAAGAAGTGAAACCCGGAAGTGGCACCAGAAATATTACAGAATTCCTGGATCCGCCCCTGCCTGTACGAAAATAAATGACAACAAACAAAGTATCAACAACCTCCCCGACAACTACTCTCTAAAAAAAATCGAGTGAAAATTTTCACTCTAAAAAGAGTGAATACAAAAAAGAGTGAATTTCGAGTGAAATTGGAGTGAATTTTGAGTGAAAATGCTCATTTTCACTCATTTTGGAGTGACGTCAGGGATCACTCTAAAATCTTCGAGTGATCCCTGACGTCACTCCAAAATGAGTGAAAATGAGCATTTTCGCTCAAAATTCACTCCAATTTCACTCGAAATTCACTCTTTTTTGTATTCACTCTTTTTAGAGTGAAAATTTTCACTCGATTTTTTTTAGAGAGTACATAAACATTACCACAGAGCACACCGAAGCGGCTGGGATCAAACACCCTTCGAAATACTGCAGCAAAGCGGGAAATCGCCGTTACTAAAATGCATATGTACACAGTGCGAGGCAATTGAAAGAATTACCTTTAAATATTTCAGAATATAAAGGGAACAAATTAAGTGATATGAAACGAAAGAAATCGTATACCAAACGAGAGGTATGAGAAACGACCTCCAATATTATAGGCCCTTAGCCGCAGCATATCAACAAACATGAGTAGGCACACGGAATATGCGTGTTTGGGATTCCTCCCTTCTATATTTCTTTCCTGAACTACTAGTATTCCCAATGCCCGAATAAAATAATGACTAGTTTGTTACTCTGATTTCTTCTTCTGAGGTAGGAAGTTCGTTCATCCGAAAACGAAAGGATTGACACTCCGAAAGTTTGCTAATCGGACAATGCCCCCCCCCCAAAAAAAAAAACAGCCCACAAAATGCTCGTTAATCAAATTATTGGTTAATAATAGTGAAAGACGATAATATGATAATAATAATAATAATAATAATAATAATAAAACAAAAGACAGAAATAAAACAATATATGGCCCTATAGCAATTACCCGCAGCATGATTACATTTTCGAATCAACAAACATGGATAGGCACAAGGAATATGCGTGTTTCGGATTCGAAATAACGCCGTAACCATCGGAATAGCGCACCCGTTTTCTTTTTAGGAATAATGAACACCAAGGAAATGAATAAATTATTTCAAACTATAAGAATCCAACGTAATTCTTGCCTTAATGATTTTCCTCCCTTCTATATTTCTTTCCTGAACTATTCCCAATGCCCGAATAAAATAATGACTAGTTTGTTACTCTGAAAGTGGTGTTGTGAGTAAAGGAAGTTCGTTTATCCGAAAACGAAAGGATTGACACTCCGAAGGTTTGCTAATCGAACAATGACAAAAAAAAAAATAATAATAATAGATTTTATTTTCACACTAGGTATGAACGTCTGCAAGGTGTAGGGAATTTGCGTGTTACGGAACATTTTATCAGTTTCGCATCAGCGAACTTTACGTGGGTACTACAAAAATGACTCCCCCCTAAAAAAAAAAAAAAAAAAAAGTATTACACCAACACTTGAGCATAACAACAAACAAGAAAGCTAACAAACAAATAAACAACTTAAGATTTAATCTCATTTAGCTGCTTTGAATATTTCACGTTCCGTCTGTATATCATACTTCTTTTCAGAATTATCTCTCGCTTCCCGCTTCACAACTAGGAAATAAACGATGTCATACTACAAGTATATAAGAATTAAACTTATTGTCTTGCTCTAATATAGAATTCATTATTCCAAAAGTTCGTTTATCCGTGAATACAAAAGGCTCGATACTACAGTACTACGAAGGTTTGCTTATCCGACAATATAACGCACCTACCCAATCACAAACATTCGTGCATTTTCGGATTATGAATCATAATATAATTTGACTATCACATTTACGAACATCTATACTAGTATTTCGTGTAGGGAAGTCGCGTGTATCTGAACGTTTCATTTTCGTACTAACGAACCTTTATATGGTGCATGGGTACAACGAACATGACCCTCACCCCCCCCCCCAAAAAAAAAGAAAGAAAGAAAGAAAGAAAGAGCTTAGTCAAACTAAGAATCAGTCAGAATTAGTCGCTTTGATAATTCCACGTACCGTCTGAATTATCTCTCTGTCCAATAAAGAAATAAACGATATGAAACTAAGAATTAAACTTATTGTCTTGTTTTAAATATTTTTTTTTTGCTTTTCTGATTCAATAAAAAAACGGGCAATGTAACGCGCAATTGCTGAAGAAAGAAAATATATTTAATGACCAAATAACGGCGAACAAATCCTTCTAATTTCTTTTTTCCTCTTTTGGGGGTTAATTTTCTTTCTAATACTCAAATGGATTTTACGTACACGCAATTTTAGTGAAACCATTTCCTTTTTGGTCGGCATTCTACGATAAGGTTCCTGTGGGTTCCCGCTCGCCAAAATTGCGTGATTTCTCTTAAATACTATGAACCCGAATGATCTCTGATTGGTAATTTAGTCTATTTCATGATCAACAGTTGTTTATTTTCTGCTTGTAAAAAAAAAAAAAAAAAAAAAAAAAAAAAAAAAAAAAAAAAAACCACCACGTGAACTACTCGTACTAGTACATCGTACATATCTCTGTTTCGTTCAGCCAGTCTCACCTGCCTGGTTCAGCCCACAGAACGTGGTTCAGGCGAGCGAGCCATGCCATAGCAATGGCGACGCACACACGGCGCACTCGCCTTTCCCGCCACGTGCACTTTCCCTGGTTAATACGGTTACATGCAGCCAGCAGCATGAAATGTGATGTATCAGATGACTTACTAAATGCAGTGATAACGGTACCGTACTTACAGCTAGGGTAAGGGAAACTAAAACTTTTACAAATTGCTTCAATGAAAACGGCATCGATATATACATGTTACCATTTTAATATTATCATGTGTATCAGGTGAATTCCACGCCTGTCTACAGTTCTCATTCCGACCGCTGTGCTACTTGCTGAGTCTTGCAGTGTGATTCTTGCCGGCTGGCTAGTGGATGTGGCCACTACACACACGTGTATTCCATGTGCGCCTTGGATCACGGACGCTTCTAACGAAATTTGGACGAAACTGCCGAGCTCCGAACACGCATTTTCCGAACGAGCAACGCATTTGCCGAACGGAATTGAGCGGGCGGTCGTGCGTGAAATGCGTCCACAAAGCGTCCACAAAGCGTCAGAATCGTTGCTACTGGATCGATAACGAAAGTTCGTCCAAATTTCGTCCAGATTTCGTTGCTACTGGATCGATAACGAACTTTCGTTGGAAAACGAAATTGACGGAGGCGTTTCTTATTGCGCGTACTGTACGTATGTATCCATGTAACTTCTTTATTTTGTTTTGTTTTTATGGTATTTACGATTCCTGGCACAAACCCATAGTAGAGTAATTAACAAAAAGAAAACAAAATGTTTGTGGTCTGCCACTGCTCTTATTATGTACAGGTGAAAATTGCAACTTTGAGGTATGCTGGGTTTTTTTCCCCCAGTCCTGTAAAATTCAATATTTTGAATTAACAACTAGTGTTACAAAATGTTTAATTTTTTAGGTGTATATTTCCATGTTGCCTCTTTGATGCCGTAGAGGCTGCTGTTGATTTAATGATGAGACTTGGGACTTTATAGCAAGCAGAATACCAAAGAAATGCTTTTATCTTCCAAGGAAAAACACACCAACTAAATCTCAACTCCTGCATTTTCAGTTTTGTGTCGTATTTCTTGTTGTTTTTTCCTCTATTTACTCGTTGGAGAATGGATTGAGTGCCGACCTGTTTGAAATTGATGATGGCGATATTTGGCAAGATTGGACAAATGACTGCTGTTAAAGGTCCTTTTTACCATTGAAAGCAGTGATTTACAAATTTTTTGAATTTTCACATTTTATGCATATTTGTAGGTCAGTTGTATCACAGAACATCTTACCATTTAAAAATTTTGCAATAAAGCCTGGAATATCACTATTTTTCTCAATAAACGATAACTGTAGATGGTTTAGTGTACAAACATTTTTATTATAACTATTGTTCACATTTTGTATATTTAACAATGCTAAACATTGATTATACTGATTCAAGTTTTTACATTGCATTTTTCTATCCCTAACTCACATTTTAGAACTATTTTGAAGCACTTATGCTGGGTTTTGGTCTCATCTGCAAATGGTAAATAATGACTATAAAGGTCTACTGTGTAAAGGTGTCTCAAAATATTAGTTGAGGAATGTTGAGGTGCATTCTTTTTCTCTATTCTGTTCTTGCATGTGAGTGTGTGTGTGTGTGTGTGTGTGTGTGTGCGTGTGTGTGTGTGTGTTTAATAGACTTAGACTTGGGATCCAGGCATTTATATAAAAAAAGAAAGTAAGATTATAGCCACTATGAATATACTGCCATTGATTTGGAGACTAAAGGCATACCTATAATGCTGACCATGCTGCCATGAGGAGCAGGCATCCCTAAGGCAATGAATAGCCCCCATCATATTTTAGCTGGGCTCCTACCACCTGCTTCATATTCCTCAACCTGTTTTCTAAGAGCCTTCAATCATAAGGGAACTAGTCTGGATTCTAGGCTAAATGCCATTTGATAAGCATTCTACCTTCATCCCATTCCATACATTTTTTCAATGCAACAGTCTTGAAAAAGACTAATTTCCTATGAGTTCTGACTAGCCACTTGCTTCTGTTGTAGCTAATAGACATCGTGTACCATTTAATTTCCCTTTGATTAAAGTTTTTCTCTGTGAGCACTGTGTACAAAGTTTCTGTGTATTTCTCTGACTTTCATTCTCCTGCTCTCTCTATTCCTCTCTCCCTCTCCATCCCTCTATCTTTCCATCCCTCTATCCATCCATCTAGCTATCTATCTATCTATTCATTTATCTATCCATCTATCTATCCATCTATCTATCTATCTTTCTATCTATCTATCCATCTATCTATCCATCCATCTATCTTTCTATCTATCCATCCATCTCTCCATCCATCTATCTATCTTTCTATCTATCTATCCATCCATCTATCCATCCATCTCTTTCTATCTGTCCATTTATCTATCCATCCATATATCTATCTTTCTATCTATCTATCCATCCATCTATCTTTCTTTCTATCTATCCATCTATCTATCTTTATACTATTTATCTTTTCCATCTTTTTGTGTGTATTGATCTGTTGGTCTTTCTTCAAAAATCTACTTTCGTGCTCCCACAAGCTTGAGAGCCAAACTGGCCAGAGATATAAATCCAGTAACTCTCGTGTCACTACAGACCATATCAATATTTGTGCAGGAATTACTG
Organism: Diadema antillarum; assembly: GCF_040938485.1. Taxonomy (NCBI): domain Eukaryota; kingdom Metazoa; phylum Echinodermata; class Echinoidea; order Diadematoida; family Diadematidae; genus Diadema; species Diadema antillarum. The sequence continues at coordinate 2,299,225 of NW_027270953.1, forward strand.
GCAAAAATCCTATTTGTTCGAGGATGTCTAATATTTAGAGCAGTTGTGAGCTTGCATTCTTGGTGCTTTATCAAGTAGAGTAATTTCTCATTGCCACTCTGGGCATATTTGTCAGGTTTAACAAACTGTAGTTTGTTTTTTTCTATTTTTGTGTGTGTCACTTACATTGTAAATTTGTCTCCCGAGTATATTGCTGATGTGCAGCATTTGTCCCCTTCATTCACATTTGTGATGAAGCTCATTGATGTTGACCATCAGCCTAGGATTGACCTTTAGCTCTCTCTGTAGAAAGGAAATATTTTCCAATTCATCGTCATTTTAAAGAATTAAACCAAGTAACATGACTATTTGATGTATGGTACATTACTTAGGGGATTAATGGCCAGGAAAAATGGCATTTTTTGCTGAATTTTGATGACCAGTGACCTTGAAGTGTACCCCCTGTCTTTCTCTGTATCTACTATATTTCTGTCCATCTTCAGGTATGAAATATGTGGTATTCCTACTGGACACTCTTAGCAGAAGTTATGGCTTTTTAGAGTGACATTTTGAAATGATATACAGTAACCTATGACCTGCAATGTACTACCACTGTCATGTTAATGCAATTGGTAGTCTTATCTTTTCCCTGCGAGATTAAATTCAAGTCCAATACGAAAAATATGTTTTCTTCACGTGCAGCTGCACAAGATACGCATTTCTGTTTGCAGTGTGAGTGTATGCAGAAAAAAAAAGGTATAAATGTATGCACGTATTTGCAAGGTCCGTATGTCTTTTATTCCACTTTGTATGTGCATACAGGTACATACAGTAATATGCTCTGTGTACACAACAAACTTGATATATGCTTAGCATTGTAATTCATGCCTACTTTCTCTGTGTGAAGAGAAGCACATTGTGCCAGAATTTTCCTCCAAGCTGCATTATTATTTTTGGCCAGACATTAGTTGTGTTTTCGCTTTCTGGATTGATTTTCACAGACAATAAGACAACTTTATGAGCAGACTTGTTCTATCCATAGGGGTCTATAACAAACCCCATAGGTGCAATAATATCTTTCCAATTTTCTTTGCCTAATAAGATTTACTATTTCTATATTTTAGTCTGTGTGTACAGACCCGTTATCTTTCCCATCTCCATTTGTTTTCTACAACTGTACCTTGTCCTTGCTCAAAGAAAAATCTGCAGTACTCTATTTTACCTGTCAATGCAGAATAAATTTTAACAGAAACGTATAAGAAGTAGTTGATCAATGAATGAATGCCTGTATGGAAGACTTTTGTGTGACTGTGTGTGTATAAAAGGGACTGTAGGAGAATAGAAAATGCCAGCTCAGTCCAAGCTCTTGGCAGCAAGACTATTTCTTATTTCCGAAATCACTCTTTGGCTGTTCTAATCTCATACTGTCTGTAATTTAGAAAATCAGTGCTATCAATGCAAGATATGTTAGTGGTATCATCATGGAAGCCTGTAATCCTCGCTTCCTCCTCCTTCCCCTTGTTCAATTCTCCCTTTCGCATATAGCTCTCCAAATCTGAACGCGTGTGGCGCTCTAATATTGTTTTACCTTTAATTCTTTGGATATAAACTTCCGGTTATGAACGCGCGATGTGTAAATGTACGCTTTTATGCACATTGAATGCCGAAGTACTAGCTAGTATTCATAGATTGTATCAAATTCTGTCTTATAATTTCGCGAATAATAGAGTTATTTTCTAATCTGTAACTTTACAGTAAATGGGATTCTTCTGCGAAGCGGCCAAATGCTGGGCCGATGATGCCAAACGACAAAAATATGGAAAATATTCAGAGATGAAGGACGTGATGTGGGTGAACTTGCCAACAGACAAAGTTCAGCGGAGAGCCTGGAAAAATCTGCTTCGCAGGAAAGACCACTTCGACCTGAAGTCAAACTCACGTATTTGTTCAAGACATTTCCAGAAAGGAATGTACGATCAAAGATCCTACACTACGTAGGATCTTTGGTATGATTTTCCAGAACCGCAAAACCAGAAGTATACGTCCCAAAAGCAATCGATCAGATATCAGTATCCGAAGTGATATCACTTGATATCAGCTATATGCGATAGGAGAATTATCAGACATTATTCTCCTCTTCATGCAACAGAGTGCCATGCCCATTTTCCATCTCCCAAGCTTACAGTTTCCATATCCGAAATACTGTCAGCTGTATTGCAGTAAGACTGTGGGTGCATTTACAAATATCGAAAAATTTTCTGAGGCAGAATCACAGTCCAATGGACATTTGAGGCATTTTCGGGTGATCAATAAATGCAACCGTATTTTCAAACTCGTTTAGAAAGGCCGATTTGAAAAACGTTTGAGACCATGGTCGCCTTTCCGTGAGTACAAATGCAATGCTGTTTTGAAAAGTGTTGATATCTCTGAGCTGCGCTGGTTAACCTACAGCTGTTTCTGGTTGCAGAGAAAAGCGCGTCCTGTTTGTGTTTTCTATGATCCATTGTTTGTGCGAAAATGATGAAGGTATGTGTGGTGACAGTACAAAGTTGACCTCTACTTACCGGGTCAAACGACGCAAAGCAGCTGCACAGTGACAACACTTCAATCGTGATTGTACGATGGTTAGATAAGCATGGCGCCCCGATAATTAATCGCGTTTCAAACTACGTTCATAAAAGCCATTCAAAATGCGCTGAGTTCGATAGATAAACGCAGTCTATTACTTCTTTCACAAAATTTCACTGGCAATGTGAATGGCACTTGTGACCTTTTTGTATTGTCCATAAAATGGCAGACTCTGGATAGTTTGCCCCCATTCCTCAATCCCCATCCAGCATTTGAATTGTGACAATTTTGCAAATGCTCTTCCTGTGCAATGTGTCGGTATGCACGTAAGGCTACTTCAGCTCTTGGATATTGAAGACTTCCATCCAGCTAGAAGGGGGGGGGGGGTGGGGATAGGGCCTATGGTGAGCTCTTTCAGATGGGCAAAAAGACTTGTTTGTCAATGTGTATAGAAATGGGTCTCATGCTGATCAAGGTATTTTTGTGTAAGACTGAAAGCTGCATCAATTTACAGAGTGTTCAATCATTAAAGCGAGTTGTTCATTGACACAATAATTATGCAAACCACATGCCATATAATAGCTGTGTAGCAATTCTGGTGGCTGGTAGTGGATGCACTTAACTTGTGTAATGCATATATGTACATAAATGCAATAGTATGAACATGAATACATAAAAATTCCATGGTAGAAGTGAATATTGGGTCAGACAAAGTTTTGCGTCCTCAGATGCGTTTCTGAGATGGAACTGTTCACACTGCAGATGCACACTCAAAATTGAACAAAAACCCAGTGGGAAGTCATCCTTTAGAGCAAGACTAACCAAACGAGAAATGTATCCAGGAGGAATGTGATTTGTGGTGACCTGCTTCCAAAAATAAATCAATTAGTTCGATACACATTGGTAAACATGTTTACAAATAAGTGCTTAAGTGGAAGTGTGAAAACCCTCAATATGACTGTGTAGTGAGGGAACTAGCCTGGAGCAAAGACGGGCTGATGAAGGGAGATTCCGCGACGATGGCGTTATCGGCAAGGGTGTCGGAAATTGAAGGAACGTGGTATGTCTGCAAGAGATGAAGGGGAGGGAGCTGTGTCTTAAAAGGAGAAGCAGCACAGAAGAAAACAGGGATAGACAGACATTGAACTTCCTCTCAACTTGGCAAATTATGAGCGCGGGGCTTGCAGTCGAGTCGAATTAGAAGCCTTCTCTGCAGGGCATAGGTAACAGAAAGCTCTGGTGGGCCAGACTGTTTGTATACTGAACGTACAGCAAAGTGGCCCCAACATTTCGTTGGGATGGATCGGGGGAACAAGCTTTTTTTTTTTCTTGTGCGCGCCATGCTTTGGATGATACAGAATCTCGCTGGTGGTCCTGTACAGTATGATGCTCATCCTGCTGAACAGTAACATGGAAGATTGGTATTCTTTTTATCGCTGCCCAAAGTCTAGCACTACTGTCAATAGGAGCATACCTACTGGTAATACTTACTGGTATTACAAAATCAAGTTACTGTCATTGTCAGTTGACAAAGACAGCTTGTGTATTTTCTTGACAAGATGCTTGTGTTCCTTAATAGTGACCATGCATTTTGTTCATCGTTTGTTCCTCTTCTTATGTTGCTTTTGAAGTGCAATGCCAAGCTCTAGTTTTATGTTGATTTAACTCAGTAGAGTACAATTAAACGATGCTGCTAGCCAAGAACTCTGTTTTCTTCTTCTTCTTTTTTTTGCTATGTGACAGATATGCTATGATCGTAACTGTGGGTGGATGATTTGTCATGTTTAACTAAAAATGTAACACTCGAATAAAGAATGGAGTCTGCCAGGGGCCCGAATTGGTGCTGGTGGAGTGAGCGGCGGTCCGGCTGGCATGTTCGCTGGCTTGTCGGCGGTTTGCTTGGGACATCTCTCGTAATCCTACATTATTTTGCTTAAGATGATTTGTGAAAATGGGTGACAACTCCTATTTGTGAAATACTTGGTATGGCTGCTTTTTGTTTTGTTTTGTTTTGTTTTGTTTTGTTTTGTTTTTGCTTTGATTGTTTTAATTTTATGTATGATTTGTTTTTGAAAATCAATAAAAAATTAAAGAATTAAAAAAAGATAAAAAAATAAACATCGACACCGAAATACTTTTCTGACAAGAAGGGATGTGTCATATTATCAGCCCTATGGCAAATTACTATTATTCCAGAGGTAATGGGTTTAATTTGTAGAGCTTATGCAGGAATTCCCTTCACAATAACTGTGCTAATTCAAGTATTTTTTCCACTCATAGTCCCATCAAAGCCAATTAGTGTAATACAACGATGCCGATGCAAATCAATGATATTCCACAGTACTGTAGACCAGACATTGACACTTGACGAATAAGATAGATTTATAAATAGATGTCATGTCAATGCTTCCCACACAATGACTGTGCTAATTCAAGTATCTTTTTCCCTCATAGTCCTATCAAAGCCTTTTTGTGTAGTCTAAAGATGCCAGTGTGAATAGGTGATCTTCATCAACATTATCGAACAGACGTGGACGCTTGCGCATCAGAGCCTCTTATTGAATGAGAGCTTGACTAATGCATATCAAAACACCACGTAGCCTGAATGTTGATCGTGCCCAAAGTCGGAAGAGTTTGCGATTATTTCGGTATTTCATCGCTCAGACAGTTGAAGGTCACTCCCCCATTTCGTTCGTGGCTGACGGTGCCCCCCTCCTACAACTACCCGGCTTCGGCCTGTGAAAACGGCTGCTGTGCCTTAAAATGTATTTGCTCTCTCAGCGCACAGGAATTCCGACTCCCCAGATGGGGTTGTGGCTTTGTGTTTTTTATGAAATGTTGTCATGCGAGAAATGAGTCATTGCAAAGTATTCTCCCTCCGTTACAAGCCCATTCAAAGTGGTATGTCTCCTGGCGAGAGCCGCTGTTTCATTGCAACTATGATAGCGGCCCAGTGACTGTTATGTCCCAATTTTTCTGTGCTGCTGCGAGATACTAGAGCACAGCATGACGTCTTCCCCAAAAGCTCGTCAATTGTGGCAAGTGTGCCAACAGACAGGTTGCCAAGGAGTAAGAGCCACTTGTCCATTTTTTTTTTCCAGTTGATACTGATGATACTGAGCCCCTCATGGCTTGGTATACCTCAGTTCGTGTCTGCAATTATGGCTGTTTTCGATAGTCCTTTTCACATTTGATTGCAAATATGTAGCCCTTATGTTGCTGCAGCAATTTTATGATATTAGAAAGTGTATCCCATTGCAATCAATATGCTTTTTGTTGATGTAGTCTTGTAGAGTTTTATTTTATTTTATTTTTTATTTTTTTTTTTTTGGGGGGGGGGGATGACCCAGAAACATAGTTTAGGCAGGCTTTGTTTGTTTCTGCAATTGCATTTTTAAAATGGTTCATGCCATGCAAATTTCTTACAGACCTAAGTTTTTATAATCGGGCACCAGAGGGCGAGTGATTTTCCATGTCCCACATACATGATTTTCTGTATGCAGATTTGAGCAAACTTCTTAATTTCATAATCCCGTTTTGATTTGGTAGCCCTTATGATTAGGGATATAGCCTGATTGATTGATTCATTCAGATAACATCCTTTCTGTATTTAGATAAAAATCAGATTTCCTCTCCAAACCATCATGTGAAGTATGATGGTCCCCCCCCCCCCCCCCCCGACACAGATTTATCAGCTCCAGAAATCATTCGGATTGAAACAGAATTTGCTTAGAACTGCCAATATGATTCCTGTTTGAAGTTCTCATGTAGAGCCCCCAAGTTTGGCAATGTGTCTTAAAGGGATGGTACAGTATTGATGGAGATGAGAATTGGGCTTTTAACTTTTTGTGAGATACCAAGAAAACACTTATGAAATAGTCGAGAGCATACCATTTCAAGAGGAATTCAAAGTTTATTTGATGAAAATCGGGTTTAGAATAACTGAAATATTCAAAAACAAAGTTAAACAAAGCGATGTTTTTGCTCTGTTTTGGATATCTCAGCCATTTCAAAACCAATTTTCATCAAATAAACGTTAAATTCCTCATGGAATTACATGCTCTTTCATATTTCATAAGAGGTTTCTCATTATCTCACCAAAAAATGTTAGAAACCTGAAATTAGGTCTCAACCAAAACTATACAATCCCTTTAATCAATCAAGGATGGAACATGCTGCTACCATTTGGGAAAAAATATGTTTGTTTGTTGTCTTTAAGTAAGCACATTTAGAATATGTCTTACGGAGTAGGAAGTGGAAATCATTAGCATGTATCTCTAATGTGATAAATCTCAGAAAGTTGGGATGTTGGCAAGGAAGGATATAAAGGGAAAAAAACAACAACAACACAAGCTCTGTCCTCAATCCATGTCTAGAAATAAAGTGAGAGATCTTTAATGTGATTACTTTATACCCTGCAATCACATTGATGTTTGAAAATGTTGGGATCCAATTACAATTTTGCCCTCCTACGCCTCATTAACCTGATCTCATTGGGCAGTATGCCATGAGTGTAGATTATAGGTGACTATTCCTTGGGTGTAGGATTAACATCTAAACCGTCATTTTTATCAATGATGGATTCATCTCTCTATCAATTCATCTTTTTATCTTTTCTATCTTTCTATCTGTCGGTCTTTCAATCTATCTATCCTACCTATCTATCTATCTATCTATCTATCTATCTATCTATCTATCTATTCATTGAATCAAATGCACGTCTATCTTTATGTACATTGTATCTGATGAGTGGATTATGCAGGGGAAGTTAACTGTATGCGCACAAATATTTTGAATGAAATCTGAAGAAAAAGCTACAGAGTAATTATGAAAGATAGATAGTGCAGCTCAGACAATTCCTTCCCCCTTGATTGGGTGAGTAGTTTGGAAATGTTGCAGAGAGGTCGAGTCGTTTGGAAACGTTGCAGAGAGGTTTCCGTGATAGGTGTGAGGAAGTTTTGTGACAAGGCCGCCTGCGTTCATTACACTAATTCATCAGAGTAGACGGAGTGTGCGCCTAGGCATGCCTGCTTGACGTTCAGGGTCTGAATTAATCATTGCTTGTTACAGGAACAGGAGGAGGAGGAGGCGATGGGGATGGTGAAGGGAGGATGGGGAAAGATTATCCCCTCAGTTCTGGGGTCATAGCATGGTGGAGGAAGAAGAAGAGGAGTGGGCTGAATTAATCATTGGTTGGTACAGGAGGAGGGGGGGGGGGGAGATGGGGATGATGGAGGAAGGATGGGAAAGTTTACCCCCTCAGTTCTGGGGGCATCGCATAGTGAGGAGGAAAAAGGGGGAGAGGTTTGAATTAATCATTGGATGTTACAGGAACACGAGGAGGAGAAGGAGGTGATGGGGATGGTGAAGGAAGGATGGGGGAAGTTTATCCCCTCAACGCTGGGGGTATAGCCTGGTGGAAGAAGAAGAGGAGGAGTGGTCTAAATAAATCAATGGTTGTTACAGGAGGAGGAGGAGGAGGAGGAGATGGGGATGGTGTAGGGAGGATGGGAGAAGTTTATCTCCTCAATTCTTGGGGTGTAGCATGGTAGAGGAAGAAGGAGTGGAGTGGTCTGAATTAATCATTGGTTGGTACAGGAAGAAGAGGAGGAGGAGGAGGAGGAGATTGGGATGAGGGAGGATGGGAGAAGTTTATCCCCTGAATTCTGGGGACATAGCATGTTGGAGGAAGAAGAAGGGGAGAGAATGAGGAATAGATATAGATGGGGGCAGGGCAACCCACATTGGCACCTCAAAATCAGGAAAGTTCCAAAGAGCACTCAGGAAAATAGCACTCCGGGAAATATTTCGTTAGTTGAGAATCATAAGGGCATTATGGCATTCTAAGATTTGAGCATAGATAAAAATGAAACATGAAATAAAAAGGTTTACTTCTTCAAAAGTGGATAAATTCATGAGCATTGTTCCAAATATTGGATAACATAGTGCCCTTATAGTTTTGAGTTTAAACATTTTACTGAAAATCAAAATAATTTGAAATTGATGCCATAATGTAGAGGAGAACAAGCTGTACGACATGATACCAATGAGTCAATGCCCCCCCCCCCCCAAAAAAAAGAGAAATAAATAAAAAAATGTGATAACGCCCCTCTGGTTGTTAGCTGACGATCTATTGCATAATATTTATCTAAATGGGCAAAAACAATTCCCAAATCAGGTAGATGTTTATATTTCCTTGTTAGGACATGACAAAATTTGTAAGTTTTCAGGCAGCTGTTTTGGGGGAATGGAATGAAAATTATTATTTTATTCTATCATAGCAATGTGACGGAAATCACTGCCATTTTGTTTATTTTGTTGTTGTTGTGATATTCTCTTTTTTCTCTCGCTCATTTTTTCCATACCTTGTGTTTGGCCCACTTTGCTCGTGTAAACCTGCGGTTTGATATTGAATTTGATTGTCATATTCAGCCGGGAGCTTGCCAGCCCTGTCAATTTGATTAGCGGTTGTCAAGATTCAATGTCATTCCTCAATGTCATTCCTGAATGGCACTTCACAGTGACATATTTATGATATAAGAGACAGAGGAGAGAATATCAACACCTAGCTGCCACAAGTAGCCTCTTGCTAATTGTGATGCAAAACAAGGGCAGTTCCACACCTTGTGTATCTAAAGTTGACTATAGTATATCAGACTGAGATCAGACTGGTTGGAAGTTTTATCACATCCGGACCTACATGAAAACAACAGCAACAACAACAATAACAGCAAACAAATACTGATGGGAGGCGGGGGGGGGGGGGGGGGGGGGAGTTAACGCGACAGTTTGGGAGGTGAGATTTGGATCGTGATTCAAACTTCAATGTTCGAATCAGGAATCAAATCTTACTAATTTTTCGTGTGAAACTTCGCAAGCCGGAAAATCATGATTCAGATTGCAATCCAAATATTGCAATCTTCTGTTTCTGGATGTTGGAAAACAGCCATATTACCCCAGAGATTAAGACGGAAGGAAATCAGGGCTAGTTTATACGAGCTGAGGATTGCATCCTCCATACCCACCCCTTAAAAAGAAGGTGATCATTGGCATTGCCATGACGTCACCGTAGTTAACCAGCTTGAGAAGGGGATGAATAGCAGTCTGCCTGCAGCTGTGATACATCTGATGGGGAGGGTAAGGGAGAGGATTGGATCTTCATGGGGGGGGGGGGCGGAGGGGAGGGGAGGTGGAAGGGGAGGGGGAGGGGGAGGGGGATACATGAATATAGCGTGTCTGTGCTATTCTCATGTCAAGGCTGTGGAGTTTTGTTTGTTTGTTACCCTTCCATGCACCCTGTCCAATCTGGTACATTTATGATGCAGTGGAAAGAGACGAATCATTTACGAACTGCAGATTCCATTCACCTTGCAAGTATCAAGGATGAGTGTTTCAGATTGCTTTGCAGTGCTGGTAGCCAATAATAAGCTAGAGATGGTATCTATCTGTCATAGGCTGTTTCCCCCCCCCCCCCCCCCCCACCTTTGCACCTCAAAGTGTCTAGCATTTGGTGTTAGAATAATATACGATACTTATCATTATGCTCAGGCTCTTCCAGCTTTCTGAAATAGATGCGTTCTTCATTCGTATTTATGATGTGAGATGTTTCCAGACGAAAAAGAGAAAAGACACTATATAAGGAGAATGTACACCAGATTACTTTTGAGATAGACAGCAATATCTATACCCCCAGTGATTGTGCATTGTTTTTAATGATTCACATTCCAGTATTGCAGAGGGTAGATACATAATGTACGTTCTTTTTTTTTTTCATTACTGTGAGTCATCATAGATTTTGAGTTATACACCTCATAAATTTTAGTGTAGCAGCCAGGCTTCAGAAATCTTATCCCTAGAAGAAAATATAAGGGTGTGTAATCTGAGAGAGTGTGTATAGTCCAAAAGAAACTTTGATTTAGGAGCCAAAATTGGAAAAAAATTACCATATTGGAAAAATTGGGTTGTTTCAGTGAAGATCATGAAGAACATTGCCAAAAGCCTACCTAAATGTTACAAGAAAAAAGGGCCATCAAATTGTGATTTTTCCTTACCTAGCGTGGAGTTTGTTGCAAGGATTTGCAGTGAGGATGCATACTAGAGAGAGTTGTAATGCTTTTTTCTTCTTTGTCATGTGACTGCCACGTAACGTTAAGATTTCAGACTAGCATGTGTGAAGTAAACAAATGGCCCAAAAGTTAACGTGCCATCGTACAGGGTTCATGTTTGCAGCCATTCATTTGCGAGACATTGCAATGTCTATGGCAGAAAAAGGCTTGGAGTAAGCTAGGGGAAGATGACTCAGTTAGTTCACAGTAAAGTGTAATATTTGCCAGATACTTAGTATAAATGAGACTGTTTAATATTCTTGTGACGAGAAAAACACCTCAACCCTCGGAGAGCTGCCTTCTTAACCCGTTGAGGACGGACTGATTTTGCTACAACACGCATTTCCCATAGACACCTGCCTGAGTATACTCGGGACTTGTCCTCAACGGGTTAAAGGGATCGTATAGTTTTGGTTGAGACCTTACTTTAGGTTTCTAACATTTTTGGGTGAGATAATGAGAAACCTCTTATGAAATATAAAAGAGCATGTAATTCCAAGAGGAATTCAACGTTTGTTTGATGAAAATTGGTTCTGAATTGGCTGAGATACCCAAAACAGAGCAATCCTAATAAAAGATGGGTCCCACCTTTTATTACGATCGCTTTGTTTTACTTTGTTTTTGGATATCTCAGCCGTTCCAAAAGCAATTTTCATCAAATAAACTTTGAATTCCGCTATGAATGGTAACCTCTGTACTATTTCAAAAGTAGTTTCTTGGTATCTCGCAAAAAGTCAAAAGACCAGTCCTCACCTCCACGAATACTATACCATCCCTTTAAATATGCTGTTGACATACATAATTGCCCATTGGCGATTTAACATGGGTTTAGCATGTCAAGAAAATAATGGGAAAATACAAGGGAAAATGTAAGTTTTCACAGTTTCACTATGCGGTTTCCTAGTCACCAAGTCTCTCTTATCCTGCAGGAGGCTTCCTGTAATATTAACTCTCAGCTTATTCTGGCAGAGGTTTAGGAAAGTTTCCCTGATACTGGGATAGATATACCATATTGACTTTTATGCAACACACAAATGCCTTCACTTCAGATTTAAAGGAACTGCCGTGATTTATTGGTTGGCAGTCATGCTTCTGAATGAGCGTATTGAATTTAGTAATGCCGTAACAATGTGCCTTCTTTATATACCCCAATTTTCTGGAGATCAACTCTGGTTAATGATTGAAGATTTCACCATCTTTGAAGTCAGCAATCACTTTCATCAACTTGACCAAATCACTTTTTGTATGATTAGTAATGTATTTTGCATGTCTGTGTTTGGTGTGTGTCCATGTGTTTGCATCTTATGAAAGTTTTGAAAAGTGGGGCAAACAAAACACTTCCAATAATGAAAAGTTATTTTCCAAAATTATTAGCACTGATATTTGTTGTTTCAGGAAAATATAGGACTATCATATCAATATCAGTATGATTGTAAAAGTTACTCAATTGATTAGATTACTTGTGCTTACCTCCACACAATTCCTTTTCTGCTCTCTCCTCTTATAGGTATTGCATAATCTTTATTGATCACATCTAGTAGTGAGGAAGAAAACAGAATTGTACAAATCATGCATATCACTCCATCTGGTTGATATACCTAAGAAGTCATTAGAGACATTTACCAAGCTCTACATGGTCTTTAAAAAAAGACACAAAAAAACTGTGCCTTCAAAAAAGACTTGCAAGTAGAAGATCAAGGCCACAGCGATTAGTTTGTCGACCCTAACCTTTTTATTACCGCAGCTTCCTCATCAAACAGGATGAGTGAATAGTAATATCTTAAAGGCTGCACCTTTGTGGTGTGACAGTTTTCCTGTAGCAGATTTGCTCATCTTGCAGTTTTTGTGCATAATATCTTGCTCAAGAAGTTGGAGATTCTTGGAAGAAAATAAGTTAGTGCAATCTAACATGCTGTCATGGAAATAACAATAAAGGGTCAAAGATCATCTCTTATTTTTTTTTTGTCTTAATGATTTGTGAGGAACATTTTGAAGGGAGAGAGAATATACATGTAAATGATCACAAAACTTTTGATATATCTCTGCTATCTAAAGGGCTTTTTACACTTGTAAATTTTTGCTTAGTCCCGTACCAATGGTGGGGCTAAGGGGGGGGCCTTAGCCCCACTGTTGGTGCAGGATTATCCGTAGCCCACTTTCTGTTTACACTCATTTTTGCCAAAGTGGGCTAGCCCCACCGATAGTCCGGTACTATCTGGCCCTGCAAAATAGCAGGGTTAGCACCGCAATTGCGGTGCCAAGCAAGTGAGTGTAAACAGAACGAAAAAATAATCCTGGACTAAGCGACGGAGACGAAGTCCGACCCTCACTGACCAATCAGAAGCGAGGTAATCAAGTGCTGCCGGTGCGTGCGTGTACGTGTACAGTACACAGCGTAATCATCAATATTCATGTGGTTTGGAAAGTCCGGGGCTAAGAAATATGAGTGGAAAAAAGGTCAGTTTTCTCCGTAGCCCCGGACAAGAGATAGTACAGGACTAATTGGCGAGTGTAAAAAGCTGAAAAAATTGGTACGGGACTAACGATAGTCCTGGGTCAGAGAAAGTCCGGGGCTAAGAAACACCAGTGTAAAAAGGGCTTAACTGATTGCTGTCATGAAAATGACGATAAGAAGTTGAAAATCATCAGTCTCTTGCCTTCGTCTGTTTTTTTTCAAAGTAATTATAAGGGGAGAGATAGAATGTGTAGATGATCATGAAAAATTTTGAAATATCTCTGCTATCAAACTCACAGCGTTCAGATTTGGTTTCAGTCTGTTGACTGTATATCTCTTGTAAATTTGATAGAACACATTTCATGTATGAATATGAAAAGACCTTGGGGTCAATGTCTATTCATGTACCACATTGTTTTTGGATAAATCAAGGCCTCCATTTCTCAGAAATGTAAAAAAAAAAAAGAAGCAGTTGCAGCGTACTATCATAACCTAAGCATTGAATTAGGAAAGGACCAAAAATGACCGAGTTGAAATGACAGCTAAAATAGAAATTGATAATGCTGTCCCCATTCAAAAAACAAAAGAAAAAGATTAAATCACCACTAATAAACTACTTGAATATGAGATAACTACAGAGTTCTTGCAAGAATTTCCATTAAAAAAAATAAGAGTGTAAAACATGACATTTTAAAGTGTGAAATGACTGAGCAATGCTCTAAGGTAGAAAGTCTGGCAAACCGCAGATGAAATGGTGCAGGGGCATTCAACGGTATCTTGAGGATGTCTTGGTATTCCTGGGGGAAACTTAAGGTGTCTTTTGTGCACAGCTTACTTTCTGTTTTGTGTTTGATCTTGTCTGCCCTTAAAGAATTGCTTCATTTGATGTTTGGCATCTGCCACTACATGTCTGTGTGTGAATTTGTAATATTCAACTTCCCTCTGCTTGCTATGGGCTCTAATGAAGTACATTTGTCATTCACACCCTGCAGTGGGCTATATAGCAGGGCCCGATATTAGTGGTGGCCTAGTGGCCCGGGGCCAATAGATACAGATGTCTGGCCGGCAAACTTCCAGATGGTTATCTTGTAGTGGCCCAATGAGGCAAGTAAGTTTTATTTTGGGCCACTACATTAGTTTTATGGGGCACCAAAATTTCAGATTTTTAAAAATTTTAGTGGCCCAAATGGGCCACCCGAGAATGAAGTCATTCTCTAGCCCTGTATAGTATATGGGAACTTGAAGAGGGGATAGTACTGTGGTAAATTCTAGCTAGTGAGGGGTAGGGGACATCATGAGAGGATATTGACACATAGATTCTGGTTTGTAAGGTCATGTAAAAGGGTGTAGTACCAGTAATCGCTAGACCATACAGGCAAAATGAATGCCAAATATCCTTTTGTTGACTCTTGTAGAGCTGCGGAAGAGGTAATGCATGATGTCATATTGGTAGTTAAAGTAGCACTAAGTCTACTGCCACTGTGTTAAATGTTTTGCCCCCCCCCCCCCCCACCTTAAAAACAAAGGGGTGGGGGGGGGGGGCTAGGGTGGAGAGATTATGCGCAGGTGATGCTAAAAGCACTCATTTGTAGGACTGACTTTTGATTGAAAGCAAACATGCACATTTGCACTGATGAGTGGTGTAGCGGGCACTCACTCAGCGGCAGGGTAATTAATATCGAGCACATTGGTATCTGCATGGTCCCCAAAGTTTGATGCTGTACAGACTGCCAGTTGGTGATGTTTAGGCATGTTGGCACTTAAAAATCGTCCAATTGGTGAGCTGTTTGCTGTCTGTTCGCGTATCCGTCTGTCCCTATTTGCTCGGTACATATTTGCCCCAGCGAACGGGGACAAGGCTGCGGAACACTGGAAGAAAAAAAAAAGAGAGAAAAAAAAAAGTGAAAATGGATTAAGTGCAAGGGGTCATCTGTCTGCCGTGTAATGCTCGTTCACATGTGCTGAAGACATTTTGATGGACCGCTACAATCTCATCACACTGCTGATTCCGACACTGTGTAATCGATCACTTCCCCCTCCCCCTTTCTCCCCCCAACCCCCCGCCCCCACCCCATCAAGAAAAACCTCTAAATACACACATGCACACATACGCATACAGCAAGGTTCAACATGATTCTGCCCTGATATATCAAACCTGCAGTATTGTGGGTAGGAGCCCATGTTTGGAGAAATAGGAAGGGTTGAAAGCGATAGCAAATTGTCCTTTTGTGACTCATCAAGTAGAGATAGAACAGTAAGTGATTGATGGTAAAAATATGGCTATAATATTTGTAATAGACATGAAGATATGACATGAACATTGATTGATAATAGAAGGATTGTAAAAAGATTTTTAAATTTGTAGAATCTCAAGTTAGAGGTATTTCATTCATGTTATTTTGTGTTTGTTTGTTTTTTTTTCTCATTTTTTTTTTTTTTTTGGTCATGGCTAGAAGAGAAGGTCTGTTGAAAGTATTACATGAAAAAAAAACACCCAGTACACTACTTTTTATGTGTTTTCCTGAATTTCACAGAGAGAACGGGGAAAGGCTAGGTTAATCAAAGCAGCCATTTTCAGTAAGCACCTCAATTTTCCCCGATGTTGTAAATACGAATAGACATTTTTTTTTTCGTGGTAATATTACCTCTATTGTATTGCCATTTCTGATGTTCTTTCTGAGTTCATCTTCATTTCTCAGTATTCTAAATGTATTTTGAAAAATATTTGCAAAATGATAGTGATTGCTAATACAATCAGTTATTAAACAAAATTAGATAAGTATAAATTTGCATTTGTATTGATTTACCAGTCTAACTGCAAATTTTCAAAATGTACAGTCTTGATAAAGACTACTCAAAGCATGGAATGGATTTTTTTTTTTTTTTTTTTTTTGCCTGAGATGAAAACAAAAAAATCACATCTCAATTAATTGATAAACGAAAATGTTTTATTTTTTTTCCCCCTATTTATAATTTTGGACGATGACTCTGTTGTTTGATATCTTTTTTTTTTTTTAAACAGTCAAAAGGTCCAAGTCAAAATGTTAGAGAACCTGTGAGATACTAGCATCTAGTGCTAGGATGTCTGAGTGAGCATGAGTGGGCCCAATTTGGGTACCAAAACTGGGCCTGACCCAAGAACTGTCTTTCTTCTTATGTACACCCAAGTAGACCCAAATGGACCCAAATGCATGGCCAAATCCACTCAGCTATACTGAAGCAGTCGCTGGAAAAAATAACAACAACAAAACATGTGTGGAGTAACTCTGACAGAAAAAGAGCATGCTATAAAAAGGAAAACGGAAAACTTCACTCCTGAGCGTGGCTTGACAAGGCAGTGTAAACACACGAAAATGCGAAGCCGAGTACCGCAACAGAGGCTGGCTTAGTGCCGAACCGTCACTGTAAATGGTGTCATGGATAGCTTTTTCTAATTCTTTGAGTTTCTGACTATGTCGTGAGTCACAAATGTTTTTTGCAAATTTATTCAATTGTAGGTAATGCTTCATATATATCACGCAAAAAGGTATTTTAGTTCAAAGGACAATGTTATATCAGTGTGCCATGGATTCAATGTAATGTTGAAATTGAAGTAGAAACTTTCATTCTCATCATGCAGTTGTAAGAAGGAAGTCACAGCTGTGGTCTGTGATCCCAGATTTGAAGCAATTTTCATTAATTCTGAGAAATAGGAAATACCTAGAAACAGTCTTGTTTGTGGCATGACCATAGAAAGTGAATTACTATCTCTTCTGCATTGATGGTCTACAGAACTGGGCACAGATAATGCCACAGGGGTGGAATAGTGGGATAATATCTTGGAGAATTCATTCTTCTGTACCATCAATTGGTCCCTATCACAGTATCGTGTACAATATCTGTTGTGCAAATAAAGGTGCACCAGAGTGGTTTAAGAATGATTATTTCAACCAATGTTTATGATTATTATCACTTCAGTAACAATAAGAATGTCAAAGAAGGCTAATTTGAAATATATTTTTCTTGTTGGTATTGTATCATCTGAAGCATGAACATTTTTTTTTCTCCCTTACATGTTTGTTTTTCTTTTTTCTTTTTTTTTTTTTTGCTTGATTTTTTAAAGGTTGTGTTGTATTTTAACTCTTTTGGGGCTACTGGAAGTCAATCTTTTGGAGTGTTGGCAAATAAGTGTTCACAGGTGAGTGCGTTTGGCCAACACTTCCCCGAAACATGAATGTCAACAGAGCACTCGATACCCCATAGCTTGAGCAGTCGTGTTTGTTTTCTCACGTCAATGGTTACAACAGATTACCCTCTCTTTACAATGTATCAGTCACCATACACATGACCGAAATAAGAAAGTTGTGTGTATCAATAATGCACTTTTTTTTTTGCAGGGGGGGGGGGATGATTTTATTTAATTTTTCATAGCAAGCAAAGAGGACCACAATAAACCGTCTCATGTAGCTCACTTTGATTAAAGCTGACTGCGTAATATTTTTGCTACAGCTGTACTCTGGAAGTGATGCAAGATCTAGAATTAGCTTGATTTGTTGGAATGTTCGAAGATAGAAACGAATAAGAAATAACATTATTCAAAATCTATGTAGTTACGAATCAATGTTAAAAAACATCAAGATATTGATGTAATGACAGATACGTAGGACCTACAGGTTTGTACTGATTACAGGTTTCTATAGGAAAAAAGGCTGATAATTTAACTAGTGACAAGTTTTTCCTGAATTGGTGTTATAATTTGCTTTGGTTTCTCTATTATTTCAGATGTGCAATTTGTTATTAACTCTGACTAATTCAGTATAAAAAAACAGTGTGTCAGATATTAATGCAACACTGACCATAAATTGCATAAAATGACAACTGTATATAATACTTAACTTGTCATTTGCAAGCTATCTGGTGCTTACTTTTGTTTTAGACATTTTACGATCCTCGGAATCAGGGATACCGCTTCATAATGTGATGTCCTTTTCAGTGAGCTTTGGCCATGTGAATGGTATATTGAACTAGTGTTGATTCAATGGGGAGAATTCCCCCTGTCTTTTCAGACCAGAAGGTGTAGGAGTCTATCTAAAACTTGCAATTGTGCTCTGGTTCTATGAGCTAATCATATCAAAGGCAAGACGCTAATGGGCAGTGCGTGTGAATACATCAGCTTTCTTCAGGATAGCTTTTCAGTCCTGAAGTTTTCCAGTACTTCAACAATTCGCATTGGACAGTTACCATGGCAATGTGGGGCTGAACTATGGTTCAAATTTTCATCATTTTTTCATATTTGCTTATTTCTACAGTAGTTTTTAGACAGATTTTAGATGCAAGAAATTCAGTGGATACACCTGTTGAAGATTGCCCAGTATGAAAGGGGTTGACTCTATTTTAAGATTTTGCTCAGCGCTGTGCCAGGTTGGTCCAATCCTTTATACTTGTTCCCTAAAAGCAGGAGGTGTATAGAGCCGACACAGAGAGGCCCCCACTTGAGAAATGTATTTGCACAAGCAGTCTTTAACAAACGAAGGCAGAGCAACATATCCTGACGCCCTGGTAACAATAGACACAGCATACTCCCCAAAAATAATGTGTAACCATTTTATCTACATAGATTGGATAGAATTAAATGCCAATCATTCTCAATCTTTTCTCTTTCTTTTCTTTCTGATTAGTATATTCTCCTCTCCCGTTCTGTTTTAGATCTTCTTGGAGATATGACAGTATTATTATTATTATGATTATTATTATTTTGGCCTTCTGTTTTTCACTGGTACATTTCAATGACGCATCATGCAGGCTGGATCAGCATGTGTATGGTTGTTTCTTACATTTGTTTCTGTTTTTGCTCTTTATGTTATTTTTGTGGACAGTGGAACATTTTTTTTTTTTCTGGAACGGCAGCCTGCCGACATTGTGCGTATTCATCTGTTCGTGTGTTTTGGCAACAGGACTTATCCGCACCACTCCTCCTGGGCACAACAAAGGGATAAAGGCACCTCATATGGCATTAATGGCCCCTGAAGCCTCCCTAATGGGGCTGTCTGTGTATAACTGATTAGCAACCAAACATGACATTCGGCAGTGGATACATGTGTCCATACTATGCACTGCAAATGGAAATGATTCCTTTGCGACTTTGTTCTCTCTTTCATTCTCTCTCTTTCTTTTGAGTGGGAGTAGAGAAGGAAGAATTTGATAGATGAGCTAAAAGAATTATGACAAAATAGTGAGTAAATATACATTGTATGGCTGTGTTCTATGTACAGACAATATCTTCTATGTGCGTACCTATGGCAGTTCAATGTTTGTGCCCTCACGCACTATAAAGCGGAACATGGGACAGTGCCTCTGTTGGAGAAAGAAGTCGGACTTGATTTTTATCGGAAACAGACATGAGTCTTGGGTTTATCGAACCCTACCCTTTCTGTTACCCTCTTTCTTGGCAAAATCGTGCCAAGCTTGGGGGAATGAATCTTTGTCAGTGTTGTGTTGGGAATCAATTGCAGCACGTTATGATACAAACCTTAGAGGAGCGTAGGTATAATGTATTATAGAAGTTGCTTGTGCAGTATTTGTTTTGGAGTTATGACACTTTGGAAACCAGTGAATCCTTTCGAAGCTAGATTGGGGGAGGAGAATGTGTTATAAATGTGAAAATCATAAAGGACTTTTCTTTCTTTCTCTCTTTTTTTTTTTTTTTGCAGGAAAAGTCTCCTCTCAAGTAATTATCGTGGCAAAGTGTAATTAAGCATTTAAAGACGTGCTAGGATGGGGAGACTGTTTATGCATGGCCTGATTACATTGATCTCCATTCGCTGCCTACCGGGGTACATACGAAAACCACGAATAGTGCCTGTCAACGAATATGTCTGCATCAAAGCATACGCTCGTCGGCAGCGGTCTATAATGCCAGTCGAGATTCTTTGGCCGTGTGTGTACTTTTGCAGAGATCAGTGATAATGGCTCTACATGATTTGATATGGGGATACCTGTATGTATCTGAGCCAGGCTAGCCTTCCCAGTCCATGGTATTCCCATGCTACCGGTTCTTTTAAAGGTGCATAGTCCTGATAGTGTAGAGGGCGCTGTTGATGATACTGCCGATCACTGTTAGCATTGATATGATAATTTAATTAACGAAGTTGAGCTGTCATCAAGAGTAAAGTGCGTAGGTGTTGCTAAGTAACGTTGCCTTCGTTGTCTTCTCTGTGCATCGCGCAGTCTGTAGTAATGCCAGGGTGCGTGCATATGTGCTTGTTATTATGGCATCACAAAAGGAAGTTTACTAAAGCAGTCATCCCCCTCAGCCGAGTCATGAGCCGAACTGTGATCGGACCACTGGCTACAGGGAATCGGACTTCTTCGGACTCGGGGAAGTGGGCCAAAGCGTAAGCGCGGAAGAGAAGTTGATAGCGTAGGTCTCTATAGGAAACTTGCGCTGTGTGCCCGCGTACGCATTTGACTAAAACACCGGGACCATGCACCTTTAAATGACTCAATTGAATTGTGAAGAACTGAGTTAAAGATTAGGTTAATTCATCTCCTTTTAATGGTAAAGTGATTACTAGAGAATGATAATGTAGTTTAGGACTAGGTGTGGGTGAATGATGAACTACATTTATTTAATCAAATATACAAAATCAAATCTTCTAAATTTGACACTCCTAATCACTTGTTTCCATGTCTCAGCTTGGTGGCTAAGATATTATTAAAAGGAAAAGGAAAGGATATGGATGGAAAAAATTAATTTGTGCAAGCTTTGACTTGATTCCAGAATTTAAGGAAATGATCTCAGTCAAAAGAAATGTGGAAAAACAAGAAATCAAAACATATTGAGAATTGTCCACATATTCTTCCAATTTGTATTTTTGAACAGCTGGCACTTGTTATTCCTTTGCTAGATTTTGTTCAGAATTTTCTCTGTTTCTCTGAGATTTCATAAGTAATACATGTCTTGATTCTTAACACAAGGTTTGAGGTTCTTTTCAATGAACCCATCAACTCTTCA
The DNA here is from genome assembly GCF_040938485.1 of Diadema antillarum. NCBI lineage: Eukaryota > Metazoa > Echinodermata > Echinoidea > Diadematoida > Diadematidae > Diadema > Diadema antillarum. The sequence goes on from NW_027270953.1 coordinate 2,320,325, forward strand.
TGTAGTTTTGTTTCAGAAATTTTTGTTTTGAAGATTTGCAACTCAAAATTTTATTTAGCACCCTCTGCCGGAGAAAAAAAAAAAGAGAAACTGTCAATTCTAGGCAAGAGAAAAAAAAGATAGTTTAAATGATTCCATAAAATTAGGTGAGACATGTACATTTGTTTATTCTAGGAAACTGGTTTTTGCTTGTGTTCGTTTTGATATTCTATTGTGGTTCCCACCCCTCCACCCCTTCTTATGCATTGTCCTTTTTGTACATCTCAGTTGGCAGCCTTTCTGGATAGCTTGATAACATTGCTAGCAGGAGGCATACTGTGCATAAACTCAACTGCAGATGGCGCTGTTCTCATTCACTGCTTGGGATATTGCAAACCTGCCCAGCATGACATTACATATGTACATTTTTTCTTTCTCTTTCTCCCTTTCTCTCTCCCTTTTAAATACCACTCTCCCTCTTTATCTCTCTCTCTCTGTCTCTCCTTCTCTCTCTCTGTCTCTCTTCCTCTCTCTGTGTCTCTCTCTTCTCTTCTTTCCTTTATGTACTACTGTGTGTGACTGCTCTGTCAGTCTGCGTACTTGTCTGTCCGTCTGTTTTTTTTTTGTATTATACAGCAGTGTCACCTTGGCGTAACATAATGAATAATCGAAGTGCAGGGATTGCCGACTGAGTGCCTTAATGTTGTTTGTGCTGTTTTTACATTCAGGGATCTCCGTGAGGCAAAATGGAAGGTTGGTGGCTTTGGCGTATATCTCGGTGCAAGGTTGTTCAATTGATGTGTTTTTAACAGCAAACCCTCTCCTTCCATTCCACTTTAGCCGGCAAGAGCCGTCCAGCACAAATTAAAAGACATTGATGCAGAGAAGATTAATTAATCCACGTTGATGGGCAAGGCTGATTCAATCAGAGCACTGCTGTGCTTGCTGCACTAATGTTGCACCGAGACTCCATTGCTCGCAGTTGATGACATGGCTATACATGCAGCATTTGTGGGGCACATTTGTTGTGACTGTCTATGGCGGAATTGTTCTCCAGATTGAAGTCTCCCCTCCCCCCCCCCCCCCCCCCAAAAAAAAAAAAAAAAAAGGTTAGGGTTGAGAAGGAGATTTGTGTAGATATGGTCAAATAGTGCTCTCTTGACTGTATCAGTGGCATCGCATTCCACCAGTGATGTTATTAGTTGTATCAAGTTTTGTCTGTACTGTTGTGTATAATATTTGAATGAGGTGGATAAAAAAAGATATAAATGAGGTAATTACAAACATATGAATGAGGTTGATAAAAAAGATATAAATGAGGTAATTATAAAGATATGAATGAGGTAGATGAAAAAGATATGAGTGAGATAGATTTTAAAAAGTAGTTGGAATATAAAATAGCTTGCAGGTAGCAGTTGTGTACAGATTTTTTTTTCTCTCTCTTTCTCTCTTTTTAATGCACTTGAAACACATAATGTATACAGGTGGTTATAAGTTCAACCAGTTGTTTTTCCCCCTTGTCTTGCCAGAGCTGGTAGAAATTTGCCTATGCAGTGGAGAGCCTCTCTCTCAAATGTCACATCCGATAAGAGAAGGAGAGAAAAATAACAACAACAACGATCTTTGCACTACCCTGCAGACTTTCCATGAGAAGGGGGGAAAGAGAAGGGGAGATGGAAAAGATGAAATGTCTCACACGTTTCCGAGATTAGATTGGGCACCTTTGCCGACTGCGTAAGGGCCTCATCGGTAATCGGCATGCTTGTCAACCAGGCACCTGCGTGGTGGCACTGCAGCGCGACATTCTCTAAAAATAATGCAAACCTTTCGAGCATCGGCAAGTACCTCTCCTCTGAGGCTCCAAAAATGTCATGACACATACGTGTATTGTTGATCAATGTTTTCTTGTTTGCTTTTTTTTCTCTGCCTCTCAACCTTTTGTGTTTCGAGATTGTAGGCAAGCAACATTGATCTAGAATGTCCACTGTACGTCATGATACGTGCGAAAAGACGACGATCCAGCAGTGATATCCAAAATTACTCTTATCACTCTCATCATTTTCTTCAGTAGTCACTTAATTTGAGTGAAATATTCTATCTCTCTGGCTATGGCCAGGCAAAGACTTTATTTTTGCTGCATGACAGACACACCACTCATGAACATATATCCCAGCTAGTTTATTTTGATTTCAGCAATTGCAATCAACTTCACAAAAGAACATTTGTGTAACCTCAACTGCACACGTTTGTAGTCCTGAATTTTCCATCAGCTGGGACCGGCAACATATCTGGGCTCATCACTGTAGTGGTGGCCCAGTGGGCCCGGGCCACCAAAATTGATAGTGGGCCATTAAATTTCAAAACATGGTATCTTTTGCTGGCCTGGTCGACCAACTAGGATTAAAAATGGATTGCTATGTTAATTTTTATTTCTGGCCAATACATGTTTGTTTTTTTCGGGTCAGCAGAATTTGAAATTTAAAGAAGATGGTGGCCCGACCCAGCCACCAGAGAAAAAAGTCAATGTCGAGCCCTGCATATGTACCCTGTTGATGAGGTGCTTTATGTGCGCTGTGCATACAATCGAAGAGGATGACATGGCTGTGAAGTCGGTGCTCGTCTGCGAGTTTATCCGCAATGATGGATTCGACTAACGGAAACACTCGATAGCCGTCCATCACTCTCTCCGTACCGTGAGAGATGATGGCAAAGCTTCGCTCATCCTTGCCGTCTGTATCAAAATCCCATCATGCACCTGTACACTGGCCACCACATTGAGTGGAAACTGCCTTGATATGTATTTGGCATCGTAAATGTGTGGCATTTTCAAGTGCATCTCATTTCTTGCTGTCGAATGAATTACAGGACCGGTCATTTTTTATTGTTTTTGTAGGATTTGTAGTTCCTCTTTCTCAATTGTTGACTTGTTATTGTAATATTGTGGTCCAAGGTATACATGTAATCCCTGAAGGATATATTCTATATAAATTACATGGATTATGTTTGTTGTTATTTCATATGATGTGAATGTCATTATGCTACATTCTGCTACAGCAAAAACTAAGATTAATTCTCAGTGGAATTTTTTGATTTCATAATACAATCATTGTGCAGTCATTTGGAAAGAGCATTCATCAGAGTCAATTATTTCTTAATCATGTCGCTGATGACGTACAGAATGTGTGCGTGGATTAACTTTGATTCCGTTATCCACAGAACCTGTCTGTCTCAACCTGGTCTGATCAAACCTTTAAGAGCCTGGAGCAACAACATTCAATTTCGCAGTGAAGAAAGCGCGACGCACGGCGCATTAGTCATATATTGGGTTTCTCTTCCTCCATGCTTGATTACTTTGTGATGAGAGACGATTGGTTGCATATGGGATCTCCGAGACGACGGAAAAGGGAGTAATGCTCCAAGAAGAGAAATGCTTGATGGGGGGGGGGGGGGGGGGGGGGGGGTTGTGATGGGGGGGGGAGGGGTACAACAAAACAAAACATGTTTATCTGTTATCCGATGCTGTGTTGATAGTAGCATCATGTTTGGACCAGAGCGATAGCAGTTATTTCTTAAATTTTGCAATCTGCAGCATTCAGACCGTCCAACCATTCTTGATTTGGAGGAAAGAATCTGAATTTTGACCATTTCCAGCTCTCATTTCAGTGCAAGTTTCCTATTTTCTTGATAATGTTATTAAACACTCCAATGGGAACTGCTCTTTCTTTCCTACTTTTTAGCCAAATCATCCCTATTTTTTAATCACAAGGGGTTGGGAGGTCTGGGCATTGATATTTCTGAAATGAAAAAGTATGTTTGTGTTTCTTTTGTAGTAATTTACGTGAGATGATCTTTCATGACATTAGTGTTCAGAGAAAAGGAATTGAAAGATTTGTCATGAAGTGGTTGAAAAGGAATGGAAGCTTTGTTTGACTGCTATTAACTAACTATTCGAAGTCAATCTATGTAGTCCCACCTATGCATATGAGAGTTGCCTATACAGGTTTGATTTCAGAAAAGTACAGTGTAGGAAGTATGAGGTAAGCATGCAGGAAACCCTGCATATATTGTCCACATTTTCATCTGAGAGACAAAAAGGACTGAACGAACTGTATACAAATGAGCATGTACACATAAAATGTGCTACTGATACAAAATGTATTTCTCAATCATTCTTGAGAAATGTTCAGCATGAATCATAAATTACTTAACCAAACAGGAAACATGAGAGCAAATGCTGCCCCTCCCACATTCCCATCTCCCCTCTCTGCCCCCCCCCCCCTCCCCCATGCAGAGTTCTTGGAAGTCAGTGTCACAATGCAATACATTCTCAATGCGTTATAGCCCCTTAAGAACATTTATGCAGAAGGCATGCTCAATGCACCAAGGGGGAGGGTCCTTTGTGGAAAATGTCACGTACGCAATACCAGGACATTGAATGCCAAACATGTCTTCTTACTCGCAAAGGGGCGGACATTTGCGGAACAGAAAGCATGCACGCGGCACCTATGGCACGTGATGCTTTCATCTGTGTGATGTTGAAAGGAAAGTGAAGTTTGTACCATATCCCACAGATGATGGTCCCTGAAGCATGGACTTGAGAAGATCCGAATGTTAAAAACAGCTGCGCGCTGTGCATGTCTTCTCATCTTGATGCGAACAGGTAGCTGGTATGAATTAGGATGCAGCCAAAATTGGTTCCATGTGATCACGTCTGGAGTAATCATGGCATTTAATCGTGATGGTGCTTTCTTATAATCACTTCTCTGTTTTTACTCATTGAGACTTTTGAATTGTGTTCGAAATAATAATCTGTCAACTATGTGCTACAGTCTTGAAACCTGCTCATGGAAGGGCTGGGGGGGGGGGGGGGGGGGGGAGGGGGAAGGGGAGAGGAGATGGAGATGGAGGGAGGAGGGGAGATGGGGGGGGGGGAGGAAAGGGGAGGAGGAGACGGATAGGGTACCCAGTTCTCACTGAATTTCTCATCAAAATGTCTCTGCCACCTGTTTTTCTCTCTTTCTCTCCCCGTAAGTTCATGAATAAACTATGCAGGGCATCGTGCCCTGGTTTCTGGGAGTGATGGGTTACCATGGCGACGGGCATTGGATATTACTCATGGAGCTGTCTTATGGCATTGTCGACAAGCATCTACAGAGGAATTGCAGCATTGCTAACCCTCTTCTGCCCCCCCCCCCTTCTGCCTGAAAGCTATAGAACAGTTTTGCATACTCATAGCCAAACGTGGTATGGTAAAGCTTTTATTAGGTCCATATTCATGATAGATGGAAAGAGAAAAGGACAATTCTTTTTTACATGTAGGCGTTAGAGAGGGAAAACACACATGCTAGAGGCCACTACTGTGATGCTCTGTAATGATTAAAAGTTACCTTGTGGCTGACAAAAAGATAATTACTTTTCTGATAACCAGTTCCACTTGTGAGTGTGCATTTGAATAGTTAATCAATCATAGAGTCTACAACAGGTTATGTCATTTACCACAGGGAATAATTTCCTGGTATCGCATTGCAATTTGCTATGCAATTGTACACCAATGCTACACAACCTAACTTTTGTGTAGCAGTCTTCTTCCATAGAAGTGTACAGGATACCATTTGAAATATTGTTCATCAGCTAAAATTGCTAATCAAATATGAGTTTGGGAAATTCCCTGTACCGGTAGTTTTTTTTCTGATGCATATCTATCTATTGTACTTTCAATTTTGGTAGTATGCGTTATCCATATGCATGGGAATTTACCTTCCCAACCCTCACTCAAGAATTTGGGGAATATTCCTCTAAGAATTACTGTCTTAGTACAGAAATATAAGAAGGCTTCAAAGAGCTTTCAGGTTTATATTTTTATTGTTTGTTGTTTCTTCATTATTTATCTGATGTCAGATGAAGTATGCCCGATGAAATATTGTAAAACTAGTAGGTGTGATGGCGTCAAAGATTGGGCATTATGAAGATGAAAATGAATGAATATTATGAAGGTGGGAGATACATTCATTCTGTATCAGGTTAGTGTAACAAACTTTTATGTAAAGTGGCAGCCACTCCAACATTTGTTTGTATTTAAAAGAAAATGAGTGAAATGTAAAATATTGTTTTTTTGTTGTTGTTGAATTTAAGGTAAATATCAGTTAATTTAGTTGTTACCAGAATTTCATGCCACAAAAATATTTTTGCTTTACAGTATACTGGCAGCTGTTATCAGTGGAAAAAAGACACTGGTTATGCATGTTATACAGTTTCATTGATCACTATCACCAGCCCTCAGTGTTTTTGATATTGTTTTTCCTCAGTATTTGATATTTGTCTTCAAATTTCTCGTAATATGTACTGGTACTATCATACCAATAATTTAGGGGTTTTATTTAGAAGCAGATAATCTATACACAGGTAGTGTTTTGTTTTACTATCGGTTGTGATTTACATTTTTACTTGTTATCATTTTCGAAGCGGGTGTAGACAGGATGCTGTGTTTGTTTGAAGTAAGCTACATGTAGGAGACTTGGTTGAAAACACAAAACTAAGCAGGCCATATTCTGACATTTATTTGGCTAGTTACACTGCATCACAATTGCAATCACTCATAACATTATACCGGAAGCCAAGTCCAACATATGTACTGCAAAGATAATTTGCAATGGAATAGATGGATCTTGCCTAAAGTAAAAGGCAATGCAAAATAATGCCAATTCAGAAGTGTGGCACTTGGACACTAATTCCGCACAGAGAGATTCCCTCATCTACTTAAACACATAATGCAGACGTCATGAAAATGTGATGGTGTCATTTGAGCGCTCCGAAGAGGCCCCGTGATTGGGTTATAATATGACACGCCTTCACAGCCTATTATCGTAGAGGCTGATCAAATTTGTCGTTGATTGGAAAAAGATTGCATTCCCAATTACAGGTGCTATGCTGCACCGTCCTTAGCTCTAGTGGCTTTGTTAAACAGCAGTTGTTTTGAATTGTTTTCTTTCTCTCCTAAATCATGCTCATAGAGGCAGTACTGAGAAATTATATTCACTATTGTAAGAGAGAGAAAAAAACTCCAACACATTAGTTTTGTCCTTTACCAAGTATCAATCCAATATAGTTGCCATGTATATGTGCTGAAGAAAAACAAAACAAAAGAAATAAGAGCTGGCATAATTTTAGTGTGTTTGTTTGGTTTCTAGTATTTAGAAAAAGTCTGTAGAAATCCACATTATATTAGAATTAATATCACCACTCAAACGAAACATCAGTATAAATGGATGTTTGTTTCAAGATAAACATTCATTAACAAAATGATACCATAGATGCTATACAAATGTATCTCTCACTGCTTTACACAATTTACTTTGTGCAGAAATGTACACCTATCCCTGAAATACCAGTAGGTTGATTGACTGGTTTTGTTTGTTTGTTTGTTGTTGTTTTTTAATTATCATTACTGTATTGATTTGGACTGGCAAGCACATATTTTTCTACTGAAGTACATCAAATACTTGGAAGCTGGTAGGAAGTTGTGGCCATGTCAGGCAAGCCTCTAGCAAGCTTTCCCATGGTAAAGGAACAGCATTTGAAAAGTCATTAAAGAGTATGCATGTATGGTGGAGGATTTTCATATAACGAGTGTCACAAAACTGGTTCGTCTGTATACAGTGAGTAAGTCAAAGACAAAGAGTACAGTGTCTACACAGAATTTCCCCCGGCCCTTCTCTGAAGAGGTAATGCTGCCCTCTAGTGGCAGATTGCCTAGAAAAAGTAGAGATGGTAACATTGCATTATGCATCATTCTTCCTCGGAGGCCCCCTCATGAAAGTTCATGCTGACATTTTCGGTCCTGTTTTTGTGTTCAGGTGTAGCTTACTATTGTTCAGGTCTGAAGTACAACAGCAGCAACAACAACAGCATAGCAAATAAAAGGGGGAGGGAATCGGACAAAGTGTTGTTGATTTTATCAAATGCGATGGGCGGGACACACCAGAAGTGCCTCATACTTGATGTCTAGCTCAAGGCAAACCCATTTGCCCCAGATCATGACGGACTTGTCGTTGCTGTGAGACAAGGTCAAGTTGAGGCTATTTCAGTTGCCATGGCAACATGTTATTTACAGCTGTTGCTATAGCAGCTGTGATGAAAACGAGCCTGCAATTGTTACCACTTCCTTCTGAAAAGGATTTGGTGGGGTATTATTGAAGCCATGCTGTAACACCTTGAATTAATTTCTGTGATTCATATCAGCTTCTTCATTGCTTGTTTTTGCATTTATATGAGTGATGTCATATGTATTTCGAAGAATTAGCCTATGAAATGATACGATGGTTGTGCTTTGAAGTATTATTTTACAGAGCTGACCATATCTATGATGTAACATGTTTGCTTTCAAATGTTTCTTACAAATTTGCTGCCAATTCACCATAAGCACTGCTCAAGGATGCCCCTCTGATATGAAGCACTTAGAAATGATGCACTTATAACGTTTGAAAGGATGTCGTCAGAGCTGTTCATGAGATTTCTGTGGTCCTGTTGTTAATGGATTAACCTGACCATTCCCTAACTACATCAAAATGTCGTTAACATAATGTGCTCTTGGGTTAGCGGCTGTGGTGAGAGAATTTGAGCATGATACAAAGATGCAAGTTGTGTCTTTTTTTTCTTTTTTTTTTGTTCTAGCGGAAAGTCAATGATGAAAGGCAATTTACCAGGTTTTCCCCGTGGTTCCCCTTCCCCTACCCCCCCCCCCCCACTTCCTGAGGGATTTGACAAATGGGGCGGTAGTGAATGCTCCAGCGTCATCCACATGAAGGAAGACCAAGCATCAATGGATGTATAATTCATACATTGCATAATTGGCTGGTGCAAAGACCAATCCACTGGGGTCTGAATGGTTGGCGGATGCATTTGGTAGCAGCGGCAAAGTTCCTTGATACAAGACTCTGGAAGTGGTTGGAGGGCAGGATGATAGATCCACTCCACGCTGCATCAAGGAGCAATCATCATCTCAGAGATGGTAGACATTTCAGGATGCACTCCATCTTTCCCCATCTCATCTTATGCATTTGATTTTGATTCAATTTGATTTGATTTCAGCATTTCCCTTTTTTTTTGTAAAAGACTATGGTACAAAGTCAACTGGACAAAGTTCTTGAGTAATATTTGAATGTAATTTCAGGGCATCATGGTAAGCTTCATCTCTGCGTTGGTCCCAACTCTCTGAATGAATAAGGCAAAGAATGGCCCTCACTTTGTGTGTGTGCGTATTCTTACGTAGAAAATGACTCACTATGTAGTCATGGCAAACATCAGGGCCAACTATATTATTCTCACTTTTGTCATTTTGTTCTCTCTCTATCTCTCTCTCTCTCATCCAAGAGGAATATTTGTGTTCTTCTTGTTTGAGTAATTATCATGTTTAATCATACATATTTTTTTAATGTCTTGACGTGGCATGTACAGAGCATGGTTTGATGTATTACTTGTGAAATAGAAATAAGGATGTGTCAGTATTGTCTTCTTTTGTTAAGGGGGGGGGGTGAGGGGAGCAAGTTTGTGACTGTAGGGGCAGAAAGTCTTGGTTTTTTGTCTCTTTCTTCCTGCAGAAATAGAATTTCCATATCTTTTTTTGGGGGGGGAATGGGGGAAGGGGGATAATCCTAATAAATTAAAAGATATTCAGACTACAGTCCCACAGGGAATGTTATGACCTATATAATGATTAAAAACAAATAAACAAGCATACACAGACACAGGCACAGACACACAGACACAGACACAGACACAGACACACAGACACACACACATGAATGGATCCCATCCAGTATTTCAGAATGCATAAAATGCAAATGTTAGCTTGCCATCACTTGATACCATTCCACCCACTTCAGTCTGGAGTGTGGAATCAGGTCCTGAGATGACCCTCGCAGCCAGCTTGCCTATCAAATAAGACTCTGGCTTTGAGGACTGGGAAAGTAACGTGAGAACAAATTGTCCGTCATGGCAAGAATTTTGTGACGTACGTCCCCCATTGGAGAATGGCTTGAACTGGTTTTTAGTTAATACAGACTTCAGACAAACATACAAACTGGTACAAAGAAACAAAAAAAGATCCTTCCTTGACAAACATCAATGTGAGCTTATGCTTTATGGACGCCTTGCAAGAAAACAACCCCCAAACCTTCTGAACTCTTGATACACATTGTGTCAATCCGGATCAGTTCTTCGATCCTTCAGATATGTGCCAAGTTTCCTAAAACTGCCTGTGAAGTGCGCATAGTACAGAATTTATGCAGTATGATGCCTTGAGATTTCAGTTAAGAAAACAAAACAGTGGAAACAGACACACACACACACACACACACACACACACACACACACACACACACACACACACACACACACACACATCTCTCAAAGCCATAAAAACACAAATTACAATAAGACTTACAAGTCAAATATGGTGGAAAATAAGGGGATATTGAAAACAAAAATCTGTCTGACTTGGGTGGTGTTACCTCAAAATGTGTCTGATGTATAATTGATTTACACTGAATTCTGCTCTTGTCCAAATTCACTCACAGTTCATGTGACCCCCTCCCTGCCTTAATACCGCCAATTCTGTTCTAATTCCGTATGGACGCTTTTTTCATTTGTGGTACTCTTTCTTTCTCTCTTTAGGACATTTTCATTACCAAAAAGTAGTTTATGATGCCATGGTGTATCACTAAATATGAATTCTGCATTGTATTAGTCATGTGACAATGAATGCGATATAGTGTGAAATCCATGACGTTTGGACACATTCAGAGAAAATGCGTCAGTGCGTAATTTTTATTCTGTTGGATGTCCAATGCTAGTAAACAGACGTCCATATCCAAACATGTATGTGGGTGGATGTACATGTAGCAAGCATGAAGTAATTGCAGGCCTCGTGGAAATCAAGGGGGAATAAAATTCAATCAGAAATTTTTGCTGTATTGTCTAGTCCGTCCTTGGGCAGGGCTGCAGACAAAAGCTATGCCCTCCAGTCACCATTTCCCCCTCCCTGCTTGTCGGCCGATTGAATTGGAGTCAAATCTTTGTCACAGGGGATTAGACAAAACAAAATTAATCAACATTAGCCGACACAAAGCAAAATGTCATTTTCTTTCAAACTCTCAAATGCAGAATCATGTTTGGTGTGAGGAGAGGGATTGTTAAGAACATTTTAGTTCACTCGCCTCTCCCCCCCCCCCCCCCCCCATCCGACTTTCATGGGCAAATGAAATGAGTTAACAACTCACGAACAATTTGATGGGAAAAATAATTTATTAAAAACAAATTATTTTTCCCCACCTGATTTCGGTTGTCGTCACTTCCATCAAACTGAATGAATACTGCATGCTGAAAGGTGAAAGGAAGCAGGGCAATTTCAATGCCAAGGGACGTTCACATCATGTTTGATTCTAGGTTGTTCTCAAGACGCATTAAACTCCTTTTATAACAAAATTGTAGTCAGAATGAAGAGAAAGTGATATGTGTTTACTTCTGGCTCATTCTCTCTCTGTCTGTCTTTCTGAAACACAGTAAGTAACCATAGCTACAAAGCATCCGAGGAGGGTAAACAACAGCAATGTTGGTTCGAGTGACAACCCCTGTGTGGTAAACTCATCACCGCGACCAATTTGTGGTCCTAATGTGACACTGACCTGACAGGTTTGACCTCTTTTGGATCTCCCGGCAACCAAAAGACGTCACAAATGCGCGTGCACGCACACACACACACATTCAAAGAAAGTAGGAAAGGAATGTAGTAAGGCTTTCATTCAGCAGCTCTGTACCAAGTGCCTCTGTTTCTTGAGTTGGAATTCAGCATGTCTTCCGATGTGAGATGCTAATTTCACACAGAAGTTTAGTGGAGAGTGGGAGTTTTTAAAGCAAGAGAGTTTTGGATGTAGTAGTTGTTGTGTATGAAATATGACATTTATTTCTGTAATCCATTTCATCACTTCCAAAACATTATAACAGATACAGAGTAGCAGACAAAGTAAAATATGCTTCCAAGGAATGTTGTATCTTCAGTCCCCACTCAGTTAAATGTTGTGGAAGTAGCTAGAACAATCAGAGCATATTAGTCTGTGCTTTGGTGAAGAGGGGACGGGAAGGTGTGGCAGATTGTACTGAACAGACATATTTGGTAGCATCCTCGAAAGATATCAAGAAATAGAAAACTACATTCTGAGGACCAGGGAGAGAAAAAAACATACTTAAGATTTGGTAGGCAAGCTGGAGATGAGATTTCTGGTAGTTGTGAGAAACTATAGCATGTAGCATTATCATTATCACCATCCATCATTATTGTTGTTTACATTTATCCCCATCTTCATCATTCATCATGGTCATCGTCATCATTCATTATCAACACCATCATCATCATTATCATCATCATCACCGTGATCATTATTCATCATCACCACCACTGTTATCGTTATGATAGCCGTTATCGTTATCGTTATGATAGCCGTCTCTGCTATCATATTCATCATTTTGCAAATTTTAATTTTTTACCATTACCCCAGTTATTATCAACATTTTCCATTATCACTATCATCATAATCATTTCACCGTCATCATCATTATCGGCATCATCAGCATTGTCGTCGGTGTCTTTCACGTTGTCATCGACAACATCATAATCATCAGACAACGGAAGTAACAACCATTTCCATTCCTTGCCGCTGCATCTTTCCAAAGCACTTTCCCCATCCCTTCGTCGGCTCTATCGTTCTGCCGTTCCGCCTGTACTTCCCTCCCCCAGAGCCAATGATTGGGGGCCCCCCCGTAGTCCAAAATGTCATGGTTCAGATCGTGCATAAACAATGCATGTATTTGATCAATGCTATCTATGACAAACGGAGTCGTTACATTCTCAAGGTCTGACTGCATGTGTTGGAGAAACAATGTCGTCTTCTTTGTTGTCTATCTCATCGCTGAAAAAAGGAAAGATGCACATTTTATTACCTCTTTCTTTAGTCTTTGCTATGTGGCAAGTATCCTCAGTTAATTTCTGCTTTCTACAACCGCCCTCACTGTGTAATTGTGGTAGCTGGCAATATCTCTTACATCTATTACTTGACAATATGCAATTTTCAAGAATGCATTCTCATTCTAAACATGTACACACACAAAAAAAATATCTACAATTGTTTGCAAAAATCAAGACATAATTGTTGCTGCACAAGATGTGTAGAATGATTATAGAGACATTGATTTTTTTGTTTTTCAAAATAGTCACATTGCAAAGATTTCCAGTCTGTTGCTTCACTCAAGCAGCATAAGTCAGTTGTATTACAAGCGGGATGATCATTATCTGTTGTATAAAAAAATCTTCTCAAAGATGTAGCAAAGTGAGCATTTTAAAGATTGGCAATTTTCCACCATAAAAAGGATTTGGGAGTGACAGAAAGAGGAAGAACATGAAAATTTAAAGACCATCCTTTTGACAGTTTCCTTGAAATCAGTGATTTTTCCTGTCGAGTGATCAGAATGCTGCTAAAGAATATAATTGTAATAAAGACAAGCTGTGGATGCGTTTGGCTGTCGTAATTGCTAATGTTTTCCGGTGAAGCTGAAAGAGCTAGATGGTGCAGTCAAGAGAGCCGTAAGGCCCGGGGTATTACGGTAATGGGAAATTAAACAATACATATGAGGATATAAAATGTTAGCCTTCGGAGAAATAACCAATAGCATGGCGTGGAAATGGTACTCTGTCCTCCTCCTCGTATGTTGATACAACTTTTTCCGGAATAAATGTAAATTATACATCATTATGACATGAAACATTGTGCTTTCAAGATTACAAGGGAGAATGGACATTGGGTTTTTTTTTTTTCTGGGGGGGGGGGGAGAGGCCTGGAGAGGAAATTTGATTATTAAAGTTCTGCATTCACAAGTTTTTTGGTTGAAAATGAAAGCACACTCCGTCAAATAAGACTTGATTTGGCCTTTCAATCCTAAAATTTTCCAGTGCTCTGACATCCCTCTGTTTCATAACTGATGATTTTTTTTTGTTCCCCAGAGACTTCACCTTACAAAAGCATCATATATGATAAGTGGAAAAGGGAAGCCCATACAATGTGTTGGAGCTCTGAAGATTCTATTACTTTTTTATAACTAACACTTTAACCTTGTATATGGCATCTGCTGCATTCTCAGCCATCGAAATGTGTTATGAAGAAATGCAGATTCATGGACCGAAATAGATTTTGCACGTGGAGTGTGATGCCCTGTGCACGAATGTTAATGTAATTTGGTACATGGCTTATTATAATTCCGAGAAAATGCAATGCATCTTCCCATCCTCCTGGTTTGCTTCCTGTGAACTGAAATTTGGACGGTCACGCTCTGCGCCGAAAGTCTTCCTCTGTCAGATCTTCTGGAGACACCCCAGGGTGTTGATAGCTGTTACAGTGTCATAAGCTGCCGAATGATGTAATTCTCATCTTAATATTAGCGATTTGAGGAGACGAACATGACCGTTTACTCTGAATTGTTCCATCTCTGTAGCTGATCCTGTCACTGTTTTGTTTTGTTTGTCGGTGTGTTTGTTCTTTTGTTTTGAAGTTTCCTTGTTCAATTTCCTCTTTGTTCTCTCAGCATATTTCATATTTTGGTTAAAATTTAATGTAGAAGATAGCTGATGCCTTTCTCTTCCACTCTGGCTCCCTCCCTTTCTCTGCATACCCTTGACTGTCAGCTGCTGGTAAAACAAAAGGCATCAATTTGTGAGCCTCCCAACTCGGGGCCTCTATCGTTTGTCGTTGTCGTCGATGCAGCGATATATCTGGAGGAGTGCCTCCGTGAATATTTATGCTCTGCGCCGAAACATACTCTGGAACATTCGCCGCCACAGAGATATGGCAATCCGCCCTTATGCGGTTTTGGATGCATGCTCACCAAATTATCTGAAAATGTGATGGATGCGCATGGCTATTGACACCAAGAAGTTGGCATACAGCCGTACATTTAGATCAGGGGATCCTGTCTGTAGTGGCTTTGCTGTGCTAGCCTAAAAATCTTCCACAATGTTCAAGTGAAAAAAACAGAAGAATCCAAATGGGCTAAATTTATAGGATTCCCCTTGTTTTCTGCAACATAACGAGTATGCTATGATTGTGATGTGTGCACCAGTGAGTCTTTCAGTCTGGCTACAAAGGTTCCTGTACTGTTCAAAATCTCTGATGAGGTTTTGCCATCGATCATTACTGTTGACTGGGAAATTGTGCGTAATGTTAGTGTGTGCTTGCATGTATTGTTCATTTTTCTTGTTTTATACTAACCCTCACTGTGTCTGTAAGTATTCCCAGAGATGCCAAGTCCATCTGATTCTGCAGGAGGTACTCTAAAAATCAAATTGTCTTTTCATGTACCAATGATGGAAAATAAAAACCTCCCTGACTAAAGTGTAATGTTGGGTTTCATTTTCTCCTGCAACAATTGCTCCCATGAAATGTCAGCATGCAAAACCAAACATAAATCTTACCCACAAGCATAACCCTAAACCTAATCCTAATCCTCACATCAAAATAAACCTAAAACTCTATCGCAACCCTAACTCTAACTCTAAGTCCTTGGAGAAAATAAGACTGGTGGAATTGTTGCAAGAGCAAGTGTCTAGTCACTGTTATGTTGGCACATTCAGTTGCATGTAAACCACAAGGATCTCCCTGTGTGCTCTTTAGAATATCCTTCATTTAAAATGGTTATGGTTTGCAACCCTACATTACCTGTTGGTGTTGTTTTTTCACATTCACATATTCACTTTTGCTGTCATCGAAAATGGACAAATACCCTAGAAAATAATCAGGAAATGCAAAGGAATATTTTCCATGTAATAATATCCTGGAAGATTTTGTGCTTTTAGTCGAAGAGACTCAGTGTTTAGTTTTTAAAGAACTGTTGAAATCAGTGGGTGGGAGAGAGGGCAGTTTGAAAAAAAAAAAGATACAAAAGAGAAACCCTGATGAAATCAGCCGCATTTATTGATCTGTACCAGCATCTCGGAGACTGTGTGTGTTTAATATTGGAGTGGGTAACTGTAGGGGGTAGTGAATGTAACTGGCCCATGTTCAATGTGGTTAGACGACCAGCTCAATCCCGCACCACATGATGTTGTGCACATCCATGGAGCATCCTTTGGATGAAAAAAAAAAGAGAGAGAGACGAGAGGAGATTGCTCAATAGAGGAAAGGGGGAGGCTAGGATTCCCGTGCTGCAGAGCTATGCATGCATGCGTCACAGCGTGATTAGCATGTCTACGCACCAACCACCGAGCTGATTGTTCGGCAGCGGTAGGGGAGACGACGACAGACGAAGAGAGAGAGAGAAGGGAGAAGAGAAAAGGGTGAGGGAGAGACGGATGCTGTGCAACCACCACCATTTACAATCCTCATCATCATCGCATCTCACTCTCATCTACGGAACCACTCTGGATGGGATGTATTCTTCTGATATAGATATATACATTTTTTCCCCCCTTCCAATCCATCCTCCCTCGGCCAAACTTTGGGTGCAGCCATTTGCACGCAGGGAAGCGTGGGCATGTCCACGCAGCATTTCACGGCGACTGCATTGTTATCTAATCCACTCGGTGTCACATCAGACGGCGGAATAGACCTTGGTCATTAGTGATATTGGCGAGCGTTTGGAATAAGCCAGCATTTGAGGTGTTTTCGTCGCGATCGGAAGGGAGGTCTTATTTTGCACAACGACAAACCAAAGGGGGGTGAGACGGGAACGGCGTGTTCATGTTTCTTCCAAAAGGATCGCCGCCGATGTTGAGAGGTAGTGAGGAGTGATAGGGAAAAGCATGAAGCCGATTCTTGACGTGGGGAAAGGGGCAGACTTCTTGGATAAGAGTGATGTCGGGGTGGCGGCATTCTCCCCTAATGGGTGCCCGTTTGAGGCCCAAAACCTGGACCAGGCCATGATGGGGGTCATCATGGTATTTCAGAGGTAGGAGTTTTCCCCCGCAAATGTCTTTCTATTCATATATTTACATGTACATATTTAGTATATATTCAAACATATGTGTGTGATGTCTGCGTGGATGAACACTGAAGCTCTAGAAGTAGTTTGGTGGAAATGCAAACCATGGACCCTCAATTGTCTGGATTATTTTCCACCTGTGGCTAGTACAAAAGAAAACAAAAATAGATGAAGATGATGAAGGACCTGTTATAATGTCGGCAGAAGGATGCTTTAACCCGTTGAGGATGAGTCCCGAGAATACTCAGGCAGCTGTCTATGGGAAATGCATGTTGTAGCAAAATCAATCTGTCCTCAACGGGTTAATACTGAGTCTGACGCTCAAGTAATACTAAAAAAGAAAGTAGAGTGGTTAAAGGAATGTCCTCATGTATCATTTATGATATGGCGACAAACTGTTGATGGGGATGTCATTAGTAATAGATTTAGTATTTGATTTAGCTTTTTTTTTTTTCAGGACACAAAACATCCTTTTGATGTAAGGGCAGTGATTGAGAGAGGTGTCTGTCTGTCTGTCTCAAAATGTTTATGTGCTTCGTGCGGATAGAAATTATTTTGTGTCGGCTATAGTATACGTTCTGTCCAAGATGTTTCCTGTCATCGTTACATTTGTGTTGTGCATCTAAGGAGGACCAAGGCTGCCTACATGTTGCTGTTGAAAAAAAAAAAGAGGAAAATCCTTTATAATGATATTTAAATATAAAGAACATTTGTAATGTGCCAGTATCCATCATGAACAGATGCTCATCCCATGGTACTGAGAGAAGCGAATAGAAAATATGTCGAAAGATGTGAGAAAAGGGATGAAGGAAACATTTAGAAAAATACTTATAATGACCAGGTTTGGAATGAAATCTTCCAGAAACAAGCCACCAAGAGAAGGCAGAGTATGAACGTTCTTATGAGAGTTATTATGACTTTATTTCTACTTCGATTCAGGAGATGTTTCCATGCATTTTGTATCATGTGGTTCCCTTTCATCTCTGAGCAGACTGTGTGTATTTGATGGAAGGACTTGATTGTGTGTGTGTGTGTGTGTATGTGTGTGTGTGTGTGTGTGTGTGTGTGTGTGTGTATGTATGTATGTATGTATTGTATGTATATATGTGTAAATCTGTGATATCTTCCATTTTGTTGTTCTCAGTTGTCGTTAGTTAGTTTGTTCCTTGTACCATTCTGGAATTTCATACGAGACTCTCACCCATATGTGAATTGACTGTTGTTTATCGAGTAACATTAAACAAATGGCAGTGAAAAGTTTCATAAAATTTAGCCCCAAATTACAAATAGATTAAAGGAATAGTCTAGTATTGGTGGAGATGAAGATTGAGCCTTTAACTTTTAGTTATATGTACTGAGAAACCACTTGTGCAATGTTACAGAGCATACCATTCCAAGAGGAAAACAGAATTTATTTGATGAAAACCAGTTTTAAAATGGCTGACATATTCAAAAACAAAGTAAAACAAAGGGACCCTAATAAAAGGATCACTTTGTTTTGGATATCTCAGCCATTTCAAAACCAATTTTCTTTGAATAAATGTTTAGTTCCTCTTGGAATAACATGCTCTTTCATATTTCATGAAAGGTTTCTCATCTTGCCCCCCAAAAGTTAGAAACCTAAAGCCAGGCCTCAGCCAAAACTATAACATCCCTTTAAATATACTGTCACATGCTTTCATGAAAACTACAAACTATCTCAATCTCATTTCATAGTAAAATGAAGTGATGATGTCACTGCCTTTCCACTCTGTCAATTAGCTCGCGTCCAAATCTTCGCCAGATTTCCTGTCGCTTTAAAATTATCCAAAAAGGAAGAAATTGTATCCTCCGCATCGTATTATGGCATGGATTTGGCAGCGATGAGATTTTTAGAGGGGTATTTCTGATTTGGAGGCTTGCTACATTAATTAACATAATCATACAATAGTTTTTGTAATATTTTTCATGATGATGTACGAACCATTGTGAGAGTTGTGAGGAGCTGACATTATCTCATTTGATTTGCACAGTAAATGATCATGACATGACTCACTGTCTCATGAAAACACAGGACACTTCAACATTCTATATCTTTCCAATTTGTTTATCCCATAGAGGCACAACTTGCAATGTTCTCTTTGTTCAATAAGTTTAATTAGCAATTCATACAGTACTAGAAAAGAGAACCCTTCTGTTGAGTCTCCTTAAGATGTATTTTATTTTTTGGTTAGAATTGATCACAGTCGTCCATCAAAAAGCAAAAACAACAACCAAAGTAGACCTCTAGACAGGCACACACACACACACACACACACACAAACACAATGACATGCCTTTTGTTATGATAATGCAATTGCAGTAACAGCAAATTTACATAATGTCGTAGAGTTTCTGATTCAGTAGTAGGCTCCCTGAGAAAGCACTCATCTCTTGTACAAATGTATTCTATTACCAGAGAATGTAAAAGCCCCCTGATACATTGCACTAATTGTATTTCTATTGAGATGCATTTGATGCACAAATTTTTCCCTGATTGCTTGGGAGCATCTTCCTAATGCTGATATGTTGATGTTGGCAACTCTGATAATGGGCTGTTTCTTTAAGAAATCATTTCTGAGTGTTTTAGTGACGTTTGTGCTGCTCCATCCAAAGCATATTTCAGAGAATTACTGTAAAATGAGGAATTTTCGCGTGCACTTTAATTTCGCAAATTTCGCGAGCGCCAAGATTCGCGAAATTAAAATGCACGCGAAAGTTCTTGTTTACACTATATGCACTGAACGCCAGTGGCACTTCGCGAAAATTTCATGCCACGAAAAAGGCTGTCAGCTCCAATTCGTGAAAATTTCATGCCGCGAATATATCATGCTTTACAGTACTCCGAGAGATTCTCTGCTGTCTGATTCTTTCCATTCCTGCTCACATCCCTCGACTCGGGACATTACTACTTTATTTTCCTGTGGAATCCCTGCGATCCATCTCACAAGCTAAATTTGGCAGAAACCTGAGAGTCTTGTGAAGGGCTTCAGGCGTAAATGTGTTTAATTGCAATCTAGTATGGTTTCTCCCACCCCCCCCCCCCCTTCCCCCCTCGCTCGTCTGAGAAGCCATCACTTTTGGGCTTTGGTTCGGCTGCAGGAGATGACGCACATTGCGTATCGTGGCAAGATCGTTTGTTTCTAGCATGTGACCGTCGCTATCTGGTACGTCGCCGTGAGACACAATCTATTATAGGAACAGTGGACGCCTTTTTCTGACTTCTCTCACACCCACCCTCCCATGTTTTCTCTTACATGTTCTTTCATGCTTTCCACATTGTTTCCTCTTTATTTATGTGTTTGCACCCCGAGTGCTCAAGGCATTTTCAGCTTTCTTTATTTTGGCTATTCTGGTTGTTTTTGTTATGCCATTTGATCTTACGTCCCAGGAATTGTAACGTTCATAATTTTTCATTTGACTGCCTTTTAATACACATTATCCTCACTGCTGCTATTGCTAAGACACTTCTACCAAAGATTCAAATTATACCATAGGCATAAGACATGTGAGTTCGTAATGGTGATAAATATGGTACTAATGGTAACAGTGATGCTTATAATAATGAAAACTGAACGACTATATATTGCCGCTGTTACTAATGTTTATTATGATAATAATGGTAATGCTAACAATAATATCAATGAGGTTAACTAGAAAAAAAAACACTGCCAGAAAAAAAAAAATCTTTAATACCAAAAAAAAAAGAAAATTTGTTTCTGTGTTCAACGAGCCAACAACTTTATTTGTAGTGATAATCATACAAAGGTAAACAAGAATGTCCAATTTCTGAAATTTAGAGTTGAAAATGATCGATGCACCGATTTATGATTTCTTACTGCATTGAAACAGATGGGGATAAGCAAGTTTACAATAAGATTATATTTAACAAAATTTATAAGAAAGCAGTATAAGAAACCAAATGTTTCTGATATAAGCCTTTTGTATGCTATTACTACATTTCAAAAATCAGAGATGTACAGTCAAAGAAACTGACTTGTTTTGAGATATCAAAAATATTTAGATGTAGCTTACGCATGGACAAAACCTGCTTGGGGATACAGCAAGATTATTTTTCCCTAAATTGTCGTAAATATTTAAAGCACAATTATCATCTAGCTAAGATACAATTATGGTTGTGAAAACTACAAACTGGTTTCAGGTTAAACAGACATAAGCAATAGTGATGTTGTGTGTATCTGCACTCAAATGCCCCTGATAGCTATGGCAATGTAACCAGACATATCCATTTTAGCTGGGGATGTTTATACCTGTTTGATGAGTAATTAAGATAAGAATGTTAATTACAATAATATTAGGATAGAATAATAATGATAGATTCTAATTTTGGCTTGAAAGTTTTGAGTTAAGACTAGCAATTTTAAGCAGACTTTTTTTGTTGTTGTTGTCAGGATTGGATTGTAGGAATTATATATTTGATTGATTATTTTGTCCAAATTAAATAAGGACATTAATCATTTCATTTCTTTAACATTTTTTTATACCTTCACCCAAAGGGTGCCGGAGTCATTATGTTTTATTGGATAGCGTAATTATGAGATTGAATCTTTAAATCATTAAGCTCGCATCCTAATTGCAGCAAATTGGTGGTTATGTGATGTTGGGCTTTAAGCATTCTTAATTGCAATATGCCCAGGATAGGACTGGTAGTAGCATCCCCATATTATACTCTCTGTGCTTATCATAATGATATAGGGTTCATGGTTGTGCAGGATGGCAGAATTTCACGGCTCGATGTGTATACTTTAATGCGGCCAGAGACCTATGACATTAAATATGTGCGATCGCTGCCACAGGAGCCATGAAAAATGCATTCCTTGTTTGCCATTGCCATAGTAATTCATATACACTTGTTATTGTTGTTGTTTTTGTTGGTGGTGGTGGTGAATTTTTATGTTGCTGTTATTGTTTTCTTTTTCTTGAGCAACAAATGATCAGTCACAGTTAGGACCTGGGCTTTCAGTATGATTGCTTCTGGAAGGTGCTTCTTGTGTGTGTATTTCATCTTTTCTTTAAATGCCAAATTATGAAATCATAATGATAATGGAGATGAACATAAACAAGACAGCAGCAGCAATAACAGTGATAAAATGATGATGGTAATGGTGATGATAATGGTGATTGCAATATATTAAAAAAAGAACAGTTCAGATAATGTACAAGATGCATTACAAGACCCTTGGTCTTCAGTAGAAAAGTACCGTATACTGTACCTGTGAATTTGGGTGCATTGTTGAACAGGACGTTATACACATTTTTTAACCAAGCATGTTCTGACCCACAAAAGTGCTCATGCCCTGTAAATACCATGGAAATATGCCAGGGAAGGAATCAGAAGTTTCTCAACAGAGAATTCATCTGTGTTTTAATCTCCTCTTGGTATTCTCGGAAGAGGAAACACGTAATGCAGTTCAAGCTTTTCCTTCAACATCATTTGTTTATTAGCACATGAGACTGTCAATCAAAACAATGCGTGCGTGCGTTCAAAAGCGTCGCTTTGGCATTTATGGTAGTATTCTGCCCTCCAGGAGGCTGTAAACACATGCGTGCATTCATGAGGCGGTCTCGAATCATGCAAGCATTGAAATGACACGCAGATGAACGTGCTTGATGGGAGGGGCTAAGCCAGTGCATCCCACATCATTCGGCCTTGTTAGCCCGAACTGGGCGCCATTTGAATGGTATCTCCGTCCTCTACCAGCTAACCCTCCCCCTCCTTGAACTTTAAAGCTCAGCATTCCAGTGATAGTCGGGCATCAGGCCAAACATCAGGAGCCAGCGCCCACCGAAAGCCCGGTCTTGGAACCAGACCCGCTTTCCTGGAACGGGTCCCTGAAGTTCAGATCTTGTCCCCCTATACCATTTCTCTGTTTTTCTTCTGTCAGCATAGCCACAGGTGCAGAGATCCTCACCAATGCCCTGTGATAGGATTTCATGATGTCATCGCAGCACTGACATAGTTCGGGTCTCATACTTGGTCTCTAATATGGCAAGAGAGGAAGGGTCATTCTTGTATGCATAATGTATTATGCGCATTGTAGGCATAGCATTGGCTGCCCACTTCATGTACAGTCAGCAAACTCATAGTGTAATATTGGTCATCAGGTCCCAACATTGGTGGTTGCCCAGGGCCTTTAAAACTAAATGTCGGGCCAACAAATTTCCTGAAAAGGCTACCTTTTGGTGGCTCGATCGGGAAGCTAAAATTTGAAATGGAGTTTTGTATTTCCTTTTTATTTCCGGCCACCAATACTTCAAATGCAAAGATTTTAGCTGTCCAAATATGCCATCTGAGAAAAAAAAACAGTTAAGTGTTGAATCCTGATTATTGAAATTAATTCATATGCAGAAAGTTAAGTGACAGATTTGTGTGTTTTTTATTTTGTTTTTCA
Organism: Diadema antillarum; assembly: GCF_040938485.1. NCBI lineage: Eukaryota > Metazoa > Echinodermata > Echinoidea > Diadematoida > Diadematidae > Diadema > Diadema antillarum. The sequence continues at coordinate 2,343,754 of NW_027270953.1, forward strand.
ATTTAGTATATTTCCCAAGGAATGCCAACTATCATACTTTTTTGTGGGGGGGGGGGGGGGGAGGAGCAGGGAGGAGGGAGGTTACAAGTAAAAAAAAAATATAATTCATTAAATGGTATGATATAATTCCTCTTTGAACTGGAAACAAAAAAAAAACATAGCAACTCCTGGACTCTCCTTAGATATCTCACTGTTCCTCTACACAGCTTTCTCCTAGTTCATCAACAACTCCCGCTGTTTTCCAAGTTACCATAGTGATATGACCTAGTTACCCACAACCCCCTTCATCCATCCACGTGTATATCTCTTTCCCCTCTTCACACTCTCTCCCATCCTCCCTCTCTACTTTCGTCCTCCCATCCACTTCCTTGCCTCCGATCAAGACTACCAACGTACACAAAAATAGCCTCTTATCCTCCTCCACCTCTGCCTGTCTTCTTGTCCATCTGCACGATGCGCCATCCGCTCTCGGCCATCAATTCCTGCAGCATTACAGATCGCCGTCACCCCAGCACCAATGCACGTAGGCATCATCAGTGGCTTCTCTCTCTCTCCCCCATCCTTCTTTCTTCCCCTGTCCTGATGTCCAATGGACCCATCGACGGGCCAGCAAGGGGCAAGAAGACACAGCTCGACCAAAAAGAAACCGTAAGCATTTCATTTTACTCGGACTGGACGTTGATAAGATGCGACGTTTGGACAAAATTTGATGGGCATCGCCCCACATTGATCCCGCTGCTACTTCCTGTCAATATGTTTTTGTAGGCTGCAGGTGTAAGGACCAATGTAGCCACCATTGGGTTGACCATTCAGTTTTGATCATCATAGTCTCACAGAATATGTGTGTGAGGTGTATATCAAATGAGATTCTCTGGTCATATTATGGAATAGATGGATGCTTTAGATTGGTGATTAGTAGATTACATGGCAGATAATTCCTCTTGAAGACTTTTTTGTCAATATTGTATTGTAGTGTCTCCCCAGTGAATTGCACGGTGTCAGTGTCGTGTTGATGTTGTGCCGCAGCCATGGCGCACCTCACTTTCGGAGCTGCGCAAACGGGCTGGCAGCGAGGCAGCCGCAGCGAAATGATGCGGAGAAGGCTTGCTTGGCATTCCGCGTGAGGTTGTTGACCTTTCCCTCCAGTGTTATCCCATCTACCACATCAGATGCTGTGCCGCTGATCCCGATGACAAATTGAATCTCATCTGGAGAGAGGCAGGCAAGCGCGTGGCACAAAACGTGTACACGCTAAGCCCTAAAAATAGAAAGTGTACTTACCAGTCCCACCCGTACAAATGTACGCCATACATCAAGAGCTCATCCCTTGCGGGAGCGACAGTGGTATGACTAAAAGGTTCATACTGTACGAGAGCAAGAATTCCCAGAGTCCAAAGTCGTGTTGTTATGAACATCCTTGGACAAGATGTTTGACCCCGGATAACCCTCATGATCCAGGTACACAGATGGGTACCATGGCAATCCTATGGGTTATTTTTTGACAGTGACAAGATCATCTGAAGAGCTGAAAAGACTGTCTTTAGTAAGGCGCACCTGGTAAACTAGGGACGGCGAGCGACGCGGTGCGACGCTTCTGTAAATTTCTTTCAATTTCCGACGTCAAAGGACACCCAGCGACGGTTAGCGACGGCGTACAATCACTAGTTTAGACTGCGTGTCGGCGGGCGCCGCCGAGCGTCGCAAAGCGTCGGCTAACTCCCAAGTACTTGTGAAAGACGAGCCCTCACAAATGGACCGTTGCATGTACGAAAAGGAGCTTACCTGGTGGCCGTCTCGCTGCGTCCGCGAAATAAGCTCCTTCCCTCTACCCTCCCGATGCGTCCCGATGCGTCTCGAGGCGTCCCTCGTTGAATGGCGACTATTGTTTCGTAATGAATAGAAAACTAAAGTGCTACTACTAGTGCTAAGCGGAGAAGCCATCGGCAATCCAGGATTTGGGGCCAAGCACTGTTTTGACATGAAAATTACACTTACTGATACATGTGCAAAATAATTAATGTATTTTAGGTTACAGAAATGAATTGTGACATGATTCAACTCCTCAGCAATGCAATTGCGAACCAAATTCGGCAATTAGTATTAAGGAGGAAATGCCATAAATATACTATTGCTTGATGCTTAAAAAATCGCGAGTTTACCGTTTAATTCGCGCTACTCGCTCGCTAATCATACGAATCCCCGATACGCGTGCGTGTACGTAGTCCAGCGTCCGAGTATACTTGGGCACACAATCTGCGCCCTGGGCTTGAGATGAAATTTTATGAAGCACAGCTGTGTTGTGAAAGCTAAAACATCAAATGCAAGTCCCCGCACCGTACGTAAATTTTCATTTAAACGCAAGGAAGTTCATTGCTAAAAGGAAGCGTGATTCCGTAGGCAAATATCGAACGCAACCTTCACTAATCAAATGGAATAGAAAGTGCTACATATTACTAGCAGATGAAGCGGAGAAGCCAGTGTTTGGGGCTACGCACTGTTTTGACCTGAAAATTACACTTACTGATTTTCTAGGTTACAGAAATGAATTCTAACATGATTCAGCTCCTCAGCAGTGCAGTTTCGAACCAAATTCGGCATTAAGTATGAAGGTAGAATTGCTGCCCGATGCTTACAAAAATCGCGAATTTACCGTTTCGCGCTACTCGTTCGCTACAACTCCCGATATCGTTCCGAAAATCCCCGATACGCATAAAGTATTACTGTATGTGTTACTAAGTATACTTATAGCGTGTGGTATAGTGCACATAATCTAAGCACTGAAGCTTGGGAAATTTCAGTAGTTGTGAGAGGTAAAGGCAAAGCATCAACACATGCAAGTTCCCGCCCGAGAGCGACAAGCAAGTTCATTGCTAAGCGGACGCTCGATTTCGTAGGGAAAATATCGAACGCAACCTTGACTAATCCAATGCCAATTTGCGTTTGTTTCTAATTCAACGCAAAGTTTCAGGCAAAACTGTATTACTTATTTGCAGTTGCAAGTCAAATCTCTCACAGGGCCAGCGAGCCCTGGTCCCAACAACTTTTGTTACTGTCATTTTAAGGCACGACGGACATCCACTCGTTGGTATTCCAGAATGCGTTCGGAATACACCTTGTACCCTTTATCTCAGTGGCATGCACTCGAGAATGCGCGCATTCTATACTCAGTACCCATTCCGGCCGTCGCCTGGGAATGCTCAGCTTACAACAGGGCCTAGAAATAAGCCGGGCATTCCGGAATGAAACTGAGAATGCATCAACAATGAGGGTGACTTTGTCTAATCTCTCTATTGTCTGATAAAACCTAACGGTAACACTACCAACAGGATTAATTTGCCAGGGTTCACAGCCTTTGTCTTCTAGAACGCATTCGATCAGCCCCACGCTTTCACCAATGAGGTGCATTAAGTATACGTACGTACAGCCGCTAAGTACTAGCTCACCGTTTTGCTTCCTTCGCTAGCTCTCAACGATCGAACATGTGGCTGGATCTCTAGCTGGCCTGGTATTGCGAAGGTACCAAGGTAGTCTTTATACAGGCATGCTAGATTTCGAATTTTCTGTCAAAGGACATTTAATTCAGTTTTCGCCTAGAAGGAATAAATCAATCCTTTTGCATGGCTACGTGAACATTTATGATACCAGGGAGGTGAGGTCTGTTCGCTATATGCTTTTTTTTAGGCGAAAAGAAAGACAGAACAGTATCATATGACGTTTACAGGAACTCAAAAGGGGCTTTTACTCAAGACTAGTGCTAGAGACATGTCCCTAGCTCACTCCCACTCCCAGGCCAGACTGTCTAATTGATATCTACACGTGGTTTACAACACGGGTGGGGTGTGAAGGAATGCATACGCGCATTCCTTTGCTGGCAGGCAACACTAACTTATTGATTGATCCACTCTGCTTTCATGGAAATTTCCACAAGCTTGGCCTGGCTGGGGCATAGGTATCATTCCCATTTATTCAGCTAGCACATGTTCCTTTGTTTGTTTGTTTTAGTTTTAGTTTTGTTTTGTTTTTGTTTTTGTATTGTACCGAACTTCTTCTTTGTCGGGTGGGCTGGGGAGAGGAAAGATCAAAGTGAGCTGAGAGGGAATGAGACAGGGAGAGGGGAATCAAAAGGAGGAATCGTCTGCTGAGCATGTTGTCTCCTATACTTTTTTACAGTTCCATTATTATTGTCATCAAATGCCGATCATGTGAAATTAACCGGATTTGGATCAAACAGAATTGAACTGATATGAATAATAATATGAAAATCAGTGCTGTTGCTACAATACAAACGCATTCTACGTCACTACGAATGATTACAAGTTACTTATCTTATACTGCAGGACCTATAATGCATTACAAAGCGTTTTTAAAGTGACAGGGCTGTTATGAAATTACAGACCAGCGTGGCTAACGAGCTACCCTCACAACCATGAAGCAAACGGGCAAATTACAGATAGGAAAATTATTCGACATGTATTCTAGCATGTTCCGGAGCTGCATGTTATTGCTATTTACTTTCGAACGTAAAAGCAAACATGTGACATTTATTTTATCATCGTACGGAGTTGAATATTTTAATTTCCGAAAGTTAAAGGAAATATTCCACATTTATTTTAGCATCTTCCGGGGCCGAATGTTATTGCTATTTACTTTCGAACATACAAGCAAACATCCGGCATTTATTTTACCATCGTCCGGAGTGGAATATCATTATTATTCATTTCCCAACGTCAAAGCAAACGTGCGATATTTATTTCAGCATCTTCCACAGCCGAATGATATCCTTATTCATTTCCCAACGCAAAATCAAATACTCGACATTAATTTTAGCACCGTACGGAGCTGAATCTTACCGTTATTCATTTCCAAAAGTATAAGAAAACATCCGACATTCATTTTAGTATCATACAAAGTCAAATATTACCGTTATTCATATCCCAAAATTAAAAACAAATATCCGACATCTATTTTAGCATCTTTCGGCGGTAAATGTTATTGCTACAGATTCGAACATAAAAGCAAACATCAGACATTTATTTCATCGTCGTACGGAGTTGAATTTTATTGTTATTCATTTCCGAACGTCAAAGGGATCATTCGACATTTATTTTAGCATCTTCCGGAGCTGACTGTTATTGCTATTTACTTTCGAACGTAAAAGCAAACATGCGACATTTATTTCAGCATCTACCAGAGCCGAATGTTATCTTTATTAATTTCCGAACGCAAAATCAGATATCTGACATAAATTTTAGCACCTTAGGAAGCTAAATCTTACTGTAGTCATTTCCAAAAGTATAAGCAAACACCCGATATTAATAAAGTCGAATATTACCGTTATTCATTTCTCGAAAATAAAAACAAATATCCGACATTTATTTTAGCATCTTATGGAGTCGATTGTTAGCGCTGTTCATTTCCAAAAGTACACTGCAAAAAGTCCGGTGTTAAATAGTGAACACCGAGCTGGTGTTAAATTTTCGGTGCTCATTTATGGTGTTAAATTAACACCGGGTGTCATTTCCAAATTTTAAACTGTTTTTTGAAGAGTTTCTTAGTAACTGCACTTCTTGTTGATTTTTAATTAAAACAAGACGATCAAGAATTTTACATTAAAATACTAGATTTTTGAAAAAATGTGAAAATAAATTTACACCAAAGTAACACCAGCTGGTGTGGTCTCTTATTGAAGCTGGACGGGTGTTAAACCATTGATATTAACACCAACAAATATCAAATCAACACCATGTGGTGTCATTTTTGAATTAACACCAGTACAGTGTCAAAATAACATCAGGTACAGTGTCAAATTAACACCACGAAGTGTCAGGTGAATACTTTTCAACACCATCACAGTGCATTTTCAACACCTGTGGGTGTGGTCCTTTATTGAAGTTTGATCGGTGTTAGATTTAACACCCGTGGTGTTAAATCTAACACCGATGTTTTTACAGTGTATAAAGGCAAACATCCGACTTTTCTTGTTGGCCCGATCGGTCCACCAAAATCTTCATATATGAAATTTTGGTGCCCGACGTGCGTTTTTTGATGGCCCCGGGCCACCGCTAGTTTCGAGACCTGACGGTATACCTGGTAGGTACCTCCTAGCAACAGGGTTGGCGTCTCAATCTGGCAAGAAAAAATACGAATGTATATCGAACTGCGGTACGAAACGCAACTTTAGGCGACGAGTATTATATCGTAAAAAAAAACAAACTAACCAACATACCAGTACAGAAAATCGAACAAAAACAAAATCTCTGTGTTAGAAATCAGTTTCCAGACACACTTTTACTCATTTTTTTTTTTTTTCACACTGAAACACAACGTGTATAATATGGCGCGACTTTTCTTTCTCACAACGCAACAGGGCGGCGTGTGATGTTCTTTTGAAGGTCAAAGACAATATTATTATAGAGGTGCACGAGGCCGCTATCATTCTTCGTGAATGAATGGTTTCAGTAACGCGTCTGCATTCTCGGACGCATTCCGGACGCCTTGAATAGAGGATTTTATAATCCCCATTCTTAGTCCATGGGCCAGGCCAGATATTGGTACCATCTGAGGTGGCAAAACCTTTTTGGTGTCATTTTGTTTGTCGGGCATAGATATGCTTATCAAGCTATGATAGCATTTCCAAATGAGTAGCTTAGTCATAGTAAATGAATTTTTAACCAATTTGGTCTCGTATTTATATCCCTTTACTTCTGAATCGAAACTAACCGCCATACAAAGAAGAGCACTGTCTTCTGTATGTTCCATAGAGCTGTAAAATGCAGCTCTATGGTATGTTCACAGGTGTTCTGTTGTAAACGCGGTGCGCTTAGTCTTTATTCAAGGCAGCGAAGGGAATATCCAAAGGTTATGATGTCCACAGCGCTTAGTCTTTATTCTAGACGGTGAAGGGAATATCCAAAGCGTATGATACAGTGTATATCCTTTTATCTAAAAACAACAACAACAACAACAAAAGCAATTCCTAGTGAATTTTACCGTATTTTTCAATCATTTATCATTTTCCGGTGAAAACGCTACGGTGAAAACGCTGATACCACGCCAATGTCGCTTTATTTCCCTCCAACAATATAAGATAATGCAAAAACAATGTAACGGTACACTACGATACATTATAATGAATGATATTGTAAATGAACAGAGTGATTTTTGTTTAAAACTGATGTATTTGTTGATAGGATAGTATAAAAACAGTATGGATAATCCCTTTTATGAGGAACTTTAGATATGATAACGGTACATTGGTCTAGATAAAGAACTAAGCGCACCGCGTGACAGCTGTGGACATCATAACCCTCTGGATATTCCCTTCGCTGCCTTGAATAAAGACTAAGCGCACCGCGTTTACAACAGAACACCTGTGGACATACAGTAGCCAGTGCTCTTCTTTGTATAGCGGTTTAGTTTCGATTCAGAAGTATAGGGATATAAATACGAGACCAAATTGGTTAAAAATTCATTTATTATGACTAAGCTACTCATTTGGAAATGCTATCATAGCTTGATAAGCATATCTATGCCCGACAAACAAACTGACACCAAAAAGGTTGTGCCACCTCAGATGGTACCAACAACCCATTTTTCGGGTCTTGGCCCATGGACTATCTCGGAATACGACGGAATGCCTCTATTCACAAGGCTGAGGGGAGTAACAATAGGGCATTCTCAGTGCAGGCAGAATGCGTGGACCGGGAATAAAGTAGAGAATGCCTGCATGCCGGACGCATTCTGGATGTCCGTCGCCACAGCATACAATTCATCACATTTTATTTTGCTTTCTGCTTGAATGTGCGTCATCATGCGTCCCGAGGAGTCCCTCTCTCAATGGCGACTGCTGTTTTTTAATGAATAGAAAGCGCTACACTGTACTGGCAAACAAAGAAGAGAAGATTAATCATTATCTTACAATGTCTTAATGAAGCGTAAAGTTACTCTAAACACTACGGATTTGGAAGTAAAACGTGATTCGTTTTCTTCTCTTAAAATGCGTTCTTTGAGACCTTCAGCAAATTGTGATAGTCCCTTACGTGCTACTAAGTAGGTTATAGCTCGTTATTCCGAAGGTTCGTTATTCCCGAATTTCATTTTCGGATTAACGAATCTCCGGAATAACGCCACGTTCGGATTAACGAACCTCTAGATATAGGGAATTTGCGTATTTCGGATCAACGAACCTTCGGAATAACGAACCTTCAGAATAGCGAACCTTCTGAATTTTGAATTGATTTGATTTGATTTATTTCATTCTCATTTTCATTTTTTTCTTTCATTCCACAAAACATAACACAAAGTAAATCTCAAATTCAATCATAAGCATAGTATACATTACAAAGTATAACAATCAATGGTAATCAACAAACTTGCAAAGATATGCACACATACTGGAATTACAAAGTTATGTTTGAAGGATTAAAAAAAATGAGAACTGAGGGGTCCACTAAAAAGCATTGCTTGTAGATTGTGGACCACTCTAAAATATCTTCAAAAATACTTATTATAATTACAAGTACATGTACATAATACAGAAAATAAGACAAAATGAAACAAAGAACAGAGGCACAACAACATGACATGACTAAACTGAGGGGGATACGATTGAAAGGAATACCCTTAGCAAAAAACACATTTAAGGGAAGAAGGGAAAGAAAGAGATAAAGAGAGTGCCTACACGCTGGACAGAGAAACGGAAAAGGGGATTGTGGAAGTATTTCGGACAGCTGGTGACTGCACGCAGCTGTGGAAAAGTTAAGGATATAAGGGGGGGGGGGGGTCGACCGCATACAATCGTTCGTGTTTTTCCCCTTATTTTTTTCGTTTGCTGGTAATGAACATTTAGTTTTAACTTAACGAAGGTGAGGTGTATGTATTTTTCCCATCATTCATGGGAAGAGAAGAAGAGTGAAAGAGGGAGAAATGAAATCAGACGGAGGACAAGTAGCTCAACAAGCTGTCTTTTACACCAGCATCAGTAATATCATTACCATCACTCAGATCATTTGGCCCTTTTCGTATCAAAATTAAGGAACACGACCACCATCATCACTCGAGATAACACCTAAGCAAACTAATCACAAAGTACCAACAACCTCTCAGACAACAACACAAACACTACAAAATATCACGCAGCACACCGAAGAGGCTGGGATCGAAGTTCCTTCGAAATATGCAGTACTACAGCAAATTGGAGAAATCGCCGTTACGAAAATGCATGTGCAGTAACCGAGGCGGGTGCTGTTCGTTATTCCGAAGGTTCGCTATTCCGAAGGTTCGTTATTCCGAAAGGTCGTTAATCAGACGCAAACACGCAAATTCCCTATACCTAGAGGTTCGTTAATCCGAAAATGAAAAAGGTTCGTTAATCCGAAAGTTTGTGGCGTTATTCCGAAGGTTCGTTACTCCGAAGATTGGTTAATCCGAATCTGAATTTCGGAACAATGAACCTTCGGAATAACGAATCTTAGGAATAAAGAGCCTTCGGAATAACGAACCTTCGGAATAACGAGCTGTAACCAGAGAGACACCTGAAAGAATTTTTACATACCGGTACTTCGAAACAAAGGGAACGAATAAAGTGACATTAAACGAAAGAAATCGTACCAAACGAGGTATGAGAGACAGCGGAAATAAAACAATAAGTAAAGGCCCTCGCCGAAGTTTGCAGCACCGAACACCACGCGAAAATTATACAAAGTCAACACGTGGCAACTCGCTATGACGAGATCTTGAGACAGACATATTTTGTTCTTTGTAATCTTTATCAGTACACAATAAACAATACAAAACAGAAAATGAATTCGTTGGACAGGAGAAATTAGTTTGTTATATCGGGTATTATTTTGTTACATCAGGATCTCCTATGCCTAATCGAGTTTCCACGTTACACTGGAAACAAAGTTCGAACGCTTTTTCACATGCACAAAATACATGCAAGAACAATTATCGCAGGAGCAAATGTGTCATCATCCAGTTCATTCCCAAAAATGATTTTTTTTTTTTCAGTCACAAAATTGTCCCGAAACGGGAGAGTGCCACAGAACTTCTTATAGAGTTCTGTGGAGAGTGCCCGTCACCTTCTTCTGAGGGAATTGCTAGTAAGCCTGACCAGACGCAGTGCAATTCTATGCAGCGACAAGGGCTGGGTAGTTAGTGAATGAGTTGCCTCCTAATCCGTCTTTTGTTCGCACGAGGCGTGGCGTGGACATTCTGTTTTGAAATCGGCAAGCCGTAATTGTCTCTGATCAAAGTTACTCTGTACAATGTACTTGAAAGTCTGTGGTGTAGGCGGTCACTGAGACACCTTCCTTGCAAGACACAGTACGATGCGTGAAAAAAAAAAAGACAGATTAGTGCTTGTTCATTAATTTTCTACGCCACCACGCCAATGTGCTGAATACGCATTGTATCACGTTATGTGCACCATCTTGTTGATGAACCCTATGAATTTGTTTATCAAATCGTTGCTGACCGTAAAAGAGAGGTGGAAATTATAAGTCACGAACTGCCAGCCGCATGACAGAAATGTACCAAGCAAGCAAACAAGCAAGCACCAGTGAATGCCGTTTACAAACGCAAAAACTTGAACTGTTAATAGCAAAATCGACTGAAATCGTGTTTAGACTAAGTAAGAAGCTATCGGGCCTACTCGTACATTAATATTGCAGAGATCAGTTACATGATTTCTAACAGAAAGAAAACTCGCCTTTTAAAATGCAAGGTAAAACTCGCTCCACATCACAATAGGGCAACGAGTAAGTTCAGATTGTCTTTATTCACTTACTGTTGTCATATCACTACCCTGATTCAATTTTGGCTAGTCCGCAAAAAATTGACTAAGCAAACATTACGACATACAATGTATTAGTATGCCTTAGTAATAGTATCGTCCAGCTTGTGTACCAGCAGCACGATTATAAAGATTCTCGAGTACTACGTATAATATACTGAGCTACTGTACGCGATGTACACTGTACGTGTTTGTTGATTTACAGATCAGCAGTTGCGATCTTAACAAATTTAATTTGTAGAGGGAGACAAAGTGAAGAAACTCGCATCTGAACCTTCACCCCTCTGAATAATATCTTTCTTTCAATGCAAAATGTTTTGGGTATATTCAGTTATTGTTTACTATAAAACATAGTCATGTGTTATTTACAGGCTTTTTCATGTTATTTATTGGATTCTATACATCTTAACTATTCCAGTTTCTTTCCCCCTGACTGATATCACAAAGTCTGCCATAACGATGTTCGCTAAACAGTTTACGTTCCATACGAAGAAATCATGTCTTTTAAACGAGGAAAAAACAAAAACAAAACAAAAAACAAAAACGAACGAATGTTGATAGCCAAATAACTTCACAGTTCGTAGGTGAAGTTCCTTCAAATTTTCCAAAGTAATACGTACTTTTGAGCGTGAAATTGTCAGGATTTTGCTGTCTAACCGGGTAGTGGCTGCATCACATACTCGTAGTGAATTTGTGTGGGCATACGAGGCCTTTCGTATGTGTGAGTAACCAATCCCTTCCTGTACAATTTGTAGTTCAGTAAACATTTAGAATACTCAATTCAGTACACAATAATAAACTGTTCGATATTTCTACTAACGGTCAAAAGAAAGACTAATTAGAATCATGATCTTTGCGATGACAACTCATGAGCTAGTTCTTCGATCGATATTTCCAGGCTATTGACACGCGGTTTATTCCAGTGCGCGCATTCTTTCGTCTGGCACCTTGGGTCTGGCACCTGGTTTTGTGGAAATTTTCCACAAGGAGGGGAGAAGGGTGGGGTGTCAAGTTTCTCGTAAATGCCAGAGAGTGCCTACACAATCTCTTTGCTTCAGTTACTGTTGTGTTTTTCCCCTTTGCTGGTAATGAACTTCTAGATTTAACTTTACGAAGGTTGCGAGCACGTGGTTCTTTTTGTTGTGAGGTGTATGTATTTTTTTTTTTTTGCATCATTCATGGGCCGGAAGGGAAAGAAGTACTCTAGTATGTTCTGCAAGCTGTCTTTTACACTCGCATTAGTATAACTTATCATCACCATCACTCAGATCACTCACCCTTTTTCTATAAACATTCAGAAACATGACCCACATCATCATCAAAGATTATTCCTCCCGTCTATATTTCTTTTCTGAATTATCCCCCACTACTCGCTTTAATGATTAACAAAAATCGTAACTGTTCGTTACTTTGAAAGTTTGCAATTTCCGAAGTCTCGTTATTCGAAAAAAAAAATAAAAGCAACAACAAAACTGTGTTGCTGATTTGAAGATTCGTCAATTCAAAAACGAAGGAAGGTTTGGTTTTCTAAATGCTGTTAATCCGAAAACAAAACAAATTTTTGACCACATTATTCGTTTTCAGATTAACGAACCGTATTTCCCATTTTCAGATTAACGAACCTTCGGAATGTCACAAAATGTTCGGATTAACAAACCCTAGTACACTTTCAGATTACTATAGTAACAAACATGGAATTTGCGATTTTCGGATACGGAAGAACGAACCATCGGAATATAAGTACACCTAGTATCATCTCATATACCTGACTCTTTTTGGAATAATAACCACCACGCAAAGAAATTAACAATGTCAAACTGAGAAACTGATTTCTTGCCTCAAAATTTTCCCTGATGCCGTCTATATATTTCTTTTCTGAATTACCCTTCCCCCTCCACTGCTCGACTGAAAAACAAACAACAAAACAAAACATAAAGTTACAGTTCGTTACTTAAAGTTCGTTATTCCGAAGGCTAAGATTCGGAGGAACGAACCAACGGAATAAGTACGTGACTCTTTCCAGAATACAAACATCACGCAAAAAAAAAATTAACGATATCAAACTGAGAATTTCACTTACTTGTATTCCTTGCCTCAAGATTTTCACTCCCTTCTATATTTATTTTCTGAATTACCCCCCCCCCCATCCCCTAATCGACTGAAAAAAAATAAAAAAATAAACGTAGTTACAGTCATTCCGAAGGCTCGTAAATTCCAAATTGACGAACAAGGGGGAAAAAAAGTTTCGTTCTTTGAAGAATCGTCGACTCGAAAACAAAACGGGGGTCGATATTAAATCGTTGTTAAACTCAAAAGATAAATGAGTAAATAAACAAATAGATAGATACATTTGTAGATAGATACATACATACATATATAATAAATAAATAAATAAATTTTCGTGCCGGATTAAGAGTGTTCAGACTAAGGCGCCTTCGGAATAATCCCACACACTAGTTACTTAAAAGTTGATGCCTATTTAGGTGGTCAAAACTTACGTTTGAAATGAGAAAGTGGGAGCATTTGCAGACATTTAAAACATCCGACATAACGTTTTAGCACAATAAAGAGCCGAAAGTTACCGTTATTCATTTCCGATTATAAGAGCAATCATGCAACATTTACTAGTATTTTAGCACCTTACGGAGCCGAATGTTACCGTTAATCATTTTCAAATGTAAAAGCAAACTACCGACATTCATTTTAGCATCTTAGGGAACTGAATGTTATCCTTATTCATTTCCGAACGTGAAAGCAAACATCCGCTATCTATTTTAGCATCTAACTGAGCCGATTGATACAGTTAATCATTTCCAAATGTAAAAGCAACAATCTCTTATTATTTTAGCATCGTACGGAGCAGAATATTACTGATATTCATTTCAAAATTTAAAAGCAAACATCCGACATTTATTTCATTATCATACGGAGCCGAATGTTATATGCTGCTGTCCACTTCCGAAAGTGAAATGAATCATCTGACAATATTATTTTAGCATCGTACGGAGCCGAAAAGTAGGGCCTACTGTTGTTCATTTTTAACGTCAAGGCAGATATCAGACATTTACTTTCCCATCAAACGCAGCTGAATGTTACTGTTATTCATTTCGAGATGTAAAAGCAAATATCCAACATTTATTTTAGCATCGTATGGAGCAGAATGTTACTTCTATTCACTTCCGAACGTAAAAGCAATTATCTGACATTTATTTCAGCATCTTCCGGAGCCGAATGTCATTGCTATTTACTTTCGAAAGTATAAGCAAACATCCGACATACATTTGATCATAGTACGGAATTGAATATTATTGTTATTCATTTCCGAACGTCAAAGGGATCATTCGACATTTATTTTAGCATCTTCCGGAGCTGAATGTTATTGATATTTGTTTTCGAACATTAAAGCAAACATCCGGCATTTATTTCACCATCACACGGCGTTGAATATTATTGGTATTCATTTCCAAACGTCAAAGGGATCATTCAACATTTACTTTAGCATCTTCCAGAGCTGAATGTTATCGCTAATTTACTTTCGAACGTTAAATTAAACATCCAGCATTTATAGCATCTTCCGGAGCTGAATGTTATTGCTATTTACTTTCAAACATAAAAGCAAACATCAGACAGTTATTTCATCATCGTATACGGAGTTGAATATAATTGTTGTTCATTTCCGAACGTCAAAGCAAACATCAAACATCAATTTTAATGAATCAATGTTACTGTTATTCATTTCGAAATTTAAAAAGCAGACATCCGACAATTATTTTAGCATCGTATGGAGCAGAATATTACTGCTATTCGCTTCCGAACGTACAAGCAATCATGTGATAGTTATTTTAGCATCTTCTGGAGCCAAATGTTGCTATTTACTTTCGAAAGTAAAAGCAAACATGCGGCGCTTATTTATTATCATCGTACGGAGTTGAATATTATTGTTAATCATTTCCGAAAGTCAAAGCAAACATTCGACATTTATTTCAGCATCTTCCGGAGCCAAATTTTATCCTTATGCATTTCCGATCGCAAAATCAAATATCTGACATCAATTTTAGCACCGTATGGAGCTGAATCTTACCGTTATTCATTTCCTAAAGTATAACAAACATCCGACATTTATTTTAGTATCATACGAAATTACCATTATTCATTTCCAAAATTAAAATGAAACACCTGACATTAATTTCAGCATCTTGCGGAGCCGATTGTTGCCGCTGTTCATTTCCAAAAGTAAAGGCAAACATTCTGACTTTTTCCTACGGGAGAAATAGGACGACTTCGTAATACACTGTATTTAGTTCTTGAGTCACTTGACAGATAAAAAAAGATCTCACCTCATGCATGCAAAATTTTACATGTATGGAGCTGCCTAATTAAGGCATACATTCGCGTATGAGTGTAGACCTACATGTGTTTTCATAAACCCTCTTCGATCGCTACTTTCAAAGTGTTCCCCGTTCAGTGAGATCACACCCCATAATTACGTTTTCTTTTCAACATCTTATAGCCAAACGAAACGCAGATCAACTCATAACCAATGTTGAGACAAAGGAAAGCGTCGGAACACGTCGCTCATCGTCAGGCTATCACGAGCATCATTTGTAATCTAGAGAGGTGCGTCTGGACACGTCGCTCGCTATTCAATTTGAGCACTGGCTGTGACCATTCAGAAATCTCGCTACATCTCAAGCGCCATGTCCCGAAACGTCGGCACTATTAAAACGAACACTTGCGTGAGCGGAGGTCACGCAACATAGAAATAATCAACAGCTTTTTCCGAGGGTGTCGGCAAGTGTCAGCAAGCGTCGGCAAGCGTCGCGGTATCATCAAAATGATGGCGCGTACTGCTTTGACCGACGCTTAGCGACGGAGTAAAAACATACTGCGACGCACTTCATTGTTCTCGCAATATGTCCCCGTCGCTGAGTGTCGCTCTCCGTCGCTCGCAGTCCCTACTTTACCAGGTGCGCCTAAATGAGACTGCATCATTGATATCATTTTACCCAAAAGTCATATAAGCACAACATAAAATCCCTACCCTCCAGCTCCTGGAAGAGTTTGCTGCTCTGATGTAATATACCCCCCATGCAAGCGGTGACGTACCGGTACATTGAACAGTTCGTGGGGTTTTGATACAATAAGTAGTCTTTAAGAGTTATGAGTCGGTATGACTCTCAGTTAATAGTTGTCTTTTTCTCTGAGACCTCCAAAGCATAGAACTCTCTATTACATTAAATAATGGATGTATGATATTTCCCTGAAGCGTATGTTGTGGCAATATTGTATATCATATATGCACATACATGAAAGTGTACCAGTGTTTTCATCATACAATGTATTTGGCCCAGAGTTGTGATACTAGTTTTCATCTCAATAATTTTTTTTTTGCATACAGCACAAGTGCATGCTATTCTTATGAAAGTAGCATCATTACCTATTTTGACAAGATCATGATCACAATGCTTAGTAATTATTATATTGCTATGCCTCATGTTGTTCAGATTTCGTAGATCTATAGGGTTTCGAGTTACTGTATGGCTGGATACAGCTGTGGTTATGAATGAATTCATTTATTCAGTTCACAGTGCCCTATTTCATTAGGTACCAATAGACATGCAAAAAGACAACAAAAATGAATGTGGATCTTATTTATGGACTCACATGCACAGCGTGAGCATGGGAAATGTTGCACATTGGCATAATTGTCAAGAAGTACAGTTAAAGTACAAGGGTCATACAGTTATGTAATGTTAACACCAAAATGTACACACTTTGTATTTGCTTTGTTTTGGTTTCCATTTTTGCGGCATGTTTTAGCTCATGCATGTTATCGTGAAATGGAAGAGGGTTCTCACGGGAGGATGAGTTTGTAATGATGTTGGGGAGAAAAAATGGAGGATTTCGAGAAAGCGTGCTGAGTCAGAGCTAGTGTGATGACCAGTGAGGTCGTTACCCTCTGATTGCTATACTGGATGCTGTAGGGATAGATCAAATGTTAATGGCAGGGAGAAATATTGCTAGTGTGGGCAGTATATAGCAGGAGGAAATATTGCTAGTGTGGGCAGTATATAGCAGGGGGATATATTAGTGTGGGGGAGGTATGCGATACGCTTCCCATTTTACAGCATGTATTACATTTTAATGGCCTTTTTGTCTTTTAATAGGATTCATGGGTACAGCCCCAAAATAGCAAACCGTCATAGCGGTTGCCAACAGAAATGAACTCTTTGTACCCAAAAGTATAATGTCAATCCATGTTCAAATGACTTCTTCGAAAAAAAACACACACAAAAAAAAAGAAAAGCAAAAGGACAGAACAGTGTGTTAAGATGAAATATAGAATAAAAAATAAAGAATAAAAAGCATAGAATGTGATTGTTTCATGTGTCTTCATTAAAGAGTGATAGAGGGAAGGGTTCTTCTGCCATTGTTTTACGCTGATATCAACACTGCCTGTCTGTATTTTATACGTAGGTAGGTGCTGGATTGGAATTTCTATTTTTACTCGGAAAATTTACTTTCAAGATTATTATAACGGTAGGATTTTCTTTTTTCTGGAATTTTTGTATGTGCCTGCTTCAAGAAAGGTCAGTTTTGCTTGTCATTTGTTGACTTTAAGCACATTACCAGTCATGGCACCACAAGTTATGTGGACGAGATGTAATGGACCAAAAAAAATTCCATGTATTCATCTTTGTGCCGATGTTACCTACCATGAAGTATGCAAATATTTCTGCATCAGAAACTTTTCTGTTTTTACAATGTGTAATGGAAAATTTAAAATGGTATGTGTGCCATGAATACATACCATTTATCTGTCCACATTTTTTGACTGGAATGGCCCCTAAGGGGATTAGTTATTGTTCCGTTGTTGTGCGGGTACAATGTGTAATTAACAACAATTTACCTCTACTTTCATTGCACAAACGACTATACTGTGCCTCTTTTTGAAATTTTATATTTTACTTTCCCCCACCTGGTCTTCATCCATTTGCTTCCAATAGATGTAGACAATTGCATTACGACATGAATACATGTGAGATTGTTTTATTCACCAGTATGCAGTAATTTTTGTCAACACATACAGAATTGCTCTCTCTCTATGTTCTATAATATTATTGTGTAAGAGATCTCAGAATATTTAAAGGGTGTAACAAATGTTTGTTTTTATCAGCTTTGAACTCAGTAAACAGGATGTCTGCTGCGTCATATCTGGCAATTTTATGGCGACTAGTTCACACGCCTGTTGTGTAATAAGACGGCCTCCACGTCCTCCTACATGTAGCTAATCACACTGACAGTGAAAAATTGCATTATTAGCCAATGGTGATTTGACCAGGGCCCTGTTGTATGAATTGATTATATAGTTGATTTCTATGGTAAGTATATGGCAGCCTGTGTGGTAAGGAAATTTATAATCGATTATATCTTTTGATAAAACGAGGCCCAGATGATAAACATGCAGAGAAGCCATGTCCAAATCCGCACCCCCCCCCCCCCCCCAAAAAAAGAAGATTATATGAATAATCATACACCAAGAAGGTGACTTTTCTAGCTTGGTGTGAAGTTTGAACCCAAACTTTGGACAACTAGCAATAATCATGTCACTTGACATCCACTCGGTGCTTCAGATTACTCCTTGCGACCTCTTGTGAAAAACTAGTTTGCTGACTAGGCTATCGTTGCATCACTTGTGCAACAGACATTCATGCACATTTTTCATGTAGAAATGAATAGATAGTGACAGAAACTTGTAATTGTCACTCTAGTGACATTACATTTTGATTTTTCTGTGCAGAGGAAAATGGAAAGTTCAAACTTTGAGGATTTTGCTTTAAATGACATGAATTCCTAATGAGAGTAAGCCTCAAGTAATGTTAAACTTGGAAAAGGGAATGGATTTGAGGAGATGGAGGAGGAGGAGGGTATTACTTTGTCTACATCATTTAAGTGCAAGCGTGATGTACCGGTAAAATTTATCGTTTTTTCTGTGGTGTCGTGGCAGTTCAATTTCTCATTGCAGCATGAATGGCAATTTTTAAACAGTGAGGTTTTCATTGTCGCAGTAAGCCCCATAAAGTGATGTTAAACTGGGGGAGGAGGCGTTTCATTGTTGACATCGTCAAGTGCGAGTGTGAGCTGTTGATAGCATGTCTGTAGCCGAGTGCCGCATGTCATACTGGAATCTTCTCCGTCGAAACCTTCCCTTCCTATCCCCCCATAAGGTCAATATTGACTGCCGCTGCATGAATATTGACTGAGCCGATGGCCATCATAGTGGATACACACGGTGGCAGTCATCTTGAATTGGACACTTTAACCCGCTCACTAGTCTTTGCATTCCTACCTCTTTTTCGCTGGTCATACGAGGATCCCGCCTTGCTTGGAAGACAAGCAAATAAGAGAGAATTTCAGTTTATCTGCACCTCCCTTTATTCCTGTCTTTTATTTTTCTCTTTCCTTGTTCCTTGGATTCCTTCTGTCTTGTCCCCGGTGTTGGTTTTTCTTTCTTTTCCAGAAAGTTTTGTTGACACATTTTGACCCTGTGTGGGAAAATAGGTCATAGGAGTGTCTTGTTTTGGAGGTTTTAGATTTTCCCCAGAGGTAATTGCAGTACCTTTCCAGTGCTTATAAATAGATCTTACACATATCTGTGAAAATTTAGTATTCCTGTGTGAAAGATGAACTGTACAATTTTGCAAATTACACACACATGCACTCATCAATGTGTTATGTGATTTTGGTATCCAGATAAAATGTACTTATTCTGGTAATTTACACCAAACATACTTTTCATAATTTTCTACCATAATTAATATAAATGGTGTACTTGATGTAACAAACTGATAGTCCTGGATAATATTAATCCTTTTTTGTGAGTGTGTGGTATTG
Organism: Diadema antillarum; assembly: GCF_040938485.1. Classification (NCBI taxonomy): domain Eukaryota; kingdom Metazoa; phylum Echinodermata; class Echinoidea; order Diadematoida; family Diadematidae; genus Diadema; species Diadema antillarum. Next base: position 2,363,444 of record NW_027270953.1, read on the forward strand.
AAACCTAAAATCTACAAGGAAGCGATCAGATTCCTCTCTGGATAATAATAATGATACAGTTGAACCTCTCGTATCCGGACAAGTCGGGACCGGGGCTCATCCAGATAAGGGATTTGGCCGGATACGGGAGACTCAATGCTTTATACATGTACATAATTATACATACACATGTACTGATGTAGCCCATTGTAGTACCACATGTAGTAGTACTGCAACCTTTTCATTGTTACACTCAGTAACAGACCGCAAAGTAGAGGTTCGTGTTTGCAAGAATGAAATCATTTTCTTTTATAAATTCTTAGGATGATTTACCTAAATAATTATTAAGAAATGTATCAAGTATATGTAATACATGTGTGTTTGTGTAGGAGTTCTCAAGGAGTTGGGAATCCCCCTTTCCTCCCGTAATTATTCAAAAAAAAAATCACGGCGAGATTGCGTCCGTATAAAAGAGAGATCCAGATAAAGGGAGGCCGGATAAGAGAGGTTCAACTGTAATGTATTGCCCTACTATATTGATTTTATTCAAGAGCATCAGTCACATAAAGGTACTGTATTGCCATCCTGAATGCAGTTTGCATGTTTTTAGAGACCTCATTCAAAGAGTTCATTAGCCTCTTTAGTGCAAGTGTCTACATTTTCAATGACATCTTATTTGTGCAGGTAATATCATTTCAAACAGTAGTCTGGACTTCTGTGAATGCAGCAGAACAAAAGGACAAGACAAATGATAGTCGCATACCCCTTTCATAAACTCAATTATGCGGATAATGTTTGCATTACTTTGTCGTAAAATCGGAGTGGGTCCGGAGTGACCCGCACAATTTCGACACTGCTATTATCCACATAATATCCGCATCATGGCCATATTTGGAATATGTGAACGCAATTCGAAATAGTACAGATTATTTCCAAGGTGCAGTCAAAAGGCCAGCCCCCCCCCCCCCCAACACGCACACACATACACATACTGCAAAATGAATGTTTATCAATGCATTTTAATTTTGCAAATTTCGCAAGAGTCAAGATTCGTGAAATTAAAATGCATATGAAAGTTCTTGTCTGCACTATATGCATTGAATGTTAGAGGGAACTTGCGAATATTTAATGCCGCGAAAAAGGCCGTCATCTCCAATTCGCTAAAATTTCATGCCACGAATATATATCATGTTTTACAGTACACACATACATCGTCATCATCATCATCAGGGTATGTGCGGTTATCATGATGATTAGCCAGCTTTCCCTTTTTTTTTGTATTTCTATAGGCACTCGTTTAAAAAAAAGCATATTATATAAATTCAGAGTTCGCGCTAGCAATTGTTTTATTAAATTGTCCGCATTACTTCATCATCTTCTTCATGTCCGCATTTGTTCAACATCAACTAGTTAAAGGGATCGTATAGTTTTGGTTGAGACCTAATTTGAGGTTTCTAACATTTTTTGGTGAGATAATGAGAAACCTCTTATGAAATATGAAAGAGCATGTAATTCCATGAGGAATTCAATGTTTATTTGATGAAAATTGGTTTTGAAATGGCTGAGATATCCAAAACAGAGCAATTCTAATAAAGTGTGGGACCCACCTTTTATTACAATCGCTTTGTTTTACTTTGTTTTTGGATGTTTCAGTCATTCCAAACCTGATTTTCATCAAATAAACTTTGAATTCCTCTTAAAATGGTGTGCTCTGTACTATTTCATAAGTGTTTTCTTGGTATCTTGCAAAAAGATAAAAGCCCAATTCTCATCTCCGCCAATACTGTACCATCCCTTTAAATGACCTCACTTCATTTCAAGCATAATCGATAGGAAATTTTGCAGCTTTTTCTCTCTTTTTAACTAGTACTTTTTTTCCAGTGCCTGTTGTGATGCTTACTTTGGATCTTGTTCTCTGCAGGAACAAATTTTTTGTCATAAAGATTTGAAAAACTGATATTAATCTTTTCTCCTGCAGCTAAAAAATATCCTTAAAGGACAAGTTCACCTTCATAAACATAAGGATTGAGAGAATGCAGCAATATTAGTATAACACATCAGTGAAAGTTTGAGGAAAATTGGACAATCGATGCAAAAGTTATGAATTTTTAAAATTTTTGTGTTGGAACCGCTGGTTGAGGAGACTACTACAGCTTGTGAGTCATATGCGTACAACAGTATAAAGAAAATATAAAGAAAATTCAACATATTTTCACTTTTTTCACATAATAAAAGAGCACTTGACTTGGCTCTTTCTAAAGGCAGGGGGAATAATATTACCCATAACATTTGTCGGTAACGAGTCGGGGGAATGTGAACTTTTTTCATAAGATGAAATTTTGTGAAATTCTCTTTATATTTTCCTTATATTGTTGTACGCATGTGACATCTAAGTTATTCACACACTGCAGTAGTCTTCTCATCCAGCAGTTACTGCACAAAAACTTCAAAAATTCATAACTTTTGAACGGATTGTCCGATTTTCCTCAAACTTTCAATGATGTGTTCTACTAATATTGCTACATTCTCTCAATCCTTATGTTTATGAAGGTGAACTTGTCCTTTAATCTTTTCTCCTGCAGCTAAAAGATATCCTTAACACTACTACTGTAAAAGCGGATATTTTCGCGCGACTAATTTTTCGCACTAAGCCGGGTAAGAGATATCTTCGCGTGTTTTTAATTCCGCGGAACCAAGACATCAACTACTGGAACACATGGCAAGCAAAAATATTTGTGTGCTTTTATTTTCGCGCTAGTTTCTGGTTGCACGAAATGCGCGAAAATTTCCACTTTTACAGTACTTGTTTATAAAAGATTTTTCCCTACAGAAAAAAAAAAAAATGCTTCTTTTGAAGATTATGCTCTGACTGAGTGTTCATATGTACAGCTCTTTTTTGTTTTTGTTTTATTCTTTTTTTGATAGATTCTTTCATGGAAAATAACCAAGTGATTTCATCACCCTGCCAAAAGCTGTACAAAACTATTTACACTTCAATTAGCAGTGACATTTTGAACTTTGAAGGAGCTGTATAGACTTTGAACAAAGAGGGCACTTTTCACATACCGCCATCTACTAACCCATTTCATCACAGGCTCAGGGAGTTCAACCCCTGAGAAGATTATTATAGTACCAACAAAACAAAACTAAACCAACAGAAAGAGAAGAGACCGGAAGCATTGGAGCGTTGCCGCCACTCTCTTTAAAAGGTCCTTGAGGACAATTTATTCACCGGCTAGGCAGTATCATGCAGCCTGCATGTGATTGGGTTGTTCCATTATTTCAGCTAGGGGTATTTCTCTTTAGGCAAACAAGTGCAAGCATGTTTCGGAAAACTTATAAGAATTTTTCAATCATGTAAGGTTTCCATACCAGAAGGACTATGAAATAGAGGCAGAATCCCTACTATTGAATTATTTATTAAAGCTCAACGTGGTCCATCATGCTTTTTGAATGCAAATATTTGTGAGGGGTGACCCACATTGTGAGATTGCCATGTGAACTCCCCTCTTTGCTAATGGACCATTCCATGGGAATTCCCTAGTACGCATACAGTAATTTTCCAATCCTGCACGCAGGTGCGCTAGCTCAAGAAATTTCCACTGGGTTCGCCTGTGCTTGCATGGAGAACACAGTGAGGTCATTGTGGGTCAGACTCCAGCGTTGACTATTTGAAAAGAGTAGTGCCCGCCACAGTCTCTCTGTGCATAAAAGCTCATTACAGATCGTGGCTTAGAGGGAAGACCATACACTGAAAACACGCTTGTAAACATCCCTCATATTCACTTCATCAAAAGCGGCCAATCCACGAAACCTTTACACAGCTCCAGCTAATCTTGCCAATGAGAATATTATTTGGAGGAACAAGGACTTTTTACAGAGCATTATTATAATTCCTGCCCTCTGATGTGCAATGTGTTAAGAGGAGATTCATGAGTGCCATAACTCAGTTTTACACAGTGTTGTGAACACAAGTCTTACGTGGACCCTGCACGTTGTCCATACGTTGTGCGTGCGTGCACGTTTATAACCTGTTTATCAACCTTGCTGTATGACATTGCTTGCCAAGAAGGGCCTTGGCAGTTTGGCCCCCTGTTTGATAACCAGATGACAACCCTGATCATCACTTCTGATATCTATCGCCAATGTGAATTTTGACCTCCTCTGTGTGTTGTTGTCTATTTGCCTGCATTTGATCAGTGATTTCTGACGGGCTCAGTTCATTCTGTGGCGGAAGATTATGTGAGGAGCATTCTCTTGGGATGCCCAGTTGGTACGGTGTTGCTTGAGGATAACGCTTAGCTCACACTCCCAATTCTCCCTGGATAAACTCAAGTCCCAAGGTAAAAAAAAGAAAAAACAGAAGTGTAGTCTCTGGAGGAGTGTTCACGCAGCTGAAAGTTTTACTGCCCATGCCTGGATCCATGCCGCGAGTGAGCCAGGCCAGGCCAGGCCAGGGTCGATAGATAGAAAGCACCGACCGTGCGTCCCCTTCTGCGGAACAGGAACTGGCCCATAAGTCGCACTGACGTCAGTCCGACACAACCAGTTTCCAACGAGGCATTGGATTATTAGAGACTCTCACCGGTTGTCACTCTCCATTCCCCTGGCAGGGTGCTTGTCTGTAAGGTGACAGGTAGAGATAAAACGTCAGAGACACTTTTTTTTTTTCGTCGAGCTTTTTCCCAACCTCTTCTCCCAACGCACAGCAGCAAAGAACCAGCTCACTCCGGCTAACTTGCTGCTACATTCTTCTGGCCCAGCAGTAGTCCCTCTACGGAAAGAGAAGGGTACAATTGTCTCATTTTGCCCTCGTCACTGCGTGCCACGACATCCTAGCTGCGTACCTGATTTTTTTGTCTCTCCCGCGCTTGCGTAATCATGTGGATCCAAAGAGAAGTTGTGTGCCATTCGACCTGGGAACTTGCTCTGCCGTAGTTTAGTTGGATGTATCTCATGATTCGACACAGTGATCAGTAGCCGTGTACAAGCTATCAAGACTTTTTTTTGTGTGTGTGTGAAGAATTTGCCCTGTCTTTGCTGTCTTTTGAAACATTGTCGTGGACGGAGTGAGAAAACTACGATCGAGAGTCCCTCATCTGTGTATTCGTGTCTCCGGAAAAGCTTCATTTTGACTTTTAGTCACCACCTTATCTGCCAGTCATTGTGTAGAAAAAAGCGACGAAACATGCGTATGCTGTACAACAAGTTTACTCCACCAAGAGTGCAGCTGAAACATGACAAACTGTGTGGGAATGAGAAACCCGCTCCAGCTCCTCTTAGTCCCATTAACACTGATGTATTATGTGCTTTTCTCCGTTGCAGCACGTCGCCAGCTGGCGGTGCTATCGACAACAAGATCGAGCAGGCCATGGTGAGTACCAGAAAATATTTCTACTTTCGAGTAAATATTTCCACTTTTGAATAAATATTTCCACTTATCACCCCCTTGATGGATGGTGTATAGTAACTTGATGTTCCCCCCCCCCCCCCCCCAACCCATAGCCAGACTACAAAATCACTGACTCCCTCTGCTCAAAAATGAAGTTAACCTTTCGAAATTTATCTTATTTAAACATATGTCAAGGGGTATTCATGGTAATCAACAAATTTTATTCCCGGCACTTTTATGGCCCCCGTACACTGCAAACCAACACTGTGGAGTCAAGTTATACAAGATTACTGTTTTTGAAGACAACTGATAGATTGGTACAAATTATTCTAAGAAATGGGGCAAATCCTAAAAATACTTTGCAATCATTCAAAATTTCTCAAGCTTGCCATGGTGTCATTGAAAGGTGACCTCAAAAGAGTCATGTTTGATCATGTGACTCATCAATTCAATTCAATGTTTTATTTCATTTTTCGACAAGAAAATATAGACATCACTTTTTTGGGTAACAGAAAATAAGGTGCTTGCATCAATTGCTTGCATGCCCTTTCTCATTTGTTATGTCTGTTGAACATTGCCATTTTTAAGAAATATTCCTTGTGTGGCACAAGATGACCATTCTTGAGAAATTCCACTTATATAGTGCTGTTTTCTTTCCTCCACGCTATAAAAACGGAATTTGTTGAATTTCACACCCCCCCCCCCCCAAAAAAAAAAAATAAAAAAAATAAAAATAAATAAATAAATAAATAAATAAATAAATAAATGAAAA